>NC_058524.1:178191180-178499880 GCF_904849725.1 Hordeum vulgare subsp. vulgare | reverse complement strand
TGTCTATCTGTGGTGACAATGGGATATTCATGTGAGTACTTGATGTATTATTTGGTGATCAATTTGCGGGTTTCGTGACATCGAGAACCTATGCATATGGGTTGGCACACGTTTTGACTCTCCGGTAGAAACTTCGGGGCACTATTTGAAGTTCTATGTGTTGGTTTAATACATGATTCTGAGATTGTGTGATACATATCGTATAATCATGCCCACGGATAGTTGAGGTGACAATGGAGTATCTAGGTTTCATTAGGGTCTTGGTTGATATGTGTCTTAAGGTGTTATTCTAGTACGAACTCTATGATGGATCGGACGGAAAGAATAGCTTTGTGTTATTTTACTACGGACTCTTGAATAGATCGATCAGAAAGAATAACTTTGTGGTGGTTTCGTACCCGACAATAATCTCTTCGTTTGTTCTCTTCTATTAGTGACTTTGGAGTGACTCTTTGTTGCATGTTGATGGCTAGTTATATGATCCAATTATGTTATCATTGTTGAGAGAACTTCACTAGTGAAAGTATGAACCCTAGGCCTTGTTTCCACGCATTGCAATACCATTCGTGCTCACTTTTATTATTAGTTACCTTGCTGTTTTTGTAATTTCAGATTACAAAAACCTATATGCACCATCCATATTGCACTTGTATCACCATCTCTTCGCCGAACTAGTGCACCTATACAACTTACCATTGTATTGGGTGTGTTGGGGACACAAGAGACTCTTTGTTATTTGGTTGCAGGGTTGCTTGAGAGAGGCCATCTTCATCCTATGCCTCCCACAGATTGATAAACCTTAGGTCACCCACTTGAGGGAAAATTGCTACTGTCCTACAAACCTCTGCACTTGGAGGCCCAACAACGTCTACAAGGAGAAGGTTGCATAGTAGACATCAAGCTCTTTTCTAGCGCCGTTACCGGGGAGGTTAGCGCTTGAAGGTATATCTTTAGATCTTGCAATCGAATCTTTTAGTTTCTTGTTTTATCACTAGTTTAGTCTACAAAACAAAACTACAAAAAATGGAATTGAGGTTGCCTCATATGCTTCATCTTTTCAATGTCTTTTGTGAAAATGATGGAAATGAAAATTGTGCTCAAGTGCTAGAAGAAGAATTACATAGAATGTTTGGCGTAAAATATGTGAATGATGAGCATGATTGCAATGTTGTTAGCATGAATTCTTTGAATACCCATGATGCTAATGATATGCAAAGCCACAAGCTTGGGGATGCTATGTTTGATGAAGATGATCTTTTTAGTTCCCCCACTTTGAATGATCAAACTTATTATGATGAAAGCATGCCCCCTATTTATGCTTATTATTGTGATGATACTTATGCTATAAAGAAGAGGGATTATAAAACTTGTCATACTCTTGAGTATCCTTTCACTCAGCATCACTCTTTTAATGTGGAAACAATTTGTAGTGCTCAAGTCTTTTACGATACTCCCACTACTATTGATGAGAATAAATTTCCTTATGTGGAGAGTAGTAAAATTTCTATGCTTGTAGATCATGAAAAGAATTCTTTAGGTGTTGGTTATATTGTTGAATTCATTGATGATGCTACTGAAAATTATTATGAGGGAGGATCATATGCTTCTACATATTGTAATAATATCAAGCTTCCTCTCCATGTGTTGAAACTTTTGAAGTCATGCTTGTTTTATCTTCCTATGCTAGATGATTCTTGCTCCAATAAGTTGTTTGTTCACAAAATCCCTATGCATAGGAAGAGGGTTATACTTAAATGTGCTAGTCATATGCTCCATGATGCTTCCATTATGTTTCAATCCTTATCTTTTATGTGAGCATCATTGAAATCAACATGCCTAGCTTGAAAGGCATTAAAGAAAAGTGCTTGTTGGGAGACAACCCAATATGTATCCTTACTGTTTTTGTGTGTTCACATGATTAAGCTACTGTATTAATCATGTTTTATTGCCTTAGTTTCAATAAAGTGCCAAGTAAAGCCTTTATGATTAGTTTGGGTGATAGTTGTTTGATCATGCTGAAAAAGACAGAAACTTTGCGCTCACGAAATTATTTTTCGTTTCTATACAGAGAGTGCGTTTAGGTTGATTATTTTTGCTTCCGATTGATATAAAAATTGCCTTAATTTTCATAATTTTTTCAGAATTTTTGGAAGTGCAGAAATATGGTTAGAATTCAGATCATTTCAAATTGTTCTGTTTTTGACAGATTCTGTATTCAATGCATAGTTTGCTTGCTTTGGTGTTTCCATAGATTATATTGAGTAATACAAATTGTGGAAATAGTAAGATACAGTATACACTGTGTGAAAATAATTATGAGTCTTGTTTTGATAGTACCCAAGTGATTGATTTGGTCGTTATCATACTAAACCATCTCATGAAGTTCTGTTAAGTTTTGTGTTGTGAAGTTTTCAAGTTTTGGGTAGAGTTTCTATGGACTATGGAACAAGGAGTGGCAAGATCCTAAGCTTGGGGATGCGCAAGGCACCCCAAAGCCATATTCAAGGACATCCAAGAGCCTAAGCTTGGGGATGCCCTGGGAAGGCATCCCCTCTTTCGTCTTCAATCCATCGGTAACTTTACTTGGGGCTATATTTTTATTCACCACATGTTATGTGTTTTGCTTGGAGCGTCATTTTATTTTGTTTGAATAAGGTACTTAGGATCTGAAGTTCTTAGATGGGAGAGTCTTCACATATCCAAATAATTATTCAACTACTCATTGATCTTCACTTATATCTTTTGGAGTAGTTTGTCTTTTACTCTCATGCTTCACTTATATCACTTTGAGAGTCTTAAACAACATAGTAATTGGTGTGTGCTATGAAATTAGTCCTAAATATGATAGGCATCCAAATAGGATATAATAAAAACTTCCATATTCAAGTGCATTGATTAGTAAGAGAAGTTTGATTCCTCACAATTAGTTTTGAGATATGGATATGGTTATATTAGAGTTATGTTAGTAGGGTGTTGTGAATATCGAAATACTTGTGTTGAAGTTAGTGACTCACTTAGCATGCACGTATGGTGAACCGCTATGTTAGGAAGTCGGAGCATAATTGATTTATTGATTGTCATCCTTTGTGTGGCGGTCGGGATCGCGCGATGGTTAACACCTACCAACCCTTCCCCTAGGAGTATGCGTTTAGCACCTCTTTTCGATTACTAATAAAAACTTATGCAATAAGTATATGAGTTCTTCATGACTAATGTGAGTCCATGGTATAGATGCACTTTTACCTTCCACCATTGCTAGCCTCTCTAGTACCGCGCAACTTTCGCCGGTGCACAAACCCACCATATACCTTCCTCAAAACAGCCACCATACCTACCTTTTATGGCATTTTCATAGCCATTCCGAGATATATTGCCATGCAACTCCCACCGTTCTGTCTCATGACTTGTGCCGTCACTTTCATATTGCCTTTGCATGATCGTAAGATAGCTAGCGAGATGTTTCAACGTCATACGCTAAGCTAGATCGTTGCACATCCCGGTACACTGCCGGAGGCATTTCATATAGAGTCATCATTGTTCTAAGTATTGAGTTGTAAGTCAATAAAAGTGTGATGATCATCATTATTAGAGCATTGTCCCATGTGAGGAAGTAAAAAAATGAAAAAAGAGGCCAAAGAGCCCAAACAAAAAAATGAGAGAAAAAGAGAGAAGGGACAATGCTACTATCCTTTTCCACACTTGTGCTTCAAAATAGCCACTTCTTCATGATAGAGAGTCTCTTGTTTTGTCACTTCCATATACTAGTGGGAATTTTCATTTTATAGCTTGGCTTGTATATTCCATTGACGGGCTTCCTTAAAATTGCCCTAGGTGTTCGTGAGAAAGCAAGTTGAATGCACACCCACTAGTTTTCTTTTTGAGCTTCCATACACTTCTAGCTCTAGTGCATCCGTTGCATGGCAATCCCTACTCATTCACATTGATATCTATTGATGGGCATCTCCATAGCCCATTGATACGCCGAGTCAATGTGACCATCTCCTCCTTTTTGCCTCACAAGCTCCACCACACTCTATTCCACCTATAGTGCTATATCCATGGCTCACGCTCATGTATTGCGTGAGAGTTGGAAAAGTTTGAGAAAGTAAGAGTGCAAAAACAATTATTTGACCAATACCCGGGTTGTGCATGATTTAAATTCGTTGTGTGGGGATGATGGAGCATAGCCATACTATATGATTTCGTAGGGATAAGTTTCTTTGGCCCAGTTATTTCAAAAGTTCATGATTACTTTTCTAGTATGATTGAAGTATTTGTTTTCATGTCAATAGTAAACTATTGTTTTGAATCTTACGGATCTGAACATTCATGCCAAAAGAAAGAAGTTACAAAGGACAAATATGTTAGGTAGCATTCCACATCAAATTTTTTGAAAGTTCATGATTACTTTGCTAGTTTGCTTGAAGTATTACTGTTTTCTTGTCAATAGCAAACTATTGTTTTGAATGTTACGGATCTGAACATTCATGTCACGTGAAAGAAGTTGCAAAGGACAACTATGCTAGGTAGCATTCCACATCAAAAATTCATTCTTTATCACTTCCCTACTCGAGGACGAGCAGGAGTTAAGCTTGGGGATGCTTGATACGTCTCCAACGTATCTATAATTTTTGATGGTTCCATGCTATTATCTTGTCAACTTTGGATGTTTTATATGCATGAATATGCCATTTTATATCATTTTTGGCACTAACCTATTAACTCAGTGCCTAGTGCCAGTTTCTATTTTTTCTGAGTTTTTGACCTTATTCAGAACGGAGTCCAAATGGAATAAAACTTTCGCGATGATTTTTTTGGACCAAAAGAGACCCCCGAAGCTTTGGAAGAAGGCCAGAAGAGCCACGAGGGAGTCACAAGCCCAGGAGGCGCGGTGTAGTACCCCAAGTGTAAGACCTTCCCTATTTGGAACCTATCTCATGTGGGTCCACCTTGTCATTGATATGAGAGCTTATTGCATGTGTTATTTCATGTGTCACCTTGCCAAGCCTCCCTTTGCATTCATGCATTCCATCCATTCCTTGTCTTGTGTTGTGATTATATGATCTTAGCATCTCATGTGGTGTGGTGATCTGGTGGTTAGCTGCTTTGTGATGCTGTGTAGGTGTTGGAGTGCTCTATGATTTCATGTGATGCTAGTTCTAAATGTAGTGGCCTTGTCATGTTTGCAAACCTCCCTCTCTCTTTTATTTCTCACGCAATATTTACTTGTCCCAACCTTGATTCAAAAATGCCCATGACTTAGTATATTTTGTGGTGGATGTCAAGATGTGTTTTTGCTGATTTGAAACTTTGTAGTGAGGTGCAATATCCACAAAAACTGAGGATCAAATTCTGTTTTGCAAATATTTAGTGGCTCCACTTGTAACGACCAAGATGCGGTCCTTTCCGAGCTGGGGATCGAGGCCCCCGAATTGGAAAGGAGCGCATATAAGCGTCTCGCAAACAGGTAACACAACACATACATAATAATGAAGATAGGCAATCATGGATTCAATTGCCTTCTCATAAATATCTCAGAGTACATCACACATACAACCAAGGTAGTTCCTCTACACACTACAAAACATAGAAAAGGCTATGCTACCCTGCCTGCAGGCCCACGATCACGACCATGCCTCAATCTTCTGGATAGTTCACGTAAAGGCGGTCTGTCTCCTCGTCGTACTGCCACGCCAGCTTTGTGCCGTCGGGATCATCTGTCTCTGGGGTACCTGAACCTGTTGGGATTTTTGGAGGAATCCGTGAGCCACGGGGACTCAACAATCTAAGACTTTGGTGCCAGAACTAGTCAAGTTATTAGGTAGGATAAGGTGAAGTGTATAAGGCTGCAGCATCCTAAGCTTGATTTGGTGGCTAGCTCACGTAGCATTTATGAAGGTGGACTATTCTAAGCAGAGGCAGCCTTGCTCAGGGTGGAAAATTCCAAGAAGCGCTTCAGAGATTCCAGCTCTTCCTCGACTCAGGTGGTTCAGAAGCAACAGAGGTTTTGGGTTTCTCCTCCTCCTCCTCGCCACTCGTAGCAGCTGAAGCACTTAGGTGGTCGTGGTTCTTCCCACCCACCCAACCCTGGCTTTCAGCAGAGATACCAGCATCAGAAGCAAGGGCCTCCTCTGACTCAGTATCGGCAGCCAACAGATGTCCCTTGTCACAAATGTGGTCAAAAGGGTCACTATGCCAAGAAATGTACTTCTCAGCTCCGTCTGCCGCCTCCTCCTCCAGGCAAACCTCCAAGCAACGCTCTTGTCAAATTCAACCCCAGATCAGCTCGAGTCAACATGGTGAACACAGCTGAAGCAGACAACTCCTTTGATGTGATCATGTGTAACCTCCTCGTCAATGATATCCCTGCTAAAGTGTTATTTGATTCTGGTGCTTCGCATTCCTTCATGTCATACCCCTTTGCATTTGGTAATAATATTGCGACCGAGTTCCTTCCCAAGTCATTGCAAGTTGTGTCTCCGGGTATGCGGATGAGCTCTCAGTTGTTCGTCCCAGATGTTTCTGTCAAGATGGGCGTTTATGCTTTTCTCGCATCTCCTATTGTTTTGGGCAATTCCGACATTGATTTGATCCTTGGCATGGACTGGCTTGCCATGAACAAGGCGTCAATTGATTGTGAAGCCAAAGAAGTGAAGCTTACCCACTCTTCGGAAGACGTGATTATATTCTTGGCGCGCGATGATACAATCCGTCTGTTCTCCTTGAATGAAAAGGGTGAGATTAATCCTATTGAGCAAGTCCCAGTAGTCTGCGAATATCAAGATGTGTTTCCTGAAGAGCTTCCAGGCATGCCTCCGCACCGTGAAGTTGAGTTTGTCATTGAGCTTGAGCCAGGCACAGAGCCAGTGTGCAAACGGCCATACAAGCTAGGTCCAGAAGAATTGAAGGAACTTAAGAGGCAACTCGATGAGCAGGAGCGTTTGGGTTTGATCAGACCGAGCTCGCCTCCATGGGGCTGTGGTGTTCTGTTTGTCAAGAAGAAGGATGGCACAGACCGGCTGTGTGTCGATTACCGTCCATTGAACAAGAAGACAATCAAGAAAAAATATCCACTTCCGAACATAACTGAGTTGTTCGAACAGTTGAAAGGTGCTAAAGTATTCTCCAAGCTTGATCTCAGAATGGGCTATCATCAAATTCGCATTCGCGAGGAAGACATTCCGAAGACGGCCTTCAGGACTAGTTTTGGTTCGTATGAGTATACGGCCATGTATTTTGGTCTGGCAAATGCTCCTCCGACATTTTGTCGATTGATGAACTATATTTTCTCCCCATACAAGAATGAATTTGTCTTGCTCTATCTCGATGACATTCTCGTCTTTTCTGAGACCGAGGAAGAACATGAAAAACATCTCAGATTGGTGCTTGATAAACTGAGAGAGTACAAGTTGTATGCTAAGTTTTCCAAGTGCGAGTTCTGGCTGAAAGAAGTGGTTTATCTTGGGCATATTATCTTTGTCGAGGGCATTAAGGTTGATCCATCCAAGGTTCAAGCCATTGTTGAATGGGAGCCTCCGCAGAATGTGAAGCAGCTTCGAAGCTTTCTCGGGCTTGCTGGCTATTGCAGAAGGTTCGTTGAGAACTTATCCAAGATCGCCAAGTCGCTCTCAAGTCTTTTTCAGAAGGGTGTTAAGTATTCTTGGTCTCCAGAGTGTCAACTGGCCTTCGATACACTCAAAGAGAAGCTTATCTCCACTCCGGTCTTGGCCCCTCCGGATGATTCCAAGCCGTACCAGGTCTTTTGTGACGCTTCTCTCCACAGTCTTGGTGCAGTTTGATGCAAGATAAGAAGGTGGTTTCTTATACCTCCAGGCAGTTGAAGCCTGCGGAGAAGAACTATCTTGTGCATGATCTTGAGCTAGCAGTTGTGGTACACGCCTTGATGACTTGGAGACATCTCTTGTTGGAACGTAAGGTTGAAGTTTTCACCGATCACAAGAGTCTCAAGTACATCTTCACTCAGCCTAACTTGAATCTTCAGCAAACACGTTGGGTGGAAATGCTCCAGGATTTTAATCAGAGTGTTGAGGACACGCCAGGCAAGGGAAATGTTGTGGCAGATGCTTTGAGCAGGAAGGCATATTGTAACATTTTGATTCTGCAACCTCTCCAGCCGGGTCTTTGTGAGTCTTTCAGGAAGCTCAACCTTCAGCTAGTACCTCAGGGATTTCTTGCGAACCTTCAGATCTCTCCTACCTTGGAAGATTAGGTCAGAGAAGCTCAGCTTCTGGACGCTATGGTGAAGAAGGTCAGGATTGTCGTGGGAAAGAGTCTCCCCAAGTATAAGTGCTTCACTGTTGATGCGAGGGACACGTTGTTTTTCGAGGACCGCCTTGTCGTCCCGAAAGGTGATCTCAGGAAGGTGATCATGGAAGAAGTTCATAACTCTCTGCTCTCTATTCATCCTAGAAGCTCCAAAATGTACCATGACTTGAAGCAGACATTCTGGTGGACTCGTATGAAACGTGAGATTGCTCAGTTCATAAACGAGTGTGATGTATGTCGAAGAGTGAAAGCAGAGCATCAACATCCAGCAGGCCTTTTGCAGCCTTTGCCGATTCCCGAGTGGAAGTTTGATCACATTGAGATGGATTTCGTCACCGGGTTTCCGAAGTCCAAGAAGGGCAATGATGCTATCTTCGTCGTCATCGACAAATTGAGTAAAGTGGCTCATTTCCTTCCAGTCAAGGAGTTCATTTCAACAGCTCAGCTGGTAGAGTTGTACACCTCTAGGATTGTCTCTTTGCATGGCGTACCTATGATGATCTCGTGAGATCGCGGAAGTATCTTCACTTCAAAGTTCTGGGACTCCTTTCAGTCTGCTATGGGCACAAAGATCCGCTTCAGCACAACGTTCCATCCTTAGACTAGTTGTCAAGTGGAGAGAGTGAATCAAGTTCTTGAGGATATGCTGAGAGCCTCTGTTATCTCTTTTGGCATGAAGTGGGATGATTGCGTGCCTTTCGCGGAGTTCTCGTATAAGTACAGTTATCAAGCTAGTTCTGGCAAGGCTCCGTTTGAAATTCTTTATGGCAGGAAGTGTCGTACCCCGCTCAACTGGTCTGAGACCAGCGAGCATCAGATCCTTGGCAATGATATGATAGAAGAAGCTGAGGAGATGTGTCGGATCATTCGCAACAACCTCAGAGTAGCTCAGTCCCGTCAGAAGAGCTACTATGATAGTAAGCATCGTGACATGTCTTATGAGCTTGATGACTTTGTCTATCTCAAGGTGTCGCCAATGAAGGGTATGCAACGCTTTGGCATCAAAGGCAAGCTTGCGCCTCATTTCGTTGGTCCGTTCAGAGTGGTCGGCAAGAGAGGCGACCTTGCGTACCAGCTTGAGCTCCCGTCAAACTTTGCAAACGTCCATGATGTGTTCCATGTTTCTCAGCTTCGGAGGTGTTTCAAGAACCCCGAGCGCACTGTGCATCTTCAAGACATCGACCTTCAGCCTGACTATTCTTATCGTGAGCATCCAGTTGCGGTTCTCGAGGCGACTGAGCGCAAGACTGTTAGGGCATAGTTTATGCCTAAGTAATTTTGGTGATTGATGACAGTACCGCAAAGGACTAACCGTGTGTGTTAAGATTTCAGATAACACACGTCAACGTCACAAGACGACTCGCCCCCTCTTTCATGGAACAGAAGCACGGTGTACTCTACGATTCTCTTTATTTGAGTCATAGGAACGCCGTACTATTAAGAGGGGAACCGTAGTGGAAAGGTTTGGGTGGAATCAATTTTGCACGCGCACACTTCATCTCCTTTCCCCCTTGCCGGCAACTTTGGAGTGGCACCCGCCTTTGTGTTTTTCTCTTCTTTGCAAATGGTCCCTCAGCGGTAGTACCGCTGTGCCTAGCGGTAGTACCGCTCGCCCTAGCGGTAGTACCGCTGGCCCTAGCGGTAGTACCGTTGGAGTGCTAGCGGTAGTACCGCTGCAGCGAGGGGTAGTACCGCTAGCTGGCGGTAGTACCGCCCCTGGTCAGCGATAGTACCACTCCAGGAGCTTAGTACCGCCTTCCTAGCGGTTGTACTTGAACGGACCTTTTTGCGAAGACTTTATTGGCGGTGGTTGGCCCGGTAGTGCTTATGCACTACCATGGGCCCAGCGGTAGTACCGCTGGAGTGCTACCGGTAGTACCGCTGCATCTAGCGCTACTACCGCTAGGCACGGGCTGTGAGTGGGAAAACGGTTGGATTCCCCCCCCCCACTATATAAGGGGTTCTTCTAGCTGTGGAACCTTATCTCTTACCCTCCCAAGCTCCATTGTTGCTCCCTAAGCTCAAAAGTGCCCGATCTCTCTCCCTAGCCAATCAAACTTGTTGATTCTTTAGGGATTGGTTGAGAAGGCCTAGATCTACACTTCCACCAAGAGAAAAGTTGATTGCCCCACCAATCCCTTGCGGATCTTGTTACTCTTGGGTGTTTGAGCATCCTAGACGGTTGAGGTCACCTCGAAGCCACATTCCATTGTGGTGAAGCTTCGTGGTCTTGTTGGGAGCCTCCAAGCTTTGTGTGGAGTTTTCCCCAACCTTGTTTGTAAAGGTTCGGTCGCCTCCTTCAAGGGCACCTATAGTGGAATCACGGTACCTTGAATCATGCGAGGGCGTGAGCAGAATACGGTGGCCTTAGTGGCTTATTGGGGAGCATTGTGCCTCCACACCGCTCCAACGGAGACGTACTTCCTGTCAAAGGGAAGGAACTTCGGTAACAGATCCTCGTCTTCATTGGTTCCACTTGTGGTTATCTCTAACCTTTACTTTGTGAATGCTTATGTTGTTGTCTATCTCTTACTTGTCTTAGTAGCTCTTGTTGTTAGCTTCATTACGGTTCACCCCATTGTTGTTATATTTGTGAACCCGTATGTTGTTTACCCTAACTCGCTAAGATTAAGTAAAAAGTGGTCGTTGCCTATTCACCACCCCCCCTCTAGTCAACCATATCGATCCTTTCAATTGGTATCAGAGCCATGTCTCTTTATTAAGGGTTTCACCACCCGAAGAGTATGGAAGGCGAAGTGGGAATTACCCATGGGCAACCCGAGGCCATGGACTTGACTTCGGTCACAAGGGACGACTTGAATACGGCTATGGCCACCCTCAAGATGTCCTTGACGAACGAAGTCAAGACCATGCTTAAAGAGTTAATTGAGGGATTTAAAAGTCCACCCGAACCGGCTTTAGTGGTTAAACCCACCATCACCGATTCGGAGGCCAATTCCTCTAAGGAAGCGGATAAAGGTATGCGACCTTCCTCATCTCACGAAAAGGATGGGACTGGAACCTATGCCTTAGTTCCACCTCCCATGGTCTATGGAGGACCCGTTCCCACACCGCGTCTTAACCCTGTTGGTCCTCCTCCTAAGCTTGTGAAAGGTGACATTGCTAACTGGGTATTTTCTATTAAGTCTCATTTGAATCGCAACTCAACAAATTTGTGGAGAATCATCGAGCAAGGATATTATCCCCATGATCCAAGCAACCTCACTCCAAGAGAAGATGCAGACAATCAATACAATCACTCCGCTTTGTTTATTCTCCAGTCCGCAGTGCCACCTGAAGATCTTCCTCACTTGCGTCCCTTCACTTTGGCCAAGGATTGTTGGGAGCATATCATGGTGTTGTACAAGGGAAGCTCAAGCATTCAACGATCCAACTATGAAGTGATACTTGATAAGGCCAATGAGTTTGTGATGAAGGAAGACGAGGACCCTCGTGATCTCTATCGGAGGGTGACTGCTATTGCTCTAGCACTCAAGGATCATGGGAGCAAGGATGTGGATGATACATGGGTCAAGAGCAAGTTTCTCAAAGCCATCATGCCTTTCAATAAAGCCATGTCATCTGTCATTCGTCAGCGACCAGACTTCCACTCCTTGTCTTCCAGTGAGGTGTTGGATGAATTTATTGCAATGTCAATCATGAACGAAACAGCTGACAATGCACTTGCTCTTGTTCGCTCAAAGACAACTTCATCCAACCTTGCGTTAAAAGCAAAAGCAACATTTGAAGAAGAAGAAGAGGATGAGGAAGAGGAGAGCTGTCCTGAAGACACAAAGTATGCCTATCATGAGCACATGGCTCTTGCGTCAAGGCAATTCTGGGGCAACAAGAGGAACTCAAGACCCACCTTCACCGAGAACAACTCGAGTGGGTTCAAACCCAAGCAACGAGTGAGGACATGTTATAACTGTGCTAACGTGAGCCACTTCGTGGCCGAATGTCCATATGAAAAAAGGGAAGACAACGGGGGCAAGCTCATTTGCAAAGACAAAACCAAGTCATTTCCAATCAAGAACAACTTTGTGAAGAAACCCCACCCAAAGGGGATGCTGGTCCTTGAAGAGTACCCTTCCGATGATGATGATGATGATACAGCGGCAACAACAACTGTTGCTATTGCCACTACCTCTCCCCAGAAGGTGTCTCTCTTCAAAACCCCCAACGAGAACCACATCACCAAGTGCCTCATGGCAAAAGGTATCAATCAGGTAACCCCCATCATTAAAACCAACATCGCTACTGCTCCTTCATTGTTAAATTGTGTTGATGATAGTGATGTTGGGGAACTTAATGAGCATGATCTTGACAAGTTTTTGTGCACTATTAAGGGAGAATCCAAGAAGCACTTTGTTGCTCTCTTGGAACAACTGGGTGAGGCCAATGACCTCATTGAGTCTCATCAGGAGACCATCTCCAAGCTTCAGGGACACAGTCGTGACTATGCCGATGAAATTGCTGAATTATATATTGCTCTAGAAAAGGAGCGCACTCTTCGTTTGGCTCTTGAGGAGTCATACAACGATGAGTGCGCTAAAATGCAAAAGAAACTAGATCATGATACTGTTCTTACTCGTATGCTTAAGTCTGAGAAGTATGCTCTTGGGGTTGGCCATGACAGACTCAAAGTGGAGTTTGACACACTTTACAAGGCCCACAAGGTCTTGAAAGGTGTTCATTTTTCTCTGAAAGAGTCTCATGATCAACTCCAAGCAAAGCTTACCATGGAGATCTCTACTTGTCCTCCCTTTGTGTTAATTGATAATGCTTGTGCAACTAATCCTTGTTGTGAGCATGTACATCTTGTGGAGGAAAATGCCAAGTTAAAGGAGAAACTTGAGAAGGGCCTTGTGGCATGCATACAAGGTGAGAAGAGCCTGAACGACCTCTTGAGCACTCAAAAGGGTGTTGTAGGAAAGGAGGGACTTGGACTTACCTCCAAGTAAAAAGGAAAAAGGAGGAACAGGAACAAACGGTCTCCTACCCTCATGGACATCTTTGTCAAAGAGGGTGAGGGGACTCACGAGGTGAATAGGAACAAGGTGGACGATGGAAACGTCAAGATGGGCAAAACCATTCCTACTAACACAGCCAACAAACTTAATTCTTCTTATGTCTTATGTCGTGCTAGTGATGGGCATGTTTATGCCAGATTTTTTGGTTCCTACTATGAGTACATTGAATGGGCTATCTGGGTTCCTAAGACCCCTATCTCTAACATGAAAGGACCCATTAAAAAATGGGTACCTAAAACCAAGCCTTGATCTATTGCAGGAGTTTGCTTCCGGTGGGGTGTCATGGTTGCTCGATAGTGGAGCAACAAATCATATGACCAGAAGCAAGGACTTAGTGGTGGATGTGCATCCTTCTCCATCTATGCCCACCCATGTCCAATTCGCCGATGCATCCTCGTCAAAGGTATTGGGATTTGGTAAGGTGGTCGTCTCTCAAGAGTTATCTATTGAGAAGGTCATGCTTGTTGAGTCTCTTGCCTACAATTTACTTTCGGTTCGTCAACTTGCAATTATGGGTTTTTCCACATTCTTTAATCTTGATACTGTGGTCCTCCTGTGGAGAAAGACTCTTAAATTAGCCTATGTTGGATATGTCAAAAATGGTCTTTATGTGGTGAACTTCTCAAAGCGACCCACTAAGACCGCGACGTGTTTAATGGCTAAAGTTGATGTCGGCTGGCTTTGGCATCGCCGATTAGCTCATGTCAATATGAGATCTTTGCAAAGTCTTCTAACACGGGACCATATTCATGGACTAACAAATGTGAGTTTTGCTAAAGATCGTGCTTGAAGTGCCTGCATTGAAGGAAAGATTCATGAAACTGCTCATCGTCCAACGACTCTCATTTACACTAAGAGGCCATTGGAGCTCCTCCATATGGATCTTTTCGGCCCTCCATCATTTGACAGTCTTGGAGGCAGAAAGTACTGCTTGGTGATTGTTGACGACTACTCAAGATACACCTGGGTATATTACTTCAAAAGGAAGAGTGAAACTCAACAAACTGTCATAAACTTTGCCAATGAAGCTTAACGTCAACATGAAGCAAAGATCTTGATGATTAGAAGTGACAACGGCACCGAGTTCAAGAAGTACACCTTGGATGAGTTTCTAGGTGATGTGGGAATAAAACATCAATATTCAGCACCATATACCCCTCAACAAAACGGCGTGGCAGAAAGGAAGGACCGGGCCTTGATAGACGCTGCAAGAACAATGATGGCGGAATTCAAATCTCCATATAAATTTTGGGCAGAGGCCATCAACACAGCATGTTATGCGTCCAATCGGCTCTATATACGCAAAGGCCTGAACAAGACTCTATATGAGATTCTAACTGGAAACAAACCCAATCTCAAGTACTTCCGGGTATTCGGTTGTAAGTGTTTCATTCTCAAGAAAGGTGCACGTTTAGCTAAATTTGATTCTAGAGCACATGAGGGCATCTTTGTTGGTTATGCTACAAACTCTCATGCTTACCGTGTCCTCAACAAGTCCACCGGACTCATTGAGGAGACGTGTAACGTGGAGTTTGATGAAAATAATGGCCCCCAAGTGGAGCAAAGTGGTCTTTGTGATGTAGGTGATGAAATTCCTCCCCAAGCCATAAGAAGAATGGGGATTGGTCAAATACTCCCCATTGAGGAACCCTTGTGGCCGAAGGAGAAGGACAATGCTCTACTCAAATGGAGGCATCACCCCCACAAGCCCCACATGCTTCCGATGCACAAAGAGAAGACTCTCAACAAAATGAACAAGCTCAAGGTCAAGATAAATTGCCCAACAATGATGATGTGTCCCATGATATTCAAGCACTTACCCAAGGTTCTGAACCTGCTCATGATAAAGATCAAGTGCAACCACAAGATCCAGACCAAGTATAAGCACAAGATCAAGATCACGAGCAACCACAAGTACAAGGACAAACAAGTGAACCTGCTCAAGTCGAAAGTCAGGATGATCAGGATACTGTCTCACAATTCCCTTCAGCAGCACCAACAGCCGGTGCCAAGGGAGGCTCAAGACGCAAGGGCAAGCAGAGTAAACAAGTCGATGCTCCCCGGTTATCCAATGAAGAACTCTTGGAGCATCGAGCAGCCAAGATTGCGAACAAGCTGAGACTCAAGTCACATCTTATGAAGAATGTACTTGGCATTTTAAAAAGGGGAGTATCCACCCGTCTACAGATTTGGAATTATTGTGAGCATCACGCGTTTGTTTCGTATTGTGAACCTCAACAGGTATAGGAAGCGCTCGATGATGAGGATTGGCTTATGGCCATGCATGAAGAACTTATAAACTTCGAGCGTAACCAAGTCTGGGATTTAGTGCCAAGGCCAACGGAGGAACATAATGTCATCGGGACCAAATGGATATTCAAGAACAAGCAAGATGCCAATGGGATTGTGATTCGAAACAAGGCAAGATTGGTGGCTCAAGGCTACTCCCAAGTCGAGGGTATCGACTACGGTGAAACCTTTGCCCCTGTTGCTCGTCTAGAATCTATTTGCATGTTGCTTGCATTTGCTTCTCATCATAACTTCAAATTACAACAAATAGATGTGAAAAGTGCCTTTCTTAATGGTCCTTTAAATGAGTTGGTCTATGTCAAACAACCCCCTAGATTCGAACATCCCAAGCTCCCCAATCATGTATACAAACTTAATAAGGCACTCTATGGCCTTAAACAAGCCCCACGTGCGTGGTATGAGTATCTTACTGAGTTGTTACAAGATCGTGGGTTTGAAATTGGGAAGATAGATCCCACTCTTTTTACTAAGAGGGTTAAAGGGGATTTGTTCATATGCCAACTATATGTTGATGATATTATCTTTGGCTCTCCTAACATTTCCTTCAATGAAGAATTTGCTGCACTAGTGACTGAGAAATTTGAGATGTCCATGATGGGAGAGTTGAAGTTCTTCCTCGGTTTCGAGATTAAACAAGGCCTAGAAGGGACCTTCGTCAAAGAAGCCAAGTACACTCAAGACATGCTCAAACGGTTTGAGCTTGAAGATGTTAAGCCGGTCAAGTTCCCCATGCCAACAAGATGCAAGCTTGACAGTGATCCCAATGGTAAAGAAGTGGATCAAAAGGTATATCCCTCCATGATTGGATCCCTCCTTTACCTTTGTGCATCTAGACCAGATATTATGTTGAGTGTAGGGATATGTGCACGGTTTCAATTCGCACCAAAAGAAAGTCATTATATGGCTGTTAAGCGAATCTTTCGATATTTGGCTCATACCCCAAACTTTGGCCTATGGTATCCCAAAGGAGCAAACTTCAACCTAGTAGGCTATTCTGACTCAGATTGGGCAGGAGATTGTGTGGAGAGGAAGTCAACTTCTGGAGGATGCGAATTCCTTGGTCACTCACTGGTAAGTTGGTCTTCAAAGAAGCAGAATTGTGTCTCTCTATCATCCACCGAAGCTGAGTATGTGGCAGCTGCAAGTTGTTGTGCACAATTGCTATGGATCAGGAAATCTTTAAAGGATTATGGTGTCACTTGTGACAAAGTGCCTCTTCTATGTGACAATCAAAGTGCTATCAAGATTTCTCTCAACCCACTGCAACATAGCAAAACCAAACATATTGATATTCCCCATCACTTCATTCGTGAACATATCAAGCTAGGTGATATTGAGGTTCACTTCATCCACACTGAAGAGGAACTTGCAGATATTTTGACTAAGCCCCTAGATGAAGCAAGGTTCCAGGAGTTATGGCATGAGCTAAATATCATTGAATCAAGTAATGTGGATTGAAGCTAGGCACGTTGCACCTTACTATGCATTCTATCTTGTTCTAGATGTAGGCATGGACAAAGGGGGAGTGTTGTTCTCTCTATGAACTCTTCCTCCCCCCATTATGTATAAATCGATCTAGTCTTTCACTTTAGCCATTGCCAAATGGAACTTGTGCTTCAAAGACGAGCGTTGGTCATGAACCCAAGGATAATTCTTTGCGGTGTCATACCTTTGTCTCAAACATAGGTGGCCTCGGCCACCGCCCCCACCTTTCTCTCATATGGAAGAAAGGATACAAAATGACATTTGCAGCAGTACTACCGCGAGGACCCCAGCGGTACTACCGCTAGGGGTAGCGCTACTACCGCTAGGACCAAAACGGTACTACCGCTAGGGATAGCGGTACTACCGCGAGGACCCCAGTCTACCACAACCTAACTAGGACATCTTTAGGGCTGTCTCAAGGGGGAGCGGTACTACCGCCAGGGGGAGCAGTACTACCGCCAGGACCCCAGCGGTACTACCGCCAAGTAGCGGTACTACCGCTAGGACCACATCCGTATTACCGCTGGCCCGTACCCCTTGGGCTATATAAAGGAGGGGGAGCCCGTTTTTTCCTGCCTCTTTCTTCTTCCTCGTGGCTCCTCCCTCCCCAACCCCGCACTCCCCCTATTTGGATCTCTATCCGTGGAGCCCCTTCTCTCCGTTGAGTTGGAGGGTTTGCTCCACTTCTCCTTCCTCCTCAAAGTGCCATGGACCCCGGTAAAGCTCCCCCTTTCTTCTCTTGGTTGATGTTTTATTTTTCTAGGGTTAGGAGCATTGGTGATTTGGATCCATGTCTATGGTATTGTGCTTTGTTCTTGGATGACATGAAGGAGATATTCGAGGGGAGTGTAGGTCCTATGATTCTTTGCCTTTATATTGCCATGCCCTAGGATTTTCATGTTTTAGATCAAGCACTTTTTCTATTTTTGGATTAGATCTAAAACTTGCATTCTCTTTACTAGGCATGTCCTTATTTAGATGGTACTTGTGATCCTCATGTGGTTAGGGCTGTGGTGGAGTTCTTAGTGATTATACACAGTCCCATGGCCCTCATAAATCCCATGTAGCCGTCTCTATGGGTTCTTTTCATATTCAGATCTGAAAGTCAAGCCCTAGCGGTACTATCGCCAGAGGTAGCGGTACTATCGCTAGGACCCCAGCAGTACTACCGCCAGGACCCCAGCGGTACTACCACCACGGGTAGCGGTACTACCGCTCGGACCCCAGCGGTACTACCGCCAGGGGTAGCGGTACTACCGCCAGGAGGATATTCTGTCTCTTCGTTTCATTTGCTTGGCAATGTGTGTTTACTTTTATGCCTCTTCTTGTTCATTGCCTTGACTCCTTCTGTCGCTCTTTTTCGATGTGTGTTTCGTGTCACAGGTGGTGCTCGCCGCTCGAACCCCCCATGGGACACACAGTCGAAGCATTATCGCAATCCAGAGGCTCCCGAGGGCTCCGCCACTTCCGGTCTGCAACCCAAAAAGAAGTCCTTCAAAAAGGCCGCTCACAAGGACAAGGGGTCAACGTTCGCACTATGCCCCCTAAGGATTTTCTGCGGTTCCGCACCAAAAATCACTATCTCCAAGAGAAGGCTGTGATCAGGGATGTTGAGCATGTTTGGGCAACGGATCACTGCAGGATCTATCGTGACATCATCAAGCATTTCAAGAAGAGTTTTGTTCGAGTTCAGTGGATTGACTTGGCTCACCTCCAGCGGAACCTGGATTACTTTGGTGACGCTCTCTCTCTGATTGACAAGCTGGGCATTAAGGATATCATCTCCTTCAAGAAAGACTTTGATCCAGATGTTGTTGCCCAGTTCTATGTCACGGTTCACTTCTCGTCTGATGACGAGCGCTCCCTGGTTTGGATGACTAGGACTTAGAAGATGACAGGTTCCTGGTGTGAATTCATGGCATTTCTCAAGGTTGACTTTCAGGGAGCGGACACTCCAATTGGGTCACGTCCTCATGCTGCAGCTTCCACTGATAGGGCCCCCGCCAAGGACAGGTTGCAGCAACTCTATGTGAAGAAAGGTGTGCTCCCTAGGCATCTGGATATCATGCATCGGGTCTTTCGCAAGACCCTCTTCCCTCTCATTGGCAACTTCGACGAGGTACACGATTCTCTGGCTGAGATGCTTCTGCTTTGTGAGGAGGCTATGACTAAGGAGTCTGCACCTCTCGATATTTCTGATGTCATGTTCATTGAGCTCTGGAACTGCATCATGATGCGCAAGGTTCCCATCTACGGGCCCTACTTGTTTGCCTATATTCGCCAGAAGTGGCAAGACACTTATCCGCTTGAGGAGTTCCACCTTCAGGCCAATTACTTTGTGCATGATCCTATCAAGCTCCGCATCAAGGACAAATGGGCCAACCCATCAAATTCATCTCATCACATGGACACTGACACACAGACTGTTGCGGACAGGGGCATCGCTTCCGAGTCCCGCTCTTCTGCTATGCCATCTTGGGCAGTGAAACTGGAGGATAAAATGAAGACTCTCTTCTGTATGCAAGCTAAGGGACGGTATCAGACTCATGTAGCTCAGAAGGAGAACCGTCAAAGGCACAAGCGTGTCCTGAGGACACTTGATGTTGAGATCTCCAGCGGCTCAGAGGACGACATCACTCTAGAGTCGGCTTGGATGTGGGCTTAAGGTTATCAGTGGTCTGATGCCGAGGAGGAGGAGGACAATGAGGAGGAGCAGGACGATCCGGATGCTACAGACGAGTCTGGGGATGATGAGGATGAGGAGTGACCACCTATGTCGTTAGGTGTGCCCCTTTTTGGTGTCTTGTGACAAAGGGGGAGAGAGTCTAGGAGCTGGATTTGATTTGAGAGTTGAACTTTGCTTAGCTTTGCTTATCTTTCGTGTTTGCTTTGAACTTGGTTTGCTTCTATTTTGCTCTCTTTGCTTTGTGTGACGTGAGACAAGAACTAGTGTGAGATTTATTTCCATCGTATGTTGTGAGTCATATGCTCCTTATTTTCATATATCTCTATCTTTTTGTTCACATGTTATTCACTGTGCAAATCCGGTATTGTCATCAATCCACCAAAAAGGGGGAGATTGTTAGGGCATAGTTTATGCCTAAGTAATTTTGGTGATTGATGACAGTACCGCAAAGGACTAACCGTGTGTGTTAAGATTTCAGATAACACACGTCAACGGCACAAGACGACTCGCCCCCTCTTTCATGGAACAGAAGCATGGTGTACTCTACGATTCTCTTTATTTGAGTCATAGGAACGTCATACTATTAAGAGGGGAACCGTAGTGGAAAGGTGTGGGTGGAATCAATTTTGCACGCGCACACTTCATCTCCTTTCCCCCTTGCTGGCAACATTGGAGTGGCTCCCGCCTTTGTGTTTTTCTCTTCTTTGCAAATGGTCCCTCAGCGGTAGTACCGCTGTGCCTAGCGGTAGTACCGCTAGCCCTAGCGGTACTACCGCTGGCCCTAGCGGTAGTACTGCTGGAGTGCTAGCGGTAGTACCACTGCAGCCAGCGGTACTACCTGGCGGTAGTACCGCCCCCTGTCAGCGGTAGTACCGCTCCAGGAGCTTAGTACCGCCTTCCTAGAGGTTGTACTTGGACGGACCTTTTTGCGAAGACTTTCTTGGCGGTGGTTGGCCCGGTAGTGCTTATGCACTACCATGGGCCCTGCGGTAGTACCGCTGCAGCCAGCGGTAGTAACACTAGGCACGGGCTGTGAGTGGGAAAACGGTTGGATTCCCCCCCACTATATAAGGGGTTCTTCTAGCTGTGGAATATTATCTCTTACCCTCCCAAGCTCCATTGTTTCTCCCTAAGCTCAAAAGTACCCGATCTCTCTCCCTAGCTAATCAAACTTGTTGATTCTTTAGGGATTGGTTGAGAAGGCCTAGATCTACACTTCCACCAAGAGAAAAGTTGATTCCCCCACCAATCCCTTGTGGATCTTGTTACTCTAGGGTGTTTGAGCATCCTAGACGGTTAAGGTCACCTCGAAGCCACATTCCATTGTGGTGAAGCTTCGTGGTGTTGTTGGGAGCCTCCAAGCTTTGTGTGGAGTTTGCCGCAACCTTGTTTGTAAAGGTTCGGTCACCGCCTTCAAGGGCACCTATAGTGGAATCACGGTACCTTGAATCATGCGAGGGCGTGAGCAGAATACGGTGGCCTTAGTGGCTTATTGGGGAGCATTGTGCCTCCACACCGCTCCAACGGAGACGTACTTCCTGTCAAAGGGAAGGAACTTCGGTAACACATCCTCGTCTTCATTGGTTCCACTTGTGGTTATCTCTAACCTTTACTTTGTGAATGCTTATGTTGTTGTCTATCTCTTACTTGTCTTAGTAGCTCTTGTTGTTAGCTTCATTACGGTTCACCCCATTGTTGTTATATTTGTGAACCCGTATGTTGTTTACCCTAACTCGCTAAGATTAAGTAAAAAGTGGTCGTTGCCTATTCACCCCCCTCTAGTCAACCATATCGATCCTTTCAAAGACCCGTAACAAGACCGTCAGATTTCTCAAAGTGCAGTGGTCACACCATTCTGATAAAGAGGCTACGTGGAACGCGAGGATCACCTCCATTCCGAATTTCTCGATTTCTTGCAGTCTTAGATCTCGAGGACGAGATCTTCTTTGTAGTGTGGGAGAATTTGTAGTGCCACAAGTGTAAGACCTTCCCTATTTGGAACCTATCTCATGTGGGCCCACCTTGTCATTGATACGAGAGCTTATTGCATGTGTTATTTCATGTGTCACCTTGCCATGCCTCCCTTTGCATTCATGCATTCCATCCATTCCTTGTCTTGTGTTGTGATTATATGATCTTAGCATCTCATGTGGTGTGCTGATCTGGTGGTTAGTTGCTTGGTGATGTTGTGTAGGTGTTGGAGTGCTCTATGATTTCATGTGATGCTAGTTCTAGATGTAGTGGCCTTGTCATGTTTATAAACCTCCCTCTCTCTTTTATTTCTCACGCAATATTTACTTGTCCCAACCTTGATTCAAAAATGCCCATGACTTAGTATATTTTGTGGTGGATGTCAAGATGTGCTTTTGCTGATTTGAAACTTTGTAGTGAGGTGCAATATCCACAAAAACAGAGGATCAAATTCTGTTTTGCAAATATTTAGTTGCTCCACTTGTAACGACCAAGATGCGGTCCTTTCCGATCTGGGGATTGAGGCCCCGAATTGGAAAGGAGCGCATCTAAGCGTCTCGCAAACAGGTAACACAACACATACATAATAATGAAGATAGACAATCAGGGATTCAATTGCCTTATCATAAATATCTCAGAGTACATCACACATACAACCAATGTAGTTCCGCTACGGACTACAAAACATAGAAAAGGCTCTGCTACCCTGCCTGCAGGCCCACGATCACGACCACGCCTCAATCTTCTGGATAGTTCACGTAAAGGCAGTCTGTCTCCTCGTCATACTGCCACGCCAGCTGAGTGCCGTCGGGATCATCTGTCTCTGGGGTACGTAAACCTGTTGGGATTTTTGGGGGAATCCGTGAGCCACGGGGACTCAGCAATCTAAGACCTTGGTGCCAGAACTAGTCAAGTTATTTGGTAGGATAAGGTGAAGTGTATAAGGCTGCAGCATCCTAAGCTTGATTTGGTGGCTATCTTACGTAGCATTTATGAAGGTGGACCATTCTAGCAGTCGACAAATACTTGATCACTAAGTGATCCCTCCCCCTACCTTCTTCCCCCTTAGATCACCCTAGATCCGGCGAGGTGCTCGTGTGCTTCTCTGGAGTAGCAGGGTAGCAGCACGTAGATGATCGCGGTGCAGCAGATAGTAGCGCAGTTCTTGTTTGATGCAATAGTTGGTACGTGCCCGCGGTTATGTGGCAACTTGGAATATTTGTTAACATCCGGTATTAGATATCTTAAACATAAGCTAATAAAATTGCCAACTGTGTGCGTAACCGTGACTGTCCCCTCAAAGATCTCTCTTCGATCGGGAACACGGTGGGGTCATGAATGTCGTAGGTAGGTGTTCAGGATCACTTAGTGATCAAGTATTTCTCGACCGCTAGAATAGTCCACCTTCATAAATGCTACATAAGATAGCCACCAAATCAAGCTTAGGATGCTGCAGCCTTATACACTTCACCTTATCCTACCTAATAACTTGACTAGTTCTGGCACCAAGGTCTGAGATTGCTGAGTCCCCGTGGCTCACGGATTCCTCCAAAAATCCCAACAGGTTCAGGTACCCCAGAGACAGATGATCCCGACGGCACTCAGCTGGCGTGGCAGTACAACGAGGAGACAGACTGCCATTATGTGAACTATCTAGAAGATTGAGGCGTGGTCGTGATCGTGGGCCTGCAGGCAGGGTAGCATAGCCTTTTCTATGTTTTGTAGTCCGTAGCGGAACTACCCTGGTTGTATGTGTGATGTACTCTGAGATATTTATGAGAAGGCAATTGAATCCCTGATTGTCTATCTTCATTATTATGTATGTGCTGTGTTACCTGTTTGCGAGACGCTTAGGTGTGCTCCTTTCCAATTCGAGGGCCTCGATCCCCAGATTGGAAAGGACCGCATCTTGGTCGTTACACGCGCCCCCCCTAGGCCACCTACCAGGATTGTGACCTCCTCGTGGGCCCAACCGACGTAATTCCACTGTCATAAATTCCTATAAATACAGAAACCCCCCCAAAAGAAACCTAGATCGGGAGTTCCGCCGCCGCAAGCCTCTGTAGCCACCAAAAACCAATCTGGAGCCCGTTCCGGCACCCAGCCAGAGGGGGAATCCATCTCCGGTGGCCATCTTCATCATCCCGGCGATCTCCATGACAAGGAGGGAGTAGTTCTCCCTCGGGGCTGAGGGTATGTACCAGTAGCTTTGTATTTGATCTCACTCTCGTGTTCTAGATATGTCTTGATCTCGATATACCGCGGGGTTTGCTACTATTGTTGGATCTTATGATGTTCTTCCCCCTCTCCCTTCTTGTAATGAATTGAGTTTCCCCTTTGAAGTTATCTTATCGGATTGAGTATTTAAGAACACTTGATGTATGTCTTGCACGTGTCTATCTGTGGTGACAATGTGATATTCATGTGAGTACTTGATGTATGTTTTGGTGATCAACTTGCGGGTTTTGTGACATCGGGAACCTATGCATATGGGTTGGCACACGTTTTGACTCTCCGGTAGAAACTTCGGAGCACTCTTTGAAGTTCTATGTGTTGGTTGAATAGATGATTGTGAGATTGTGTGATGCATATCCTATGATCATGCCCACGGATACTTGAGGTGACAATGGAGTATCTGGGTGACATTAGGGTCTTCGTTGATATGTGTCTTAAGGTGTTATTCTAGTACGAACTCTATGATGGATCGAACAGAAAGAATAGCTTCGTGTTATTTTACTACGGACTCTTGAATAGATCGATCAGAAAGAATAACTTTGTGGTTGTTTCGTACCCAACAATAATCTCTTCGTTTGTTCTCCACTATTAGTGACTTTGGAGTGACTCTTTGTTGCATGTTGAGGGCTAGTTATATGATCCAATTATGTTATCATTGTTGAGAGAACTTCACTAGTGAAAGTATGAACCCTAGGCCTTGTTTCCACGCATTGCAATACCGTTCGTGCTCACTTTTATTATTATTTACCTTGATGTTTTTGTAATTTCAGATTACAAAAACCTATATCCACCATCCATATTGCACTTGTATCACCATCTCTTCGCCGAACTAGTGCACCTATACAACTTACCATTGTATTGCATGTGTTGGGGACACAAGAGACTCTTTGTTATTTGGTTGCAGGGTTGCTTGAGAGAGACCACCTTCATCCTACGCCTCCCATGGATTGATAAACCTTAGGTCATCCACTCGAGGGAGAATTGCTACTCTCCTACAAACCTCTGCACTTGGAGGCCCAACAACGCCTACAAGGATAAGGTTGCGTAGTAGACATCACTAATCCATCTGGTATTTTATTGTATAGGAAACTTTGAACCAAGCCGATGCAAACTTAAGTGGCATGAAGGAAAATTTGGCACAACAACAAGACGCCAGAGCTCAAGCTGAGGATAAACTTCGGGTCTCCTTTGTAGAAGTTGAAAAACTCACGGCTGAGTACACATTACATAAAGAGGCTGCTGAAGCTGATAAAGCTGCCTTGCTGAAACGCACTGAAGACACCGAGGGTCAGCTGAAGCTGGTTACTGAAGAACCAACTGGTCTGAAACGACACATCTCCAAGATGAACAATGATGTGTTTGGTGAGTATTTGTATGTAAGACTTTCATTTGCAATCTTTGTAGAAAAACATGACCCGCCGGGAAAATTATAATCCTTCAATTTTTCTTCCTGGCCCTCGAGATGCCAACCTTCAAGACAACTGTGTACCGAAGCGGAAGGCTTTGTACACCTTAACAGAGCAACTTTATGCTGGCGGCTTGTTCGCCATCAAGGCTATTATGGGTGACAAAGAACCGGTTAAGTTCATCAGTGACATGCTGAGGCGTCTGACAACCATGCCTAAGCAAATTGAAGAGTTGAAGAAATCAACTGCTCGTAAAGGGGTAATCACTGCGCTGAGCCGGGCTCTGACTTATGCGCCACAACTCAACCCGGATGAGATACCTGGCGGGTTTCCTGAATATAAGGACTATGGATCAGAATACACCTAGGAAGACTACGCCCATTGCATGAGGGCGGCTCGTCTACTAGCTAGTTAGCTTGCTGAAGGTGCTGATCTTCCAAAATATCAGGCTGCTTATGTTGAGCACAACAAGCATGTGCCGCCACCCATATTTGAACCAGTGGACCTTACTCCTTAGAATCGTAAGCAACTTTTTGCCCCTGATGCTGAGCCCTCACCCATCTTGAATGAAGAAGCTGAATTCCATGCTTTAATCCATTGCAACTGGGATATGGACGACCTCCAGATCCAGGATCCCAAAGGCTCTGCGCAGGATAACCCGAAGGTGGCTTCATCACGATGTCTTCCCAAGACCGACGCGGAAGATTCTAACCCGAATGAACTGTCCACCAGGTTGATATATTGAAAAACTTTGGCATTTTATAGCAATGTAATACCTTTAGATGTAAAGACTGCTATTTTGCGTTATGCCCTGAGGCATGGTGAAGCTTTTTTGCATCACCTTAATTTAAGCTGCCTTTCTGAAATTTATTGTCTTGCAATTTGATTTTTCCTTCATAAGGTAATGGCTTCATAGCCAAAATTCTCTGCATAAGCCGGTAAGAATATTTAATTCTTCCATGGAAAAATAATAATACCATAATATGGCATCAAGTTGTTTTCAACAAGCCATCTCAATGAGTCACGGCAGGCAGATGAGCTTGCAAGGCTCTAGTCATACCCTAAGATAACCTTTATAATTTAGACTCGCGGATCAGGCTGAAGTCAGGCTTCAGTGAAGCGAGTTCTATAAGCTCATGGTTTCTCTACTTTCCATATGCCGACTCTCCACGACACGTCAATGGTTTAACATTAGTAAGTTCAGGGTCCATAACGGATTGACTCGCCAAGAGTACGTGGGCCTAACAAGGGGAGTCGCTCGAACATACAGTCCAGTATAACCACTGTAATGCGTTAATTTTTCACAGTCCAAGAGGGTGAGAGAGCTAAAATCAGTGAGTTGGAATCCCCCAAATGACCTATGATCAGGAAAAAGACGAGCATAGGATTGCAGAAGACAATGTTATTACTGCTAAACAATCTAGGGACTAGTAGCCCCTAGATAAGCCAGCTTGATACTCCTGACCACCATAGGCGCCTATGTTTGAACCATGCATCCTGGCAACTGGCCCTCTTTGGCTTATCAGCATCCATGTTTGAACGACCACAATGTGGAGGCTCGTCCTCTTTGATACAAATAGCGTCCATGTTTGGATGACCTCCTCACAATAGTTCATCCTCTTGGGCGGCTTAAGAAAACAATAAAGGCTCATGCTTATCATATAGGCTGAAACGACAAAGACCCCAAATTTTGTGGGCGCCGGCTTTATTGTCTTTAAATAACAAAGGTACAAATTTTTTGACCTATGTACATAGATAAGGAGTGAGTGGCTCTAAGTATAATAAGGCCGAAGATGAGCAATCTTCCATGGCCAGGTTGTCTCCTCCTCCGAAGTTGGCTTGTCTGGACGAAGGTCCACCAGATAATACGAGCCATTGTGAAGACTTTTGCTGATGACGAATGGACCTTCCCATGGTGGTGAAAACTTGTGCATGCTTGCATGATCGTGAATTAGTCGAAGCACTAAGTCGCCCTCCTGAAAGACCCAACTTTTAACCCTACGACTGTGGGCGTGACGTAGGTCTTGCTTATATATAGCTGATCACGATGCTGCCAAATCACGCTCTTCCTCTAAAGCATCCAAGGAATCCCGACGTGCCTTCTCGTTGTTTGCTTCAACATAAGCGGCGACTTGAGGAGAATCATGACGTATATCACTTGGTAAAACTTCCTCATCTCCATAAATGAGGAAAAATGACGTGTAACCAGTGGATCTATTTGGTGTCGACGTGATTCTCCAACGTACCGCGGGGAGCTGCCCAACCCAGCAACCTGCAGTACGCTTTAAGGGAACCATGAGCCGGGGCTTGACCCAAGAATAATCTCCTAATTAACTCGCTCAGCCTCTCCATTGTATTGTGGATGTGCTACTGCAGATACATCAAGCTGGATATGCTCCTGCTAGCAAACTGCTTCATGGCACCTTGTCATAAATTGGTGCCATTATTAGTGATGATATTGTGGGGATGGCAAAATCAAAAGATTAGATTCTTCAAAAACTTGACTGTTGTCTCTGCTTCACAATTGCTAACAGGTTCCTCCTCAACCCACTTGGTAAACTTGTCAACCGCCACCAGTAGATGAGTCTTTTTGTCAGACGACATCTTGAACGTGCCAACCATATCAAGCCCCCAGACTGCAAAAGGCCAAGTTATTGGGATCGTGTGTAATCATTGAGCTGGCACATGGGTCTGATGGCCAAACTTTTGACACCCATCACACTTGTGCATGATGTCCTGTGCATCTGCATCAGCCATCAACCAATAACAACCATGTCAAAACGCTTTGGAGACCAAAGACCGTGAGCCCGCATGGTGGCCACAGTCGCCACCATGAATCTCGTTAAAGATCTCACGGCCTTCTTCAGGGGAAACACAACATTGAAAAATGCCGCTGACACTTCTTCTATGAAACTCGCCTTGATGAATAATCATGGATTTGCATTGTCGTACTATCTGGCGAGCAACAAGTTCTTCAGTCGGAAGCTCCCCTCGAGTGAGATAAGCAAAATATGGCGCCGTCCAATCAGGAGTCGTTCGGAGAGCCGCCGCCAGCTTTCGTTCCGAGTCAGGGATTGCTATATCTTCCTCAGTTGGTAAGCTGACCAAGGGATTGTGAAGAACGTCGAGGAAACATTAGGCGGAACCGGCTTGCATTGAGATCCAAGTCGTGACAATGCATCAGCCGCCTCATTATGCCATCGATCAATGTGATCAACCTGATAGCCATGAAAATGACCTGCCACATGAGAGACTGCCCGTATCTAAGCCACCATTAAAGGGTCCTTCGAAACCCAGGTTCCGGACACCTGCTGAGCCATCAAGTCTGAGTCGCCCAAGCACCTCACTTGGCTAAGGTTCATCTCCTTAGCTATACTAAGCCCATGTAAGAGAGCCTCATACTCAGCCGCATTGTTGGTACAGGGGAACATAAGCCGCGGAACATGACATAACTTGTCACCCTTTGGATAAGATAACACGACTCAAACCCCTGAGCCTTACAATTTCCTAGAGCCATCAAAATGTATAGTCCAATACGTGTCGAAAACATGCTTAGCAAGGGCCCAAAATCCCACAAAGCCCCCTCCCCGGTTTGCTTCTGCTTTTTGGGACAACGGACGTCCAGACCACTCCACGAACTAATGCGGTACCATGTTGGATAGGTTACGTCATCCAGACCGCTCCACTAACAGATAGAGTACCACGTTGGATGGCTTGCGGTTCTGAACCGCTTAGTCTGCCAGATGTGGGTGGTTTAAGGGTCAACATTGGAGATGCCCTCGACCACGTTTGTTGTGCCCAAGTTGTTCTTCCTTAGGCAAGAACAAACACCAAATTGTAGTAAATCTTCTGTCATCTAGAGCATTGACAACAGACTTAACAAATCTGCCCCGCCCTAAACATTCATGAACGCGCGTGAGCGCGACCGCTCACAGCGCCATGCGCCCCCTTATATGTCTTGTCGGACAACCACACTACTCATATCTAACCATCAAATCCATGCAATCCATGCATGTGGATCATGTAGGACAAATAGTTCACATTTGAACAACACTACAAAGCAAAATAAATCATAATTCAACAATCCAAACATGCCAAAATGAATTTCAGTGTCTGGATCACAAATGGACAACATGATGAAGCACTCACTAGACACTATTCATGCCATGTGCTCGGTCACGATTTGTGCCACATGCTTTGCCGCCATCCGTGCCACTTCAGGCGCCTCCTTGGTTATGGACAAACACAGAAGCATAGTGTCTGACAAACTTGTTCACATATTCTTGGATGGTGGACCATCTATGTTGGAGAGAAGCCACATTGCGGGTGGTCTTGATAGGATGTGTCTCAACATATTCCTTTCGTTCATGATAGCGCTTGTGGATCTTGTCCAAATACTTGTTCCTCTTTTGCTTCCTGACACATATAAAATCCATGCTTGTGGCCAACCAAGCTTTGGCCAACAAAATATCGTAGAATGTTGTGAATGTCGAACCTCTAGCTTTGGGTACCTTTGTCTTTTTTCTTAGTATGCAATGTTCCCCCAACATAAAACTTTGGACAATTTGGATGCCCCAACTCATAGTCCATACAATCCATCAACTCTTGACCCTTATCGGTCATCTCGACCATGTAATTCTGCAAAAGTGGTCACAATTACAAATGAACTAACGGAATATGCAACTAATTCATTCATTGTCATATGCAACTAACGGATCCAATATCATAGAGAATATAGCGAATAGAGGGATACAATATGGAGCAAATTTGTTTTACTGTCTCCAACTGGGACATTCCATAGAACATTGATCAGACATTGGTGTTGCTCGTGCTTGTCTGCACCAGTTGGATTTGTTATGCACAACTCATCGTCTAGAGTCTGCATTTCTGAAAATGATTCCAAAATAGCCCAACCAGTCGTTGCATCAACGTCAGTCGTGGGTGTGGTGATAGTCGACATCACTGTTGGCAACAAGGATGGGCATGGGGCAAACGAGTACATAAAAGGGGACACATGGTCATCACCACAACTTTCTTGGATGGCAATTCCTTCATTGACGCTTCCCACTCGCATTGCTTCCTTCTTCGCTTCCTCCGGGCGATGTTCATCGCCTTACGGGTCATCGCCATAGTCAGGATCCTCACGGACGACACTGAGGGAACATCAGTGGCGACGGTGTGGGAGGGTTAGACACCAAATCTAGGGCGACGTGTGGGGTGGCAATAAGGATGGGGAGCAAGGGTGCAGAACGGTGACTACTCACACGCGGGGAATGAATGACGTACACGGGAAGACGGCACTCGATTTGGTGGACTTAATCAATTTTGTGGAATACGTGATTTGTCCGTTCTATCTGGTTCAAAGTGTCATACGCATGTGCGCATGTTCAGCCTCCTCATTGATATCTACTACGCAACTTTATTCTTGTAGACATTGTTGGGCTTCCAAGTGCAGAGTTTTGTAGGACAACAACAAATTTCCCTCAAGTGGATGACCTAAGGTTTATCATTCCATGGGAGGTGTAGGATGAAAATGTTCTATTTCAAACAACCCTGCAATCAAATACAAGAAATCTCTTGTGTCCCCAACACACCCAATATAGTTACAAACTGTATAGGTGCACTAGTTCAGGGAAGAGATGGTGATGCAAGTGTAGTATGGATAGTAGAAATATATTTTTGTATTCTAAATAAATAAAAACAGAAAGGTAGCAAGTGGCAAACAACAAGCAAAACATTGTATAAATGCTTAGAAGCAAGGCCTAGGGTTCATACTTTCACTACTGCATTCAACAATGCTAACATAGTAGAATCATATGGTCATCCCTTGACATGCAATAAAGAATCACTCCAAAGTTCCTATTATAAGTGAACATAGTAAGAAGTTGTTGTAGGCAGCGAACCACCTGAAAGTTCTTCTTTTTGATCAATCTTATGGGCTATTCCTATAGGTGTCACAAATAGCCCAAGAGTTTGTACAAGAATAACAGCCATGATACATATCAATCAACCCTAATGTCACCTAGATACTTCAATGTCACATCAAATATCCGTAGGTTAATTATAGGACATGCATCAAACAATTTCACATTCATCATATTCAATCCAACACAAAGAACTTCGAAAAGTACCACAAGATTTTTGTCGGAGAACATAGTATTTTCAAAGAGTACAATCTACCCCTATGCATCGAACCCAAGGTCAAAGGAATACGCAAGTTGATGCCATAACATATATCAGGTGAATCAATAGAATACCCCATTATCACCACATGTATCGACATGCAAAACATACATCAATTTTACTCAAACCCAATATTCAATCCAACATAATGATATTTCAAAGGGAAAGATTCAATTCATCACAATAAGATAGCAAGGGAAGAACACCATATGCTCCAACTATATTAACAAGGCCCATGATACATCAAGATCATGTCATCTCAAGAACAAAACAGAGAGAGAGATAAAACACATAGCTACTGGTACGTACCCTCAACCCCGAGGGCGAACTACTCCCTCCTTGTTATGGCCTCTACCAGGATGATGAAGATGGCCACCGAAGATGATTTCGCCCGTCCGGTAGGGTACTGGATAGGCTCCAGATGGGTTTTTCCTCGATACAGAGAGTTGCGGCCGTGGAGTAGAAGTTCTATGTTTATTTCTAAGGGTTTTTGTATACATACGATTTTTGGCGTTGGAATCACGCTAAATGGAGCCACGTGGGCGCCACAAGCCATCAGGGCACGGCCAGGGGGTAGCCGCGCCCAGTTGGCTTGTGGACCGCATTTGGCTCCCGTCTAGTGGTTCTTCACTCTAATCTTACTCATATGTTCTAGAAAAATCGTCAAAAACTTTTGGGTGATTCCGAGAACTTTCATTTTCTGCACAGAAAACAACACCACTGTAATTTTGTTGAAAACAACATAAGTCCGGGTTATGTCTAAATAAATAAAAAAGTGGATCAAATCCATATAAAAATATTGTAAATATATGTAAATATAGCATGAGTACATCATAAATTATGAACACGTTGGAGACATATCAGCACCCCCAAGCTTAATTCCTATTCGTCCTCGAGTAGGTAAATCATAAAAGAAATAATTTATGAAGTGTGAATGCTAGCATAGTATATAAGTTTGATCATTTATAATCCCTTTCACTTTTTCTAGCATTATAACCAGCAAATGTTTTCATAAAAATCATCATGGTTGAGTAGCAATTAATTCACATGTCATGGTTCAGTCAATGCATTCTCTTGAAACATAAGAACCCATGTGATCTTAGTCATCCAACAAATTCAATGCACCATCAAGTCTAAGTAAGAGCTCCACATACTCAGTTATCTTATAATATTCTATGATTTCTAATACTCAAGGCATGTTTTTAGAAAAAACAACATCAATCGAATACAGAGAAAGATAGAGGCTTAAAGTTTTGCCTCCTAACATACTTATGATAAAGATAATTGTCAACAATAATGAATCATGATCAATTATATTTGATTGGATATATATGTGTGGATCTTTCCCCACCACATGGTGCTTTCCAACTAATAGATTGAGGTTGGAGTAGTAAGTTGAATCAACATGAAAAGTAAGTAACATGGAAGTAAATAGATTGTCCCTTCGCAGAGGGAAACACAAATTTGTGGAGGTGCGAGAGCTCATTGTTTGAAAACATAGATGAATATGTATTTTTGGGTTGTGTGCCTTTCATGTTAATGTAACAATATAGTTTTCAATATCTTCCATGCTAATCACATTATTGGAAGTTTACAAACATAATTGAAATTGTACCCCCCTCCATCATTCAAACACATTCCATGGCTAGCCGTATCCACGGGTACCACCCAAACAATCAAAATTCTATGGGGGGTTCTTGTTTATTTTTTTATTATTATGTAGGACTAGGTATCCTTTTTACCAGCCTCTCTCGTGCAACGACAAGTGAATAAACACTCGTCTTGAGAATAACTCGCTTAGCAGGGAAGGTAATGACCGCCCCATCGCTCCATGATTGATACGAGCGCACAAAGCAGATGTTTATGTAAATGTTTGGAGGTGGCACATGCAAATTTACTTGGAATGGTAGTGAAATACAATATATATAGGTAGGCATGGTGGACTCTCATGGAAGGAAGTTTAGCTCAATGGCTTGGATGCAGAAGTAGTATTTCTACTTAGTACAAAGTTTTCACTAGCAAAAAGTTCTATACAAGCACAACCCGTTGGATGATCTAGAACAATATAACTTCTATGAAAATATACCCAAATATAACCATTATGTTGTCTTCCTTGTACAACTTCAACTATTTGATCAAGTTTGAAAATAATTAATGGGTATTCACAATCATAAAAGATGTCCAAGATAATATATTTGTATGTGAAAGTTCTCTTTCTTATATTAATCATTCATGAATTGCATGTATGACCAATATTATGATTGTCAAACTTCAATAGATTTTATTTCTAAACCAAATGTGAAACTAGTACAAGGCATAAAGCACATTGATAATTTCGAATTTATCGTATTTCGTTCATTCACAATTTACTCTTAGGGTATAAGTGAAGCACAAGAGTAAACTTCAAACTACTCTCGAAAGATATAAGTGAAGAACAATGAGTAGTTAAACAATGAAATAGCTATTGAGGACTCTCTCTTAATAAATATTTTCAGATCTGAGTATTTTATTCAAACAGAAAACCAAACAAAAATACACTCCAAGAATAGCACATATCATGTGGATGAATAAGAACTTAGGCTCAATATAGGCTAACCGATATTTGTTGACGAAGAGAGGTGGGATGTGTAGTATCCACAAGCTTAGATGCTTGAGACTTATTGTAATATTTACTTTGCATGCCTTGGAAATCCCCAATCTTGAGCTTTTGTATCTCGTTCAATCCTCTCATATCACGGTTTCACCTAAATCTCAAAAACTCCATCCGCATAAAACTTGAAAAGAACTCGTGAGATAGGTTAGTACACATAAGAATAAATCAACACTTAATGTACTGCCAAGACAAGTTTAATTATAATTTTCAAGAATTAGTTACTCTATGCTATCATTTCCACAATTTATATCTACCAATATAAGCCATCAAAACTCTATGATAACTAGATAACAAAACTATGGTAGCAATCTGTCCAAACAAAACAGTTTGTAGAAATCTATTTTAAAAATGTACTTATGTATCTCCACAAATTCTGAAAAATTAGTAAATTATAAATATTTTGTATGAAACCACTGTGTAAAAATCTCAGAAACTTTCCACGTTCCAGTAAAACCTCGTAATTCAAATACTATAGCAAAAGTTTGTGTTTTTGTACAACACACATCACACATGCAATTCAAGCATTCTGAAGGCAATTATTGGAACTTTTTATTGAAAAAAAACATTATAAATAACAACAAACAAATACTAACAAAATAAAATGACGCTCTGAGCAAAACACATATGATTTGATGAATAAAAATATAGCTCTGAGTAAGATATACAGATAATATTGGAGACGAAAGAAGGGATGCTTTCCGGGGCAGACCCAAGCTTATATGCTTGAGTATTCCTTTGGTATTACCTTGGGGGTGCCTTGGGCAACCCCAAGCTTAGGTTCTTGCTTCTCCTTATTCACCTCCTATCGGTATCTCACCGTTGGAAACTCTAATCACATAAAACTTAACGAAACTTCATGAGATGGGTTAGTGTAATAAAGATAGATCATTCACTTAGGTACTGCCATGACAAGATCTGAATGTCACCAAATTGTTCTCAAATATATAATACCTATTGGGTTAGTGTAGTAAATATAGATCATTCTCTTAGGTACTATCATTCACTTAGGTACTGCCATGACAAGATCTGAATGTCACCAAACTTTAAGCACATAATTGTTCTCACATAATACCTATTGTATTCTATCATTTCTATAATTTATATCACCAAATATAAGCTATGTAAATATTAAAATAAGCAAACTATGTATGCAAAACATAATCTATGAAAAATAGAACAGTCTCTGAAGATCTGAATGAACACCATACTTACCTATCTCTGAAAATTGTGAACAATTAGGAAAACGTAAGAAATTTGCACGTAAATAACGTGTAAAAATTTAAGATTTTTTTGATTCTCTAGTAAATTATGAGAATGTTTATACTGGGCATATAAGTTTCTGTTCTTGCATGAAATTAAACAAACAAGTATCCACATTATCCTAAAGGCTTTACTCGGTGCCTTATCGAACTAAAAGACACAAAACATGATTACTACAGTAGTTTAAGCATATGAACACACAAAACATAAAGAAAAAAGTGTTGGGTGGTCTCCAAACAAGCGCATTTCTTTAAAGCTTTTTAGCTAGGCATGATAATTTCAATGAAGCTCACATAAAAATAATGAATTGAAACAAAATGGGAGCATCATGAAGCATATGAAAAGCACAGTTAAGCCTAAGCCACTTCCTATGCATAGGGATTCTTCAAGCAAACAATTTATTGTAGAAATAATCAACTTGCATAGGAAGGCAAAAAAATTATGACTTCAAAACTTTGAAAACATAGAGCGGAAACTTGATATTATTGCAATTCCTACAAGCATATGTTTCTCCCACATAATAATTTTTAGTAGCATCATGAAGGAACACAATAATATAATTATCACATAAAGTTTTATTACACTCCCAACAAGCAAACTTCTCACACATAATAGTGGGAGTAAAGTCAACAAAATAACTATCACGAGATACTTGATTGACATAATCCAATTGGAAATTAAAATCATGATGACAAGTTTCTTGGTTATTATTACTCTTTATAGCATACAAGTCATCATCATAATCATTATATATAGCAACTTTTTTGTCATAGTTAGTTTAAGCCTCTTCCAAAATAGTGGACTCTCCACTAAAGAAAGTCATGACCTTTCCATATTCACTTTAATCATTATGAAAAGATTCAACACCCTCCAAAATAGTAGGATCATTAGTACCTAGAGTTGACACTCTTACAAACCAACTTTCGTCAATATAATGATCATAAATAGGAGGCATACTTTCATCATAATAAATTTTCTCATCAAAACTTCGGGGACTAAAAATATCATCTTCGTCAAACATATCATCCCCAAGCTTGTGGCTTTGCATATCACTAGCATCATGGACATTCAGAGAATTCATATTAACAATATTACTATCATGATCATCATTTAAAGAATTAACATTAAGCATTTTTATAAATTCTTCCTCTAACAATTGAGCACAATTTTTTGAACCATCATTTTCACGAAAGACATGAAAAAGGCGCAGCAATTGGGTAACCTAACTTCCGTTTTTTCCTTTATAAAACCAGACTAGTGAAAAACAAGAAACTAAAATATTTAATTGCAAGATCTAAAGATATACCTTCAAGCACTAACCTCCCAGGCAACGGCACGAGAAAATATCTTGATCTCTACTACACAACTTTATTCTTGTAGACATTGTTGGGCCTCCAAGTGCAGAGTTTTCTAGGACAACAGCAAATTTCGCTCAAGTGGATGACCTAAGTTTAACAATCCGTGGCAGGTCTAGGATGAATATGTTCTCTCCCAAACAACAGTGCAATCAAATATAAGAAATATCTTGTGTCCCCAACACACCCAATACAATAGAAAATTGTATAGGTGCACTAGTTCGACAAAGAGATGGTGATACAAGTGTAGTGTGGATAATAGAAATATATTTTTGTAATCTGAATAAAGAAAACAACAAGGTAGAAAGTGGCAAACAACTGAAAAATGTTGTATAAATTCTTAGATACAAGGCCTAGAGTTCATACTATCACTAGTGTAATCTCTCAACAATGCTAACATAGTAGAATCATATGGTCATCCCTCAACATGCAATAAAGAATCACTCCAAAGTTTCTATTAGTGGAGAACGTAATAAGAAGTTATTGTAGGCAATAAAGCACCTCAAAGCTATTCTTTCTGATCAATAATATGGGCTATTCCTATAGGTTTCACAAACAACCCTAGAGTTCATACCAAAATAACACCCATGGTACATATCAATTTCCCCTAGTGTCACCTAGATACTCCAATGTCACCTCAAGTATTCGTGGGTTAGTTATAAGACATACATCAAACAATTTTAGATTCATCATATTCAATCCAACACAAAGAACTTCAAAGAGTATCCGAAGATTTCTATTGAAGAACATAGTACGAAAACGTGCAATCAAACCCTATTGTCACATCCCTGACGTTTTAAGCAAGTTAGCTTTGTGATCATGTTTTCTTTACATTGCATCTAGGAAATTTTCAACAAGAATAAAGCAAGTGATGAAGGAAAATGCTAAAACCCTAGCCACTTCTCAAAATGAAGGAAAATTCAAACTAGTTAAAATCAATGAACCCAAAATGGCCTCAAGAAAAGTTCAATCTTTCTGATAAATCATGAAAGTATACAAGCAATGAAGAAAACCTTCTTCTTGACACTTTAAGCATTTTAAATAAATGCAAAAAGCTAATGGTTTCAAGTTTGAAATTTGAAATCAGAAACTTTAAACTTTCAAAAATGTTGAAAACTTTAGGAATGGTTGGAAACATTCCAACAAATATTCTGGTGTGTTTAAAATAGCTTTTACAAACTATTTGGGAGCTGAAATAAATAGCAAGTTAATGAAATAGCAAAACAGAAACAAATCATGAAAAAAAAGAGAGAAAGAAATTACCTGACGCTCACCTCGCCCGGCCCATCTTCTCCTGTCGTCTTCCTCCTCGCCAGTAGGAGCAAGAGGTGGCCGCCGCATCGCCGCGCGCCTCCACGTAGCTCCCTGGCTGCCTGGCTGCCGCCTCGCGCTGGCAAGCACGGGGATATCCACCCCGAGGCCGTCCCTATCCGTTCCCCAGCTTCAGTTCCCCCCTCCGCTCGAGATCTCTCCTCCCTCCTTCTGCCGCCATTGCCACGAGCTCGAGCTCGAGCCACCGCGCCTCTAGCCACAGGAACCCCCTTCCGAGTAGTCCAGTAGCTTCGCCTCGTCGAGCTGGTTCTCTCTGCAACGGCCGAAGTCTCCCCGAGCTCTGCAACGTCCCCAACGCCATCATCTTCAACCTTCGGTCGCCGGCAAATCGACGGTGAAACGCCGGCAACAGCCCTTCCCCAAGCCGTCTAAGCCCTTCTCTTCACTCCCCGTGAGCCTGCGATCATTTCCCCTCTCCTTCCCCTCAGATCCGAGCCCCCTAGCCACTGGACCATCGAACCCGTAATCCGGCAGCTGCCCGGCTCGTCGCCGGCTTACTCCGGCCACCTATAGCTCTCCCTGAGGCCAGCGTTGGATGACATCGAGCCTGGAGATCACTCCAGTGCTCTCAGCATCTTGTTCCGAGCACCACAACACGTTTTAGCATGTCTTCGGCGAGTTTCTGCCGCGGATCTGGTCGCCGCCGATCAGGCTCCGGCGAGGGCCGACGTGGCCAACCTAATCCAGTAGTTAAAATGCCTAAACACTCACTGACAATGGGCCCAAGGCCAAGTCAAACCCACTTAGGGGCTGGTCAGCACGGGATTAACCCCTGAGAGGCTGACCAGTGGGTCCCCCTGTCAGGTTTGACCTGAACAGGTCAGTTGACCTGCTGATGCTAGGCTGACGCAATAAAAGGGTTTTCCAGTATAAAAATAATTCTAGAAATGTTTAAAACTTCAAAAATTCATAGAATTTAATTTGTAACTCCAATGAAAATAATTTATATATGAAAAAGTATCAGAAAAATTCAAGGAATCTGAATATGTCATTTTCAAACATGTTTGAAAATGTTACAGAACCCAAACATGTAGATTAATGAATAAGTCAATTCTTATAAATACTTTATAAATGGAATATGGAAAATATTTAAATTTCACTATGAATGACATGATCAAACACTGTACTAATTACAAACTAGCAACCTAACATGTCATCCCATGCATGTTAACATCAAGTTGATCTGAGCATCAGGTCGAATCAATTAAAAAGGTATCCGAGAATACCTCGTTTGAAGTGATATTTGAATTTGATTCAAATCAACTTCAAACCTAATACATGCTAGCTATATTAGTTTATCACCTTGCATCCTCATGCCATGCTCATGCATCATCTTGATTGTCATTCCTTTCAGTAGGCTCCGCTCCCCCGGATTCCGCCGAATATCCGTCTGACGGATATTGTCACTCCTCTGAGCAACAAGGCAAGCAACCATTTTGATCATCCCGATAAATCCCATGTTCTTGCTCCTGCACTTACTTATTGCATTAGGATCAAATGCTTCAAATGCTTTTGCCACGTTAGTTGAACCCACTTCCTTTGCATGACCTATCCTTGTCACAGTAAATAGCTGAACCTTGCAACCTAGCATACCTGGTAGTTGCTTGAGCCATGATGTGCCTTATCCTCCTATGCATGCTATGCTTAGAGTTGTGTATGGTCTGTCATCTGGGAGATGAACAGAATTGTGAGAATGTATTCGGTAAGCAAAGGTTGTGTGTTGAACCTGATTTGCTAACGGTACCGGTGAAAGGCTGTGTAGGAGTACATGACGGGTTGTTTCATTGGAACCGTCCTTAGGAACTGAGTTCCGTGTATGTAATCCAAGACTAGATACTACCACACGTTGCGATACTTAATTGAACCTCTCGACTTATTAATCGCTTAGTACTCGGTCCAGGAGTTGCAAGTAGTTTCTGGTGTTTATAGTCATGCTGGAGGCCGTGCATAGTGCTGACCTGAGAGGTGGGCTATGATGCGGTAGGCAGTGGCACGGTGTACCAAGTGGCACCCGGATGGTGGGCTTGGGAACCCTGCGCACATCGTTTGAGGCTGTGGCGGAAACCTCGTCCGGACTTCCGTACGGGTTACTCTCAGATAGGCGATAAACCTGGACTAGGTACTAGTGTGGTTAACGGTCGTGGTCGACTCCCTCGCTGGGCTTCCGCTTGAAGGTTGCCGAGGTGCATGACGTGCACATGGCGATAAGTGGCGAGAGCGTGTGTGACGAAGTACACCCCTACAGGGTTATGATCCATTCGAATAGCCACGTCCGCGGATATGGACTACTTGGAGACATATGTTGTTCATAGATAACTTCAATGGCTACTCATAAAATTGTCAAGATAAGCGTGAGTGTCGTGGACGGCAATTCTGTATGGATACGGAATGATTCCACGATGGTGTATTGATTGTGGTGTTAGTGGACTCGTGTGCGAGAAATCAAGTTGTCAAAATTATTTAAAAATGCAAGTTGTCTAGCCACGAGTCAAATGCTGGCTTTCCGCATGAAACCCCACAATACCTTATTGATACATTGCATGAGTAGATAGTTATCCTAAAGTCTTGCTGAGTACCTCCGTACTCATGTTTTCTTAATAAATGTTGCAGAGGTTGCTAATGACCCTAATGGAGGGTTCTTCATAGACATCGATGACGACGAGTAGCTGGTGTCCCAGCTACGATCTGGCCCTAGGTTGGGTCTGTAGTATAGTCAGGCCATGTGCCTTCTAGTTGCACCTGTCTATACTCAGACAGTTTTAAACACTTCCGCTGGCTTGTAACTTAATGACTGTTATTATGGGTCGTGAGACCCTTACTCTGTAATATTATGTGTGTGGCTCTTCCGAGCCTCTTAAATAAAGCTTGTATGCTTATGGTTATGTTGTGATGCCATCGATGTATCTATACATATCGGTATGCCATGCGTACGTGTGTCGTACTTGATATGTATGGGGTTCGATTACCTAGTCGTGAATTTTAGTAGCACTCCTTACAGGGAAATGCCCCTTTGTGATCCAACGAGCCATGGTAGCTCGCTACTGCTCCAAACACATTGTTGTCCGGCATGTGTCCTTCTCAGGTGCTGTGTTTGTCCCCTTTGGGGAAATGTCACGCGATGTAATGGAGTCCTTGTAGCTTGCTACGACTCGTCTACACTCGCTGGTGACTGACACCTGCTTTGTTGGGTCATGTATGCCTGTCCTTGTGCGGTACTGCCACTTTGGTTTATGACTAGACATGTCGATCCGGGTTCTTTGACATTGGAATGCTAGCGACACTATTGCATACGTGAGTCAAAAGACGCAAACCGTCCCGGCTAAGGTAAGGCTGCATCCCTGGAGTTAACCGTGCGTGAGACCGCAAAGGGATGCGATGTGTTACAGGCTGGATTCCTATGACTTAGGATCGGGGTCACGACAGCGTTGGTATCAGAGCCTGACTGACTATAGGATTACTAAGCCAAACTGGTCGAAGTTGAGTCTAGAATTGCTTTAGTTATATATAAGGGAATTGTTTGTGGAAGGGAACGTAAGACTCTTGTTCTCTTCTCAAGTTTTTCTATTCTGGTCATCCTCGTCTTTTCTGCGGGAATTAAGGACTAGGTTACTCATCTTCTTCTAGGCTCGTGTTTCTGATCGGTAGATTATAGGACTATGGGTCAAGAGTTATTTGGGTTTCTTTCATTCCTAGGAAAAAGGAAGTAAGTTTAATGATCACAGAGTTGAACTTGATAGTTGAGTGGTTACGCTATTCCATTTTTGGGTTGTCTCAAAATTTGTTTTTGAGCATTTACAGCCGTTATGCTGCCCAATTTTGCATTCAGAGCTCTAATGCTTTTGCATTACTCTCTATTTACATATGCCTGGCCGTCCTTCTCGTCAGGTGGTACGTATGACCAGGTGCATTGATGTACCGGGTCATACGGCCATGCTCGTGAGGGTGATGTCGGTGTGCGGTTACCGCTCGTACCCCGAGTACACAGTGGAGGAACAGTACCGAGACTTCAACCAGAGCCAGTATATCTGCACTGTTAGGGTATTACTAGACTACCCTGGAGCCGAGGAGCCAATCCATTGGTCCTATGGGTTGGGAGTCACTGTTGACATGGCAGTACAAGATGCTGCCTATTCAATGCTGACCATTATGAGAGCGAGACATGCACTGCTACAGAATTCAGAGTTCTGCTATGTTCCAGCCTCTCAGCCTGGTGAAGAGGGATATCTCAGCGGAGTCTATTTTGATTCTTCTATGGAGGATCCACTACTACAGTCCAGTGTTGAGATGCTAGAGAACAGAGACAGGGATGCTCGTTCTCTCCGCATGGAGCTTTATGCTACCCGTGCCCGTCTGTGGACGGCTTTGACATAGCTGGCACCGGTAGTCCAGACAGGGTACGGAGATATGGAGATGCTGAACCCTGTTAGGACCCATCTTCCGGCCCACGTTGACTGGCCAGCTATAGGAGGAGTCACCCCTCTTCGGGGACCCCTCTTACCACCAGTCAGGGGACCAAGGCCACATCCGTGTCCTTATGGATCCCAGGGATCTCAGGCCAGAGTGTTTCCTCATCCGTAGGTTGAGCTTCTAGGTCATGGAGGTAATCTCTATGAGATGTACTATGCGGATGCCTGAGCTATGAGCGGAAGGATAGTATGGTAGTAGCCGTACGTTCACAGTCCTGCGTGACTTGTGAAGTATGCGTGTGATGTGAAATGAATTCCGTAGGCCTAGTTAAATAATGTATAGGAAGCTTGTAAGCCTCTGATGAGTAGTTTCATAATTTCAGTAGTTTGTTCTTCGGTTAAGGTTGTACTGAACTATGTAAGGGTGTGTATGAACCATGGTGTATATATAGCAGTTGTTTGTTACCATGTTGTTCGGATATTCATTTCCGCATTCCGTGTGTTCAGTACATTCTTAATCCATAGCTAGTATTGATGTGATATTGGTCTAAGATGTGAGTTTGTTTGTTAGGATGGTGTTCACCAGGTTGAACCGTGCCCCTGCTCATGAGCAAGGCGAGGGTAGTCAAGCGTCGCAGGAAGACCTGCATCACCCGCCCTCTCTGGCGGAAGTCATGCTTGAGGCAGAGAGAAACAAAAGGGAAACCAACCGACTGTTAGAGCGTATTGAGCAGAATACGGCTCGTCACCCTAGGAATGCTGCAGTGTCCCTCAACGACTTTGTGAAGCTGAATCCTCCAAAGTTTCATCATTCCGTCGATCCCCTCGACGCTGATGACTGGTTGTGCAGCATCTCACGCAAGATTCGCTCTGCGAATGTTTCTGAGGCCGACAAGGTGACCTTTGCAGCGTATTTCCTGGAAGGACCCGCCAATCTGTGGTGGGAGAACTTTGAAGCTATGTGTCCCGCTGAACCAGCAGCCACATCGGCAGACTTCAGTGCAGCTTTTCGTCTGCACCATATTCCAGAGGGCCTGATGGACAGAAAGAGAGAGGAGTTCTGTGCCTTCACTCAGGGCACGTTGAGCGTGGATGCCTATAGCCACGAGTTCGGTAACCTCGCCCGCTATGCAGCAGAGGAGGTGTCTACTGACGCCAAGAAGCAAGCAAGATTCCGTAAGGGTCTGAGCCCTGAGCTTCATCGTGATCTGTGCCTCCACGAGTGTGCAAGCTTTCAAGCCCTGGTCAACAAGGCGATCAGTGCCGAGACTGGTCATACTGACTTTGAAGCCACAAGGAAGCACTCCCGTGATTCTGGCTCGTCTTCTGGTTCCGTGTTTCCAAAACGCAGACTGTGGGTTCCGAATAGTTCTCTGCCGCCAAGATACACTCCGAGGCCATCCTACGTGGCGCCTCAGACGAATCAGACCAACCCTCCAGCAAAAACTTACGGTGGTCCAGCTAACAATGCTGCACCACGTGCCAACCAAGTGATATGCTACAAGTGTGGAGAACCGGGGCACTATTCCCGTGAGTGTCCTCAGAATGTGGGTGCCAAGCAACCCGGAAAATCCGTGGGGCAAGGCAAGTCGGGCAAAGCTTATGTAACATCCCAAAATTATAAAATTTGGAATGTTAATATAATTATTAGATTGATTGTTTGTTGGTTTCCTATGTGATTGAAACTTGTGTGAAATTTGAAACTTTTCTAAACTTTTGAATGAGAGGGAATAAAATGACTTTCCCCTTCTTCGGTGAATTCAAATTCAAGCTTTTAAAAGCAAAGAGAGAAGATGACATGACTTCTTCAACTATAAAGAATTTGAACGGAGATATTTGCATTGAATTCTTTTGCATTTCCATTTCTTCATCCTCGCACGAAAAGCCCGGAAAAAAACTCTCTTGCACGCAAGAGAGAGAGCGGAGGAAAATGACACTCCAAAGTGCGGGCAATTTTTGAAATATTGGAACCAAGAAAACCCAAAGTTCTTTTGCAAAAATAATTGCAAAAAGAAATAAAGCAAATTGGGAATTTCTGAAAAAACATTTTTTAAAATTTTTTATTTTGGCTTTAAAAAAAAAGTTATTCGGGTAGAGATTCTTTTTCTGTTTTTTTATATATAATACCATATATAGATATTTTGATTTATTTCCCTTTATTAGCTTTTTTATTTCTGTTTCGGAAAAGGTTTTAATTAGGAAACCTTTTTTTTAGCCGCCGCCTAGGCGCTAGATAGGCTTGGGCCGAGATCCACTATTCCTGGGATCGAATCCCTTTGAAGTCGGCCACCTGCCCCTTATTTCTCTCTCCCCTCTCAGTGCCGGGTGGACCCCCACCGGACCGAACCTTCTCCCCGTCGGCCCTTCTCCTACCTCCCTCTCATAACATACCCGAGGCCGAGCCCCTCCACAGCACACGGGATTTCTTCCCCGTTTCTCCCTCACCTTCCATAGCACCCCCCCTCCTAGCCTTTATAAGAGAGCCCCCTCGGCCGACCCCGTTCCCACCCCCGCCGTCGCCTCCCCATCTCCCCTCGCCGCCCGCCCGCCGGAGCAGCAGCAGCAGCTACTGCCACCTTCGGCACGGCCCTGGGAGTCCCTCCCCCCGAGCCCCTCTCCCCCAAGCGCCACCCCTCGGAGGAGTACCCCCGCCGCATCCTCCCCGACGTCTCCCCGCCCCGGAGCTCCCCTCCCTCGCCCTGCACTCACCGGAGCTGCAGCTCCTGCCCACCTTCGTCTACCCCGGCAAAGCAGCGCCCCGTGCCCTCTCACCCCGCTGCCGCCTCCCCCGCGCAGGAGAAGCACCCCGTCGCCGCCTTCCCATCTTCCCCACCGCCCCGGAGCTCCCCCGCTCCCTCGCCGGCGACGTGACTCGCCGGAGCACTGCCCAGCCACGGTACTCTCTCCCTCTCCTCTCTGTTATTTCATGTTAGTTTTTTTAGCCCTTAGATCTTTAACTAGTGGCCTAGATTAGATCACTAGTTACCTCTTCGGTTTATCTTAGAAAACCAGTGGGTTTTTTAGTTCACTTATGATTTAACCAGCGAGTTTACTTAGCTTCGGCCGTTTGCCCAAAGCGTTCCAACAAACCCCCTCCGCAGCCACTGGCAACTTGCCACGTGTACCCCAATAGCTAGCTAGTTGTTTTCAGTTTTTCTATCAAAAAATTAGAAAAACAAAAACTTTCTGTTTTGTTTTAGCCACAACTTTTTATGCCGAAGTCCAATGACATTGATTCGTTTTTCAGTAGCTCACAAATTTCGTGTAGTTTTTAAAAACATATAATTTGTCTATGTTTGAAATTGGAAAATATAAGTTAGAGCTGATTTAGTTTAAACCTTGTTTTGCCTATTCCAGGAGTTTGAAAAATTATTTTGAGTTGATTCTTTTTGCTACTGCTTCCTAGTGATAAAATATTACTTTGGTAGAAGTGTCAAAATTTCTAAAGTATTTTTACTGGTGTTTTCAACAGAAACAAGTTTCTGCCATACCGGCGCGTGATGAATTTTTTTACGTAGGCTTTAGCAAATCCTTACTTGTGATGTTATTTTTGCTTGTGGCTTGATTGAAGTGCTTATGGTGTGCTTTGTGTTTGTATCGGTAGATCATCCGGAGTGTGAAGCGTGTTACTTAGAAGCGCTCGAGCAAGACAACTATCATCAAGGCAAGTCATTTTGATCATGTTATTTTACCTATGTTTTCGATGCATGGTAGATCACTTCCTATGCCCAATTACATGCTGCCTAGGTACTTGGAAAGTTTAGTATAAGTTGTAGTATCATGTGGTAGGAACACAACAACCCCGATACTTGGCCCCGGGACGACAATTTCTAAATGCTATGCTTGAGTAGACGGGTTATCGGTTGAGTGTATACCACGAGTGATGCCAGATTGATATAATAATCAAGACCGGACTAAGACAAGATTTTCAAGACCTCGGACGCAATGCAACACTGGGTGAAGGACGGTTGATCGGCTCCCTGGAAAACCCAGTGGATGCCCGGGATGCTGGAGAGGCCATGTCATCCTGCGGAAAGCTTCACCCAGGCTCGAAGAGACAGACGGAGATTTCAAGACTCAAGGCTTACCTGCACAGCCACAAGTCATTATGGGCTCTGGCTTGGTTGGACAACGCGGCGACTCTGGACAGGCGGTGCTAGCATATGTAGAAGAATGGTAGGAATGGATGGGCACCGACAGGGATTTAGAGGGACCCGTTGAAAGACCATGTTTTGATCATCCGGTCTTCAAACACTCTGAAGTGTGAGGACAAACCCGGAGGCGATCAAATCTTGTGGGGAACGTGTGCAAAACTCTGCAGAGTGACCAACCTAATTGATTAGCCGTGTCCACGGTCATGGACAACTGGAGCCGAAGGCATTGAATTTCCCCTGAACTCTCGACACAACTTAATAATGATGTGGGTGTTAACAACTATTCGGGTACGAGAACTGGTTGGCGGAACCATCTCGTTAACAACAAACTACGTAGTAATATTTTGCTTTCAACCCCTCTTGTTGTAGGATAAAACTGGCTTTATGCAAAACTTAGCTCCACCGGCCAAATATGCATGTAGAGATAGTTGATATTTACTCCTCTCTTGATGACTTGCCGGCATATTCAATATGCTCACCTACACGGCTGCAACGTATCATGTTGCAGAGTACTTTTCCGACCAGGAGTGAGGCTACGATCTACGCTCAGCGACATGCCCTTGGAGTCGGATGGACTCGTCTACCTGATGCTTCCGCTAGTCTTCCTTAGATATCTCATGAGTTGGCCTTCAGCCACTTTATTGTAATCCTTTATTGTAATAAAGTACCCTTTATGAGATTCGATTAAGAAAGCTGTGTGATTGAACTTTTGAATACATACATTATGTACTGTGTGTGTACCAGCATGATCTTGGGATGGTACGGAAACACCAGAGGCTTGACTCGTCTTGAGTCGGTTCGCTACAGAGATGGTATCAGAGCACATGTTGACTGCAGGACGTGACCCTAGAAACTGGAAATTGCTTAGGAAAGGATCTCTCAAAAATTTTATTTTCAACAACACCTTTTACTTCTCATCTCTTCTGATTTCATCGAATGTTCCCTCTCACCTCAAATAGTTATACGATCCCCTTACCCCTTCGACCTCATGAAGAATCAACGGAGTTCTACTTCAAAGTAAAGAGGATTTCACCACGCGTTTGAAGAATTGAAGCTACACCAACACTAGACTCTCAAGACCCGAAGAACTCGAAGACCCTGAAGTGTCCGAATAATTATATGACCATTAGAAGTCCAAACCCCTTTTATATACCCACGTTAGTTACGATGATTTGTGAGCCGTCATTGGTGTGTGTTTTCCGACGGCCACAACTAAAATCTATTCTCGAAAATATTGTTTGTATTGTGTGTATCTCCCTCCCTCTCTTAACCGTCTCATCCCCAAAACCTCAACCCTACCAGATGGAGTATGGAGCTAGACTTGTAGTCTCTGGACCAATGACCCAGCTGGAAGCTGAGATATGGATTCAGAACATGGAGAACCACTTCGGGAGCAACTTGATCTCAAGGAAGTATGAAGTGGAACACGCTCTCTAGTACTTTACCCAAAGTGCTGCTATCTGGTGGAAAATGCACCATGCCATACAAGGATTTAGTGGAGCAGAAACTTGGGACGAATTTAAGAAGACTCTGTTAAGATCCCGTCTTATTCGGAAGTGCTATGATAATCCGAAGAAGAAGACTTGTGCATGCAAGATCTGTGGAGAAATCGGACACACCGACAAGGAACACAAGGATGGATGCACTCATTGTGAAGAAAATCACCCAGCTGAGGAGTGCCCAAGTAGTCAGGTGACTTGTTTCCTTTGTGAAGGAACCACCCACTTCCCAGCTCAGTGTCACATTTACCCCAAGGTAGAACAAGTTGTCCAGCAGCAGAAAGAAGCAATGAAGGAAACACTCAAGAAGAAGATTCTAGAAGAGCCGATGATGAACGAAAATATTGAAGACCCTGATGGACAAGGTCTGACCAGATTTTTCTCCAATGCATGCTACTCATGTGGAGAAGAAGGACATTATTCACAGGATTGCACGAAGAGAAGCCAAGAGTATCTGGGAAACTTCCCGACGGAAGAAGTGGAGTTTGATCCACTTGAAATAGAAGAACTGGCCAAAATGATGGAGTCCAGAAAGAAGAAAAAATACCCTCGGAAGAGCCAAAACTCTGCAGACATAGACCTGAGTCATGTCAGATGCTCCAAGTGTATGAAATTTGGCCACCACAAATACATGTGCTCAGGAAGGAAGCCGGGAATCCAAGGAGCAAAAGCAGAAGCTAAGAAGCCTCGAGACTTGTCAGAAATCATTTGTTTTTGTTGCAAGGAAGCAGGACATTTTGCTAGCGATTGCCCACAAAGGAAGAAAGCTAGAATGGAGTAGTTAAGTTTTGACCATGGCAATAAGTGTAATCTGAAGCACTCTTGTATTTCATGAGATCATGGAGTGAAATTTTTGTAATAGAAGTCCGTGAGATTGTAATAACATCATGAATTAATGGAATTTAATGTCTCATGATTGCCTATGTTGAAAATGTATGCGTTGTTTCTCTACGAACAAAGATCTCTGAACAATTATGAGGATATGAGAAAATATGGTCTATGCAGGCATGAGTATAATACATTTTAAGTGTGGTAGTAATCGGCAACCCCACATGATCCATTGAGTAGGAGTGTACCATGATTACCAAGGAGACACATACATTCCTCTGAGTACCTATTTACTGACACTTACAGATGACAACTCTCTACGAGTCATTCCTCAATGGCCCCAAAACGATCATGACCCTGACCAGTGAGCATGATTACCCGAAAATCTTGAAGGACATGATGAAGCACATTCGTCTTGAAGGAGATGCAGTCTACAAAGGCTACCCATTCATCGAAAGTGGAGTAGAACTTTGGTATGTGGAAGTACACCTCCATCATGTGAAAGGAGTTTGTCCAAAGACTATGGGGCAATACTTTTTCATCTCACATGTACCACGAGCAACCTTCTTTGATGCTGTTCGTGAAGCTGCCATGGAAGCCATACGTCAGATCGGAGAAATACTTGAAGCAAGACTCCGTCATAACCAGGAATACCTGAGTGAAGTACATGCAGAGATGATGGAGATGAAACTCATGACCACCATGATGAAGCAAAAGATGGATGATTTCAAGGAGCACCTCGGAAAGTTCGAGTGGAACTAAAGTACCTCCAAGAGAGGCAGATGAATAAAGTTGGCAGAAATGCTCTACCATACCGAACAATGTGGATGGCAGCATTTGTAATAGAGTACTTCTGAATTGGAGTTTTTGAGGATAAAATTAAGGATGTAATAAAGATTGATTATGAAATGAATATGATTTATGGAAGAAGCTATGATGGATCAGCAAACGTTTTCTTAGGAGCATACGAAAACCTGAGAGTTGTGAAGATACGATAGATGTTTCGTCCAGCTTGTAGAACCAATGGATTATCCGAACTTCGTTCATGGACAAGAGAAATTTCTGCAACGCTTGTGAGGATGCCCAAGTGTTAGAATGCGAGATTCACTAAACCTTATACAGAGAAATGATTTGGGTGCGGAATGGATTGATCACCATGACGACTTACTCTTATCATTTATCTTGCTATTCGGAATGGTAAATCTGACTGACTTACCCATAGAGAGAGACGACGTTCTTTGAAGCTTTTGTTTAAGCCTTAGAATGGTATGATGAAAGCCCATGTACATTGCACTTGTGTCACGCGTAGGAAATTTTACAGTGAGGATGAAACCAAGACCCCTCTCTCTGCAGGATAACCACAAATGGTAGACCACCATGAGAACCATCGATATGTTATTTAGAATTGACCACGAGACTGTCAGTTAAGAAGGTCCAGTGACGAAAGAAGCTTATATCAACGGGAGAGCATCACCAAAGGATTTAATATGAAGACTGTGCGATGTCAGTTGCAAAGACCCCAGAGAATCGTTGAAGCATTTTGAGGGACCAGTATCTCTCATTTTAAGTGTGGTAGCATCCCACCTTGCCGGAGATTGGAATTGTTAGAAGACCCCCAAACCCTAACCTTTCTTTCTAGCCTCTTCGAATCTCGAGGACGAGATTCATTTTAAGTGTGGTAGTTTGTAACATCCCAAAATTATAAATTTTGGAATGTTAATATAATTATTAGATTGATTGTTTGTTGGTTGCCTGAGTGATTGAAACTTGTGTGAAATTTGAAACTTTTCTAAACTTTTGAATGAGAGGGAATAAAATGACTTTCCCCTTCTCCGGTGAATTCAAATTCAAGATTTTAAAAGCAAAGAGAGAAGATGACATGACTTCTTCAACTACAAAGAATTTGAACGGAGATATTTGCATTGAATTCTTTTGCATTTCCATTTCTTCCTCCTCGCACGAAAAGCCCGGAAAAAAACTCTCTTGCACGCAAGAGAGAGAGAGCGGAGGAAAATGACACTCCAAAGTGCGGGCATTTTTTGAAATATTGGAGCCAAGAAAACCCAAAGTTCTTTCGCAAAAATAATTGCAAAAAGAAATAAAGCAAATTGGGAATTTCTGAAAAAACATTTTTTAAAAGTTTTTATTTTGGCTTTAAAAAAAAGTTATTCGGGTAGAGATTCTTTTTCTGTTTTTTTTTGATATATAATACCATATATAGATATTTTGATTTATTTCCCTTTATTAGCTTTTTTATTTCTGTTTCGGAAAAGGTTTTAATTAGGAAACCTTTTTTTTAGCCGCCGCGTGGGCGCTAGATAGGCTTGGGCCGAGATCCACTATTCTTGGGATAGAATCCCTTTGAAGCCGGCCACCTGCCCCTTATTTCTCTCTCCCCTCTCACTGCCGGGTGGACCCCCACCCGACCGAACCTTCTCCCCGTCGGCCCTTCTCCTACCTCCCTCTCCTACCATACCCGAGGCCGAGCCCCTCCACAGCACATGGGATTTCTTCCCCGTTTCTCCCTCACCTTCCATAGCACCCCCCCTCCTAGCCTATATAAGAGAGCCCCCTTGGTCGACCCCGTTCCCACCCCCGCCGCCGCCTCCCCATCTCCCCTCGCCGCCCGCCCGCCGGAGTAGCAGCAGCAGCTACTGCTACCTTCGGCACAGCCCTGGGAGTCCCTCCCCCGAGCCCCTCTCCCCCCGAGCGCCGCCCCTCGGAGGAGTAACCCCGCCGCCGCCTCCCCGACGTCTCCCCGCCCCGGAGCTCCCCTCCCTCGCCCTGCACTCACCGGAGCTGCAGCTCCTGCCCACCTTCGTCTACCCCGCCGGAGCAGCGCCCCGAGCCCTCTCACCCCGCCGCCGCCTCCCCCGCAGAGGAGAAGCACCCCGCCGCCGCCTTCCCATCTTCCCCACCGCCCCGGAGCTCCCCCTCTCCCTCGCCGGTGACGTGACTTGCCGGAGCACTGCCCAGCCACGGTACTCTCTCCCTCTCCTCTCTGTTATTTCATGTTACTTCTTTTTAGCCCTTAGATCTTTAACTAGTGGCCTAGATTAGATCACTAGTTACCTCTTCGGTTTATCTTAGAAAACCAGTGGGTTTTTTAGTTCACTTATGATTTAACCAGCGAGTTTACTTAGCTTCGGCCGTTTGCCCGAAGCGTTCCAACAAACCCCCTCCGCAGCCAATGGCAACTTGCCACGTGTACCCCAATAGCTAGCTAGTTGTTTTCAGTTTTTCTGTCAAAAAATTACAAAAACAGAAACTTTCTGTTTTGTTTTAGCCACAACTTTTTATACCGAACTCCAATAACATTGATTCTCTTTTCAGTAGCTCACAAATTTCCTGTAGTTTTTAAAAACATATAATTTGTCTATGTTTGAAATTGGAAAATATAAGTTAGAGCAGATTTAGTTTAAACCTTGTTTTGCCTATTCCAGGAGTTTGAAAAATTATTTTGAGTTGATTCTTTTTGCTACTGCTTACTAGTGATAAAATCTTACTGTGGTAGAAGTTTCAAAATTGTTAAAGGATTTTTACTGGTGTTTTCAACAGAAACAAGTTTCTGCCATACCGGCGCGTGATGAATTTTTTTTACGTAGGCTTTAGCAAATCCTTACCTGTGATGTTATTTTTTCTTGTTGATTGATTGAAGTGCTTATGGTGTGCTTTGTGTTTGTATCGGTAGATCATCCGGAGTGCGAAGCGTGTTACTTAGAAGCGCTCGAGCAAGACAACTATCATCAAGGCAAGTCATTTTGATCATGTTATTTTACCTATGTTTTCGGTGCATGGTAGATCACCTCCTATGCCCAATTGCATGCTGCCTAGGTAGTTGGAAACTTTAGTATAAGTTGTAGTATCATGTGGTAGGAACACAACAACCCCGATACTTGGCCCCGGGACGACAATTTCTAAATGCTATGCTTGAGTAGACGGGTTATCGGTTGAGTGTATACCACGAGTGATGCGAGATTGATATAATAATCAAGACCGGACTAAGACAAGATTTTCAAGACCTCGGACGCAATGCAACACTGGGTGAAGGACGGTTGATCGGCTCCCTGGAAAACCTAGTGGATGCCCGGGATGCTGGAGAGGCCATGTCATCCTGCGGAAAGCTTCACCCAGGCTCGAAGAGACGGACGGAGACTTCAAGACTCAAGGCTTACCTGCACAGCCTCAAGTCATTATGGGCTCTGGCTTGGTTGGACAACGTGGCGACTCTGGACAGGCGGTGCTAGCAGATGTAGAAGAACGGTAGGAATGGATGGGCACCGACAGGGATTCAGAGGGACCCGTTGAAAGACCATGTTTTGATCATCCGGTCTTCAAACACTCTGAAGTGTGAGGACAAACCCGGAGGCGATCAAATCTTGTGGGGAACGTGTGCAAAACTCTGCAGAGTGCCCAGCCTAATCGATTAGCCGTGTCCATGGTCATGGACAACTTGAGCCGAAGGCATTGAATTTCCCCTGAACTCTCGACACAACTTAATAATGATGTGGGTGTTAACAACTATTCGGGTACGAGAACTGGTTGGCGGAACCATCTCGTTAACAACAAACTACGTAGTAATATTTTGCTTTCAACCCCTCTTGTTGTAGGATAAAACTGGCTTTATGCAAAACTTAGCTCCACCGGCCAAATATGCATGTAGAGATAGTTGATATTTACTCCTCTCTTGATGACTTGCCGGCATATTCAATATGCTGACCTACACGGCTGCAACTTATCATGTTGCAGAGTACTTTTCCCACCAGGAGTGAGGCTACGATCTACGCTCAGCGACATGCCCTTGGAGTCGGATGGACTCGTCTACCTGATGCTTCCGCTAGTCTTCGTTAGATATCTCATGATTTGGCCTTCAGCCACTTTATTGTAATCCTTTATTGTAATAAAGTACCCTTTATGAGATTCGATTAATAAAGCTGTGTGATTGAACTCTTGAATATATACATTATGTACTGTGTGTGTACCAGCATGATCTTGGGATGGTACGGAAACACAAGAGGCTTGACTTGTCTTGAGTCGGGTCGCTACAACTTACTATGTGAAGCCAACTCCTGCACGTGGCCGTGTGAACTATGTCTCAGCAGAAGAAGCTGCAGAGGATCCCGACACCATACTGGGTACGCTTCTTGTTAATCATCACCCAGCGTCTGTTCTCTTTGACACTGGGTCTTCTCATTCCTTCATTTCAGAAAGTTATGCACAGTTGCGTAACATGTCTTTTTGTGATATGCCAATTCCATTGGTTGTCCAAACTCCTGGTAGTAAATGGCAAACATGTCTTTTTGTGATATAACCTATGACAATGAAATTCTAGTAGACAAGCTAGTTTTTCTAGCCTCATTGATAGCCTTGAAATCTTCGGATATTAATATCATCTTGGGTATGGACTGGATGTCAGCTCACTATGCCAAGACTGATACTCATTCTAGAAATGTCCAGCTTACCCATCCCTCGGGTGAGATAGTAAATGTCTCTACTCGAGTTGCCAAATTCCAACTCTATTCCCTAAATGCCAACCCTCTTCCAGAACTTGAAGAAATTCTGGTAGTCCGTGACTTGCCGGATGTTTTTCCAGAGGAACTGCCAACAATTCCACCTGACCGAGATGTAGAGTTTGTGATAGATCTTGTTCCGGGAACTGTCCCAATAGCCAGAAGACCTTATAAGATGGCACCCTGGAGCTAGCCGAACTTAAGAAGCAACTAGATGAGGCTTTGAATAAAGGTTTCATTCATCCTAGCTCTTCTCCTTGGGCTTGCCCCGTCCTCTTAGTCAAGAAGAAAGACGGAACGGATTGGATGGTTGTAGATTACCGACCAGTTAATCTGGTCACCATAAAGAACAAGTATCCGCTCCCCAGGATCAACGATCTATACGATCAGCTCGCTGGATCCTCATTCTTCTCCAAAATGGATTTGAGGTTGGGATACCATCAAATCAAGATCAAGAACGGGGACATTCCAAAAACGGCTTTTGTTACTCGTTATGGCCAATACGAGTACACCGTCATGTCCTTCGGTTTAACCAATGCCCCAGCCACCTTCTCTCGTTTGATGAATTCAATCTTCATGGAGTATTTGGATAAATTCGTCATGGTATACCTCGATGATATTCTCATCTACTCGAAGAACGAACAAGAACATGTCGAGCATCTAAGGCTGGTATTGATGAAACTTCGAGAGCATCGCCTTTATGCCAAGTTTTCAAAATGTGAATTTTGGTTACCAGAAGTGACCTATCTAGGCCACGTAATCTCTGGTAAGGGTATTGCTGTCAATCCCGAGAGAGTTCAAGCTGTCCTTGATTGGACTCAACCTGAATCGGTTAAGCAAGTTTGGAGTTTTCTTGGTCTAGCGAGCTATTGTCGCCACTTTGTCGAGAATTTCTCCAAGGTTGCAAAGCCTCTAACTGAACTCCTCAAGAAGGATAAAAAGTTCGAGTGGACACCATAGTGTGAGCATAGTTTTCAGGAACTGAAAAGACGCCTCACTTCCACACCTGTGTTGCTACCACCAGATTTTTCTAAGGACTTTGTTATCTATTGCGATGCCTCGCGACAAGGATTAGGTTGCATTCTCATGCAAGATCGTCATGTGATCGCATACGCATCTCGACAGTTGCGTCCACATGAGGATAATTATCCCACACATGACCTTGAGCTTGCAGCTGTGGTCCATGCACTAAAAACCTGGCGACATTACCTTCTAGGTAATCGTTGCGAAATATTCACTGATCACCAAAGTCTGAAATATATCTTCACCCAGCCGGATTTAAATCTCAGGCAAAGACAGTGGGTTGAGTTAATCTCGGATTACGACTTAGGGATAACTTACACCCCGGGGAAGGCCAATGTTATGGCCGATGCACTAAGTCGTAAATCTTATTGTAACAATTTGATGCTACAACAAGGTCAACCACATCTCTATAAGGAATTTCGGAAGTTGAATCTTCATATTGTTCCTCAAGGATTCCTTTCTACCCTGGTGGCGAAGCCTAATCTTAGGGATCAAATCATAGCCGTGTAGGCTTATGATAAGGGTATATCCCGGATCAAGGAGAATATTGCTAGCGGCAACGCTATGGATTTCTCCATCAATGAGAAAGGTGTTGTGTTCTTTCAGAGCCGTTTAGTGGTTCCTAAGAGCAAACGTCTGCGGCAATTGATCCTTAAGGAGGCTCATGACTCTCCTCTCACCATTCATCCCGGTAGTACTAAGATGTATCAGGACCTACGCCAGAGGTTCTGGTGGACTAGGATGAAGAGAGAAATTGCTGAGTTCGTTGCTAACTGCGACGTTTGTCATCGAGTTAAGGCAGAACATCAATTGCCTGCTGGCACCCTTCAACCTCTAGCTATTTCCGAATGGAAATGGGATAAAGTTAGCATGGATTTCATTACCGGATTTCCCAAGACCAAGAAAGGAAATAATGCTATCTTTGTGGTCATTGACCATCTTTCCAAAGTGGCTCATTTTCTTCCCGTTCGTGAGAGTATAACAGCTAGCCAGCTAGCAGAGTTATATATCTCTCGAATAGTGTCTCTTCATGGTGTTCCCCTGGAGATTAACTCAGACCGTGGGAGTATCTTTACTTCCCGCTTCTGGGGAAGTTTTCAAAATGCCATGGGGACTCATTTATCTTTTAGCACTGCTTTCCATCCCCAATCAAGTGGTCAAGTCGAAAGAGTGAATCAAATCCTAGAAGATATGCTCCGAGCTTGTGTTATATCGTTCGGTGTGAATTGGGAGAAGTGCCTTCCATTCGCCGAATTCGCTTATAACAATAGTTATCAATCAAGCTTGGGCAAAGCTCCTTTTGAAGTTCTGTATGGACGAAGATGTCGAACTCCTCTTAATTGGTCAGAAACCGGGGAGAGGCAACTCTTTGGCCCGGACATGATCCAGGATGGAGAAGAGCATGTTCGCATTATTCGTGAAAAGTTGAAAACAGCCCAGTCTCGTCAAAAGAGCCAATATGATCGTCATCATAAGGCTGTCACCTTTGAAGTTGACAAGAAGGCTTACCTTCGGGTTACACCTTTGAAGGGTACCCATCGATTTGGTATCAAGGGCAAGTTGGCTCCTCGTTACATTGGTCCTTTTCGCATTCTTGCCAAACTAGGAGAAGTTGCCTACCAGTTGGAACTTCCTCCGCATCTTTCCAAGGTTCATGATGTCTTCCACGTCTCGCAACTCACGCGTTGCTTTTTGGATCCTATCCGTGAAGTGGACCACGAAACGGTTGATCTGCAAGATAACCTTTCATACCGAGAATACCCCGTGCGTATTCTTGATCAAGCTGAGCGTACCACTCGACGTCGAAACCTCAAGTTTCTTAGAGTTCAATGGTCAAATGATTCTGAATAGAAGGCAACTTGGGAAAGAGAGGACTTCTAAATCTCGGGACGAGATTCTTTTGAGTGGGGGTGAGTTGTCACATCCCTGACATTTTAAGAAAGTTAGCTTTGTGCTCATGTTTTCTTTGCATTGCATCTAGGAAGTTTTCAACAAGAATAAAGCAAGTGATGAAGGAAAATCCTAAAACCCTAGCCACTTCTCAAAATGAAGGAAAATTCAAACTAGTTAAAATCAATGAACCCAAAATGGCCTCAAGAAAAGTTCAATCTTTCTGATAAATCATGAAAGTATATAAGCAATGAAGAAAACCTTTTTCTTGACACTTTAAGCATTTTAAATAAATGCAAAAAGCTACTGGTTTCAAGTTTTAAATTTGAAATCAGAAACTTTAAACTTTCAAAAATGTTGAAAACTTTAGGAATGGTTGGAAATATTCCAACAAATATTCTGGTGTGTTTAAAATAGCTTTTACAAACTATTTGGGAGCTGAAATAAATAGCAAGTTAATGAAATAGCAAAACAGAAACAAATCAGAAAAAAAGAGAGAAAGAAATTACCTGACGCTCACTTGGCCCGGCCCATTTTCTCCTGTCGTCTTCCTCCTCGCCAGTAGGAGCAGGAGGTGGCCGCCGAGTCGCCGCGTGCCTCCACGCAGCTCCCTGGCTGCCTGGCCGCCGCCTCGCGCTGGCAAGCACGGGGATATCCACCCCGAGGCCGTCCCTATCCGTTCCCCAGCTCCAGTTCCCCCTTCCTCTCGGGATTTCCTTCCTCCTTCTGCCGCCATTGCCACGAGCTCGAGCTCGAGACGCCGCGCCTCTAGCCACAGGAACCCCCTTCCGAGTAGTCCAGTAGCTTCGCCTCGTCGACCTGGTTCTCTCTGCAATGGCCGAAGTCTCCCCGAGCTCTGCAATGTCCCCAACGCCATCGTCTTCAACCTTCGGTCGTCGGCAAATCGACGGTGAAACGCCGGCAACAACCCTTCCCCGAGCCGTCTAAGCCCTTCTCTTCACTCCCCTTGAGCCTGCGATCATTTCCCCTCTCCTTCCCCTCGGATCCGAGCCCCCTAGCCACTAGACCATCGAACCCGTACTCCGGCAGCCGCCCCGGCTCGTCGCCGGCTTACTCCGGCCACCTATAGCTCTCCCTGAGGCCAGTGTTGGATGAGGTCGAGCCTGGAGATCACTCCAGTGCTCTCAGCATCTTGTTCCGAGCGCCACAACACGTTTTCGCATGTCTCCGGCGAGTTTCTGCCGCGGATCTGTTTGCCGCCGGCCAGGCTCCGGCGAGAGCCGACGTGGCCAACCTAACCCAGTAGTTAAAATGCCTAAACACTCACTGACAGTGGGCCCAAGGCCATGTCAAACCCACTTAGGGGCTGGTCAGCACGCGATTACCACTGAGACGCTGACCAGTGGGTCCCCCCTGTCAGGTTTGACCTGAATAGGTCAGTTGACCTGCTGATGTCAGGCTGACGCAATAAAAGGGTTTTCCAGTATAAAAATAATTCTAGAAATGTTTAAAACTTCAAAAATTCATAGAAATTAATGTGTAACTCCAATGAAAATAATTTATATATGAAAAAGAATCAGATAAATTCAAGGAATCTGAATATGTAATTTTCAAACATGTTTGAAAATGTTACAGAACCCAAACATGTAGATTAATGGATAAGTCAATTCTTATAAATACTTTATAAATGGAATATGGAAAATATATAAATTTCACTATGAATGACATGATCAAACACTGTACTAATTACAAACCAGCAACCTAACATGTCATCCCATGCATGTTAACATCAAGTTGATCTGAGCATCAGGTCGAATCAATTAAAATGTTATCCGAGAATACCTCGTTTGAAGTGATATTTGAATTTGATTCAAATCAACTTCAAACCTAATACATGCTAGCTATATTAGTTTATCACCTTGCATCCTCATGCCATGCTCATGCATCATCTTGATTGCATATGTTTGTTATTGATTGTTGTCATTCCTTTCGGTAGGCTCCGCTCCCCCGGATTCCACCGAATATCCGTCTGACGGATATTGTCACTCCTCTGAGCAACAAGGCAAGCAACCATATTGATCATCCCGATAAATCCCATGTTGTTGCTCCTGCACTTACTTATTGCATTAGGATCAAATGCTTCAAATGCTTTTGCCACGTTAGTTGAACCCACTTCCTTTGCATGACCTATCCTTGTCACAGTAAATAGCTGAACCTTGCAACCTAGCATACCTGGTAGTTGCTTGAGCCATCATGTGCCTTATCCTGCTATGCATGCTATGCTTAGAGTTGTGTATGGTCTGTCATCTGGGAGATGAATAGAATTGTGAGAATGTGTTCGGTAAGCAAAGGTTGTGTGTTGAACCTGATTTGGTAAAGGTACCGGTGAAAGGTTGTGTAGGAGTACATGGCGGGTTGTTTCATTGGAACCGTCCTTAGGAACTGAGTTCCGTGTATGTAATCCAAGACTAGATACTACCACACGTTGGGATACTTAATTGACCCTCTTGAGTTATTTATCGCTTAGTACTCGGTCTAGGAGTTGCAAGTAGTTTCTGGTGTTTATAGTCATGCTGGAGGCCGTGCATAGTGCTGACCTGAGAGGTGGGCTATGATGCGGTAGGCAGTGGCACGGTGTACCAAGTGGCACTCGGATGGTGGGCTTGGGAACCCTGCGCACATCGTTTGAGGCCGTGGCGGAAACCTCGGCCGGACTTCCGTACGGGTTACTCTCAGATAGGCGATAAACCTGGACTAGGTACTAGTGTGGTTAACGGTCCTGGCCGACTCCCTTGCTGGGCTTCCGTTTGAAGGTTGCCGAGGTGCATGACGTGCACATGGCGATAAGTGGCGAGAGCGTGTGTGATGAAGTACAACCCTGCAGGGTTATGATCTATTCGAATAGCCGCGTCCGTGGATATGGATTACTTGGAGACATATGTTGTTCATAGATAACTTCAATGGCTACTCATAAAATTGTCAAGATAAGCGTGAGTGTTGTGGACGGCAATTCCGTATGGAGATGGAATGATTCCATGATGGTGTATTGATTGTGGTGTTAGTTGACTCGTGTGCGAGAAATCAAGTTGTCAAAATTATTTTAAAATGCAAGTTGTCTAGCCACGAGTCAAATGTTGGCTTTCCGCATGAAACACCACAATACCTTATTGATACATTGCATGAGTAGATAGTTATCCTAAAGTCTTGTTGAGTACCCCCGTACTCATGTTTGCTTAATAAATGTTGCAGAGGTTGCTAATGACCCTAATGGAGGGTTCTTCATAGACATCGACGACGACGAGTAGCTGGTGTCCCAGCTACGATCTGGCCCTAGGTTGGGTCTGTAGTATAGTCAGGCCATGTGCCTTCTAGTTGCACCTGTCTGTACTCAGACAGTTTTAAACACTTCCGCTGGCTTGTAACTTAATGACTGTTATTATGGGTCGTGAGACCCTTACTCTGTAATATTATGTGTGTGGCTCTTCCGAGCCTCTTAAATAAAGCTTGTATGCTTATGGTTATGTTGTGATGCCATCGATGTATCTATACATATCGGTATGCCATGCGTACGTGTGTCGTACTTGATATGTATGGGGTTCGATTACCTAGTCGTGAATTTTAGTAGCACTCCTTACAGGGAAATGCCCCTTTGTGATCCAACGAGCCATGGTAGCTCGCTACTGCTCCGGACACATTTTCGACCGGCATGTGTCCTTCTTAGCTGCTGTGTTTGTCCCCTTTGGGGAAATGTCACGCGATGTAATGGAGTCCTTGTAGCTTGCTACGACTCGTCTACACTCGCTGGTGACTGACACCTGCTTTGTTGGGTCATGTATGCCTGTCCTTGTGCGGTACTGCCACTTTGGTTTATGACTAGACATGTCGATCTGGGTTCTTTGACATTGGAATGCTAGCGACACTATTGCATACGTGAGTCAAAAGACGCAAACCGTCCCGGCTAAGGTAAGGCTGCATCCCTGGAGTTAACCGTGCGTGAGACCGCAAAGGGATGCGATGTGTTACAGGCTGGATTCCTATGGCTTAGGATCGGGGTCCCGACACCTATGCATAGATCCCCAAGGTCACTGGAATCCGCATGTTGATGCCGTAACATATATCAACTGAATCAATAGAATACCCCTTTCTCACAATGGTTATCCACATGCAAGACATACATCAAGTGTTCCCAAACCCAATATTAATGAGATCTCAAAGGGAAAGATTCAATTCATCACAACAAGATAGCAAGGGAAGAACAACAGATGATCCAACTATATTAACAAGGCCCATGATACATCAAGATCATGTCATGTCAAGAACACGGGATAGGGATATCAAACACATAGCTACTGATACATACCCTCAGCCCCGAGGGTGAACTACTCCCTCCACATCATGGCCTCCACCGAGATGATGAAGATGGCCACCAGAGATGATTTCCCCCCTCACACAGGGTACTGGAAAGGCTCCATATGGGTTTTTCATCGATACAGAAAGTTGCGGCTATGAAGTGGAAGTTCTGTATTTATTTATGATTATTTCTGTATATATAGGAATTTTAGCGTTGGAATCACACTAAACGGAGCCACTTGGGCCCCACAAGCCATCAGGGCACAAAGAGGGGGGTGGTCATGCCCTGTTGGCTTTTGGCCCATAGGTGGCTCCTCTTTGGTGGTTCTTCGCTCCAATCTTACTCAAATGTTCCATAAAAATTCGTCAAAAGGTTTTGGGCGATTTTGAGAACTTTCATTTGTTGCACAAAAAACACCATGAGAATTCTGCTAAAAACAACGTAAGTCTGTGTTAGCTCTAAATAAATCACAAAAAGTGCATCGAAGCCATATAAAAATATTGTGAACATAGGTGAATATGGCATGAATACATCATAAATTATCGATATGTTGGAGATGTATCACTCATATTCGCCCCAGGTTTGGGCTAGATATGAGGTATGTGTGGATCGTATTAGATAAACCAAGCAAGCGTGGATGTGGCGGGGGAGCCTAAAAGAAGCTAATGATATATTGGTAACTGCCTTTGGGTCCACACAACAGTCCTTATGTTCAGCTAAAAAGCCTTTTGAGTAAAAAAATATATGAAACAATCCGAGATTATAATGTCAATGCAAAAAATATCCGCCACTTTGTTGATTTCAGCACATATTTAATTAAGTCAGTCCCCTTGTGGATATCCGCTGCTGCACTATGTTGTATCTTTCCATACACAAGAGGCATATACACCTTCTTCACCAACTTTTAGTTAAGGTGATGGCTAACGGCTTCCTTACCACTAGCTTCTAGAGATTATGATGGAATCTCCTATTTGAAGTCCTCTAATAGTGCCCCATACATAGCCAATGTGTGTGTGTATTCACACGCAGTCTTTTTTGTACACTAGTGTAGTTTCTAGCTCTATGCTATGTATGGTAGTTGTTTGACTCGGAAATCTGTGATAAATTTTTTTAGTCCTTGTGTGGCAGTTTAAGCTCTGGTCCAGTCCCGCGGCCTCTTTTCGATCCAAGAGTCGCATGAGAAGTAAGCTTCCAATTAACGTTAGTAAGTGTTAGTTAAATAGAACGTGAACCTCATAATTATGTGGCCAGCCAATACATATATGGTTGGTTTGAGGAGCTTGAATAGGCCACGGTTTTTGACTAATCACTGACAGGGTCGTTTGCCCAATCATGCAGGGCGTTGGAGGATCTCAGTTGTTGATACTCTTAGTGCCAAGGCCATAGAATCACACTAAAGATCTCTTTAAAAATAGGTTTCCTATGACTAGAATTGACAATCACTATAGGAGATTTATTTTGGGCCTAAGGGAAACCCTGCAAGAACCCTGGTTCCAACACTCAAGACCTCGCCGCAATCACAACTTGACCACAACCATGGTGAATCTACACACGCAAAGCACAAAAAGGGCACACGGATTTACCCAGGTTCGGGCCACCATGCAGTGTAAAATTGTACTCCTGCTTTGTGTGTTTTCTCTTAGGGTTGCAGGAGTGTTACAAAGCTTGAGGTGGAAAAAAGTCTTTCAGAGGAAAATGAGAGCTTAATCATTTTTCCTTCTCTATGGTACCCGGGCATCACTTCCCCCATGATGCCTCGTTAACCGCACACCCTCCCATAAGACAGTCTCACGCACCGAATCGACACCATCATTTCCTTCCTTTCCTCATACGCCTCCCTTCCGCACTAGTCCTCCTTCCTCACTTGCGCTACTCCTTGATCTCCTTGCTTTCTTCCCAATCTCGCATCATCACCATGGTTCCAAAGAAGAAGTGTGTGGCTGCTGTTGCGGGAGTGTAGTTCGAGCCAGCCTTGCTGCCCTCCATCATCAACAACCGTGAGGGGATGGAGAATCTCACCCATTTGACAAACAATGCTCACAACGAGCACGGTGCCACATAGATCTGGCCCGTCTCAAATCCGTCTCGAGAACTGTCGGCATACTCTTTCCTCTTCTTCTAGCAGTATAACTTCATCAAGCCGATCCTTCCCTTCTCATACTTCTTGTGTTATGATGAAACAAGTGATGAAAGGGTAAAGATTTCCACTTTCCCTCCTATTGTCTCTCGTGAAGAAACATGTGATGAGAAGGAGCTTCCAATCCAACCAATCTGATCAATAAGAAGCTCGATTTTTTTATTAAACACACACATGATGTGGTCAAGAATAAGAAGATAAGGAAAGGTATAGGTAAAAAGGAATCTCTCACAAATAATGTTGCTCCTACCATTATTGAGAATGAATCTGATAGTATTATGGACAATGATACACTTGATGATGATTTTGATATGCCTATTTCTTGTCACAATACTAATTACTGTGAAGACAATGATACTCCTTATAATATTGAAAATCTTTTAGTCACCAATTTGGAAAATTATGATGATAATAATTGTTATACTATTAATGCTATTCATACTATTGATGATAAGAGTGATTATGCTAATGATATGAAAACCCACAAGCTTAGGGATGCTATGTTTGATGAGAATGACATGTTTGAGAATTTATTTGCTACAAATAATGTTTGTACCAAGCTTGGGGATGTAATGTTATGAAGATAATAGACGTTGTTTTCAGTAGAATTACTGTGGTATTGTTTTTGTGCAGAAAATAAAAGTTCTCGGAATCGCCCAATTTTTTTGTCATTTTTGTGTGGAAGGAAACGAACCCAGGAAAATTCGAGGGAGTACCAGAAGACCCACATGCCCCCACAAGGTAATAGGGCGTGCCCAGGGGTTGGTCCCACCGTGATGCCTTGTGGGCCCCTTGTGGCACCTCTTAGCTTGATTCCAACAGTGATAATCTCTATATATTGAAAAAACCCTGAAAGTTAACCTAGACCTTCTGCACCGCTGCTGCAAGCTCTATTTAGAAGCAATCTAATGCTAGCCCTGTTAGGGCACCCCGTCGGAGGGGGAAATCATCACTAAAGGCTATCTTCATCATCCGAGCAGTCTTCATGATGAGGATGGAGTAGTTCACCCTCGAGGCTGAGGGTACGTACCAGTAGCTATGTGTTTGATCTCTCTCTCTCTCTCTCTCTCCCGTGATCTTCAGATGGTATGATTTTGATGTATCACACGCTTTGTTAATATAGTTGGATCATATGGTGTTCTTCCCTTGCTATCTTGATGTTATGAATTGAGTCTCCCGCTTTGAGGTTTTGTTATGTTGGACTGCATTCGAGAACACATGATATATGTCTTGCATGTGGATACCCGTGGTGACAAGGGGGTGCTATATTGATTTCATTGATATATCTTATGGTAATTAACTTGCGGATTCTTGTTGTGACATTGCGGGTGATCTAGACATATGGGCTAATATAAATTATTTTCCTACCTTCTCCGATCGAGGACACGGTGGGGTTATGTCTGACATAAATAGGTGTTCAGGATCAATCATTTGATCATCAGTAGTTCACGTCTGTTGTGCGTTTATCATCCCCCTCTTATTCTTGTACTCGTAAGTTAGCCACCTAAATTAAATGCTTAGTCTCTTGCTGTAGCCTAACCACTTAACCATACCTCACCCATTAAGCTTTGCTAGTCTTGATACCTTTGGAAATGAGTTTGCTGAGTCCCTGTGGCTCATAGATTACTACTACACCAGTTGCGGGTATAGGTAAAGGGTTACTTGGCGCGAGCGTGTTGATTGTTCATTTGGAGTTTCTTCTTTTTCTTCATCAATCTAGGATGGGTTCCAGGCTAGCAGCTTGGTATAGCAAGGACGGGCGTCATTCTTTTATCGTTTGTTTTCGTCCGTAGACGGACCCTGCTCTTCTTCATGATGATTGTATGTATTGGACTAATGTGACTCCGATGTAGCTTGTGGCGAGTGTAAGCCAACTTCTTATACTCATCTTTTCAGTACATGTACTTGTAATGATATCCATTCTTGCGAAAAGACGAGATGTGTTTCTATCCTTGTCGAGGCCCTTGCATCAAAAATGAAGATAGGACCGCATCTTGGGCGTTAGAAGTTGGTATCAAAGCAGTACCGACCTAGGAGCCCCCTTGATTGATCGAACTTGGCCGAGTCGAGTCTAGTGAAAAACTACTTGGAGTCTAGTTATATATCAGAGAGTAGGATTCTTTTTTCTCCTCTTCTATGCTCTCGTGAGGAATCTTGAAGTAATAATTTTAGTTCTACTCCTCTTCTCACTCAATTTTTTTAGGACCACGCATATATTTTTGGAATCTGTATGATGTCGATGTGATGAAGTTCTGACTTTGTGCATCCTGTTGTGTTGATTTCATTCTGGGGAGTTGAGCTCCAAGGGATTCTAGAGCACATCTTTATCATTCATATTTCTTAGTATCTCAGGATGGAGGATGTTCGAAATTGCTTCAATACTGGTAGTTGCAAGATAACCGCGGCATCCCCAGTATTGGTGCAGAGAGTTCGGGGGTACCACCATACTTGGTATCTTTGTGATTATGAGGGTCTGAGATAGATGAGTTTCCAAGATCTCTGGTTATGTGTTGACGGATGTGATACACTGGACGGATAGTGTTATTGCTAGGAGTTGAGTAATGGATTTTACTCCTTGTATCCGTGGACCCGATTGCATGACCAGAAATTTTAGGAGTTCTTAGGTGGGAATTCAAGTAGTTACTTATAGGACAATCTTCCAACAGATGTATGATGTGGGGTTGGGGTTCGACATCTAGTGGATTCATTTGTTCACGATCGTCTTACAGCGGTTCTCATTGTGTCTTAAAGAGTCCTTGTAGCTTGCTATGACTCGGGGACGCTTCGTATGTCGTGTGCACTGCCTTGTACATGATGGATACTATAGGATAGAGCCCGTGCGTTCCTACCCATGAAAATATTGGACGAAATCTCTGTCATGAATTTGTTCTGTCTTGTTTTCGTAAGGCTCATCCTTTGTTTTGTTGAAGTATGGTAATTCGAGTTGCTTCGATGTCAAGTGGTGATTTCTTATCTTTCCTAAGTGGTGTTCTCATATTTTTTGGGAATGCAAATTCTTTTTCTCAATCAAGTTGTCTTTAAAATTCTTCTCAACAGGAGTCGTCATATCAATTCTTTTCATTCGGTGTGCTTCTCTTCAAGTCAATTCTATCCTTTTCAAGATTTGCAAGATCAATCTTTCATTTCTTTTCGGAGTTCTTCAAATCTATTCCAAGTTGTCTTTGTTTCTTTTCCCGCCCTCCCACCCTTTTCTTCAGTGATTCAATCATCACCCAAGTGCCTTTCTTTTTTAGTGATGCTTGCGCTATCTTTCTTATGTATCCTATCGGGTGATTCTTGGTGTAGATTCTTGGGAGTTTCAAGTTCATCATTCTTCATTCTTGTTTTCTTCTCCAGGGGATTCAATTCAAGTTGTCAGTGCTTATCATGTTCTTTCTTCCTCTAATGATTCTTGTGTGGGAATTCTCATCAAGCCTCTCTTGTTTATTCATCTCTCTCTATTCTCCCTAGAGTGCTGAAGATGTCGCAGAAGTTTCTTGTTTTCAATCCTTTCAATTATTTGAGGTTCTCACCTCATCAGTTTTATTATACCGGCGCAATATCTCTCTTCCTAAGAAATTGTCTCAATGGTGGTTTCTTTTGAGTAGACCCATAACCCGTAGGTTTTCCCAGGATCTTTCCACGCTCTTCTAATCTTTTATTGAGATCTCTATTCTTTCAAGTATGACGTAAGAATGATTTCCATCAGTCATATTCCTTCTTCAAGATTTATTCATTTATTTCCTTCGTTCGCTCAACTTTTCCTTATTCATTATTCCGGAGTGTCTCAGTAATTCTTGATGGTGCCTCTTTCCATCTTTCTCAGCTTGGAAGTCGAAGGAGTGTTTCTCTCAAATCTTGCTTCATTCTTGTGAGATATTCATTCCATCTTGGTGCTATTGTTTCCAATTGTTTCCAATCTCGAGTAAACCCTTTCTTGCTACCCAGTTCATTTCAGTGTTGTGTTCATTTCTCGATCCTCCGAAGGCCATCATTTCAGAAGATTTCTTCGTTCTCAGTTTTGAGCCTTTGTCCTCAAATTCTTCTCAATTGTTGTCTCTTGGTTCGTCTCTCAATTATTCCGGTGTCTTGTTCAAGTTTCTTCTAGGTGGATCATGATCTCTTCATTCTCAAGTATATTCATTCATTCATGGTTGTCTCATTCGTTTCAATTCTTACCAGTGTTTCTTTCAAGATTTCTTCTAGTTTGTGCTCTATATCTCTCTTTAATCTTTTCAAGAAGAATAAGTGGTATGCTAAATCCGTTGCTTGTCATCAATTTAAATTGACGAAGGATAATCATGAAATAATTCTTATTCTTGTTCATCAAGGTGATTTCAATTCTTCTCCCGGAGTGGTTCACAATATCAATTCCTTATCCCAAGTGCTCCATCTTGTCTTTTTCGGAGCTCCAAGTTTTCTCAAGTATCTCTTCGTGAAGCTTCGTCTAAGTCATGGAGGGCCTGAATCTTATTCTTTCATCCTTCATGTCCTTGCATCATTCTTTTGTAGACGGAGGTGCATCATGGTGGCTCATCAAGGTTTCAATTCTTTCTCGAAGTGTTCTTCAACATTCTTGTCGGAGAGGCTCAAACATCGTGTGTTTTGCATTCCAAGTGCAATTCTCCCTCCTTTATCCTTTGAGGTGATGTTACAACATTCTTGTTAGTGGAGGAGTCTCGAAGAAAATTTGTTTCAAGAATGAGATATTTAAACCCACCAATTCTATAGTCATGAGATATTTTTTTCAACTCATGATTTCTTCATTGAGATATCTTGGTTTTGATTCACGTAAAGCTTTTTCCTAAGGATTGTGGCTATTGTGGTGCTTGTCATTAACCCAAGTTCTCAATGTTTCCGCTTGGTGAAAGAAGTTGTGCATATTTTTTTTTTGATAACGAAGTTGTGCATATCTTGTTACTTCCAATCAATCCTTGTTTCTCTTAGTGGTTGGTTGTCACCTCATTATTTTGGGATAGTTTTTATATGTCCACTACAAGCTTGTTCTTTTCATTGTTGGTTTTCCAACAACTCCATTCAATTCTTCTTGCAAGGCTTCTTCTCAATTCAATTTTGATAGTAATTGTCATTTTCTTCTCCATTCCTTCTTCTCAATGATCTAGTTCCTATTCTCTTGTTCCAGAGTGTGGTGATGTTGCTCTCTTCAATGGGTCATCTTGTTCTGTCAAAATCATGTTCTGTCCTTGATTGTTCAATTTAGTTAGTTTGTTGTGAATCTTCTCAAGATATTTCTATTTTATCTACCTTTTCCCCTTTCCCTATCGAAGTGCTGCCGAAATTTTGTTTGAATTCTTGCTTGTTTCTCATATCATTCTTCGTTTCCTTGCAACCTTTAGGATTCATTGGTTTCACTCGTTTGTCAAAGAAGCAACTAAGTTTTACCTCTTGCTTTTCTCATCCTCTTGCCCCCTTTCATTCCTAGATCTTGGGGCGAGATCTCTTGTTAGTGTAGGAGAGTTGTGACAGCCCGAGACCGACGCTCCACGAGATTCCCCTCTTATTCCATTTTCGTCGTGCGATTAGATTGTCTGTCGCATTCATCATCGCATCATGCGCATCATCTGCATTGCACCGTCACTCCGTTGCCGCCACTTTTCAAAACTTGCATCCGTTATTAGTTGCCGGTTTCTCCGTTTTTGTCATTAACAGTTTTGAGATCAACCACACACGCACGCGCCTGCGACATCGTTTAATCTTGTTTTTAAAAGTGTGTATGAAACTTTCTCGGATTGGGTTGAACTTGGTGTGCGGTCTTGTTATAGTGTCGGTAGGCGACCTGCCAAATGTCGTCGCAATCGCAGCTCGTTTGATACCTGTACCATTTTTTATATAGCGACACTATGTACGGTTTAATTGTCAGACGTTCGGCCTTTTAAAAACTCTGTCGCGGGTTGCGCCATTTCCATCTCATCCCTACATAGACCATCTACACAGCCCAACACCATCCACCTAGCCTACCCCTCCGTATTGGACCTCCCGATCGAGATCTGATGGTCCAAAGATGGCGCAAATCCCCCTAACCCTAGCCTCCATGCATATATTTAGACAATCCCTCGTCCGAAAGAGGCAGCCTAGCCTCCCACCTCGGGATCCACGCAAACCCTAGCCGCCAGCTCCACCCACCGCAGCCCGCAAGGCCCGCAACCAGCCCTCCAGGGCCCGGATCGGTCGGCCGTGCCCGTGCCTGAGATGCCCTCGCGTGAGCCATCTCCTCGTGAGCTCCATCACGCGCGTGCCCACAACCGGCGCCTCGAACCTAGCCGCAATGAGGTTGCCGGAGCAGCTCGCCGGAGCCGGCCAGGTCAGCCCGCCGGACCTCCTCCTTCCTCTCTCCTTTCATGTGTTGCTGCCATCTCCCCTCACCTCGCCTGCTCTCTCTCCCCGCAGGTCCCAACAGCCTAGTCGTCGACCTATCTGCGCCATCCGCCGCCACCGCCCCGATCTAGCCGGATCTGGCCAGATCCGGTCCGGGGAAGAGCATTCCTGACCTCCAGCGCCGAGGCTGTGTCGGAGTGCCTCCGCCACCCTGGGCATTGACTGCCGCCGCCAAGCCTTTGCCCTGTTGCGACACGAGGATAACAGCGAGGTCCTGAGCGCCCTGCCTCGTGACCTGGGACGACTTCCCGCCGGTGGGCCGCAACCAGCGCCTCACCCGTTGGCGAGTGGATGGGTCCAGAGCATTCCCAGCAGCGCCCCCCAGCCGGCCTCTCCTCCACCACCCTTCGACTTGCTGCTTTGTGCTGGCCCAAGGCCCTCTGGTGAGGCCCGCTCTATCCAGCGCCCCATGCACATTTTAAGTATGTTGTGCTTGCCTCTGTTTAGGTACAATAGTCAGATCAGGCCCGTACGAGTTTTATTTATTCCGGCGAATTTATTAATTTTAGAAAAATGCATTATTTTCAAACGCACATATCTTTTAATCCGTGCGTCGGATCATGGAGAGTTATATATGTAAAGTGATTAGAATTTCACGTAGATTAAGATTTTCAAACTCTCATGCATATTTAAATCTGTTATTTGTGTTGTTTGCATTGGTTTGCGTGCCGACGTGTTAAAAACAGTTTAGGTCGTACTTAATTAACCGTAGCTCCGTTGGAGATGAGCAATATATGTAAATGGACTAGAACGACAAGTAGATTCACGTGAACTAATTCGCTTTGCCATTTAACAAACATAAAAATGTGGCTAGGACAAATCTGGACAGATTACAAAGTTAACGCGTGGGGTCGCTTCGGAAGTGCTATATGTCCTTTCCGACCTCATTTAAAATGCCTAGATAGGTAGATTATTTCTGCTTCACCCCTTTTCATGTTTAACAAAATTTAAAAAGCATTTAATATTGCTGTGTAAATAAATGAGAAGAACTAAATAATTAAATGTGGAGTTCCGTCAATATGCAACTCGTTGCATATTGAACTTCACTTAATGTGTAGTGTTTGCGTGATGTGAATTGCCATGCCATGCCTTGCATATTTCAAACTGATCATGCATCATTTCAATCATGTGTGTAGTAAACATCGTGTGTTGATGCTTGTTTCCGGTTTGCTTCATCTCGATAGAGTTCCGCAAGCATGTCAGAATGTGAGGATCCGTTCGACTATGTCGGTTCGTCTGTTTCACGGAGTCGTTCTTCTTCCAAGCGGGATCTCAGGCAAGTTGATCATTTCGCTAGATACCATTGCCATGCTACTTGTTTCGTTTCTCTCGCTATGTCGCGCTGCCTACCACATGTTAAATGTCAGCCTCAAAACATTGTCATGAAACCTTCAACCTTTCTACAACCTAGCAACCCACTGATTGGCTATGTTACCGCTTGCTTAGCTATTTGATAGCGTTGCTAGTTGCAGGTGCAGTTTCTTCCCTGTGATAACATGGGTTCCTTGTTATATCACCCTATTAATGCTATTTTAATTTAATGCACCTATATACTTGGTAAATCTAGCCTGGTGTTTTGTTCCACCTTTGCCGTCTTAGTTTTGGCTACCGGTGTTATATTCCATAATTGAGCGTTCCTAACACGATCGGGGTTGTTATGGGGACCCCCTTGATAATTCGTTTTAGATTAAGACTGGCTGCAAGGCCCAACTTTGGTACTACATTTGCATAATAACTTAATAAAATTGCATAGGGACTTTCCAGACCACGTGGATAATTAATCAACCCCTCGGCCAGTGCTACCCATGAGTGTTGGTCCAAACTGAGCGATGCTCGGTGCCCCCTGGTCACCCGGGGTTTAGCCAACCCGGCATCTAGCTCATCCGGTTCTGCCCTGAGAACGAGATACGCTTCTCCTATCAGGACTGTAGGCACGCCGGGTGGCCTTGCTGGATTAGTTTTACCTTGTACGAAATATGTTGTGCATCAGGATTCCGGTGATGCTTTGGGTAATCTCAGAGTTGAGGTTTTCCACCAAGGAGTCCGACGAGATTGCGGGTTTCGTGATCGGGGATTTCTATGTGGCTTGTGCTAATTTGTGATGGACTAGTTGGAGCACCCCTGCAGGGTTAAATCTTTCGGAAAGCCGTGCCTGCTGTTATGTGGCAACGTGGAAACTTTGTTTAACATCCGATTCTAGATAACCTAAAGTAAACTTAATGAAAACTTGCCAATTGAGTGCGTAACCGTGACTGTCTCTTTCGTGAGCTCCTTCTCCGATCGAGGATACGGTGGGGTTATGTCTGATGTAAGTAGGTGTTCAGGATCAATCATTTGATCATCAGTAGTTCACGTTCGCTGTGCGTAGATCATCCCCCTTTTATTCTTGTACTCGTATGTTAGCCACCTCAACTACATGCTTAGTCGCTTACTGTAGCCTCACCACTTAACCATACCTCACCCATTAAGCTTTGCTAGTCGTGATACCTTTGGAAATGAGATTGCTGAGTCCCCGTGGCTCACAGATTACTACAACATGAGTTGCAGGTACAGCTAAAGGGTTACCTGTTGCGAGCACGTTGATTGTTCATTTTGAGTTTCTTCTTCTTCATCATCGATCTAGGATGGGATCAAGGCTGGCAGCCTGGGACACCAAGGATGGGCATCGTTCTTTTATCGTTCGTTTTCGTCCCTAGACGGACCCGGCTCTTCTTCATGATGATGGTATGTATTGTACTGATGTGACTCATCTTTTCAGTACATGTACTTGTAACGATATCCATTCTTGCGAAACAAAGAGATGCATTTCTATCCCTATCGAGGCCCTTGCGCCAAAAATAAGGATAGGACCGCATCTTGGGCGTTACAACGTCATGGATTACTCATGTTGCGATGCGGTGATCTACAGGCGAAACGACCCGCCGATGCCTAGGATGAAGTTCTGCGAGTCTTTCAAGAAGTGGCAGCGGACCTTTTTCTACATCCGCAGCATCGGAGAGGGGCGCGACTGGGTCAACCTCCCTACCTTCACCGACGCGCCACCAAACCTGACGAACTGGTCCGTCAACCCGTTTACTCCACACATGACGCCCTTGGTCGGTCGGCTGGTGCTGCTCCAGTCCTCTATGGGGTTGGTGTCCAAAGAATTGATTGTGACCATCATCTCTCGTCGCGTGCAGCCGTTGTAGGCGAGGCCGCACCGGATATGCGACATGGGCAGCCCCAAGGACTCGTGTTGGCTGTCGACTAGGGAGCTGCTGCTGCACAAGGTGGCCGCCCGAGGGAACCGCATCACCAACTTCAAGCTGGGAGGAGTGGAGCTTCGGCAAGGAGCCGTTCCACCGAGGCAACCGACCGCCCCTGGTAAGAGTTTGGCCGGTTGGCCAAGTTTCCCTTTGTTGTCTACGCTCTCTATTCGTACCACCTGACGTGCGGCCGTTTTGCCTCCCTAGAGGTTCAGCCGGCAGAACACCCAACACGGCACACACCCGGTGCATATCCTCGCAAATCGGGAGGATTTTGACACCGAGGACTATGAGTTGGACGATGATGGCCCGACGCTCCCGAAGGCTCGAGTGTGCCGGAGGATGAGGGTGAAGGAGGGGCGGATGGGACGAAGCGGACAAGGCGGCTAGAGCCCTAGCTGATGAGGGGGGGTCGTCACGCCGCCACCCCCCCGAGGGTTTCATCAGAGACTGGACGGATGACGACGACAAGTTGTAGATGCTCGACGCGGCGCCGCCTATGATCCGAGACTGCCGCCGGGGAGGGAGCACCGAGCGCCCAGTTGGGGGCCGGCTGACTGTTACCCAGTTGGCCCGGCGGCAGACGGCGGTGGAGCGCCGTTGCAGGAAGCGGTCGATCGGCGGCTCGGCCGGTGGCCCGGTCCCTAAGAAGACGCTGTCAGCGGTCGTGCTAGCCGGCTCCCCTCAGCCGGTGCGGCGGAGGCTCAGGCGCGGGCCCGGAGATATTCCTCTTGGTGAAGGGCATGATTTTTCTCCGAGGCTCATGCATCCCTCTTTTTTTCTTGGCCGCCGCATGGCGTTGAGCTCGTGCCCCTTTCTGTCTTGCAGGGACGCCATCGAGCTTCCAGAGGCCGTGGCATCGGCCCTCGAAAACGATCAGCTCACGTCGCTCGTCGCGGAGCACGCAGCGACAGCACGGCTAGAGCGGGAGCGGCGGGCGAAGGCGAAGTCCGCACTGAATGCGCCCACTGGTGCCGACGGCCTCTCGACAGAGACGACGAGGGAGGCCATGATGCCGCCGTTGCCCGAGGCTCCTGACGCGAGGAGCTCGCCCGCATCTGCGGATGTACATCCGGGGCCGCCTCGAGAGATGATGGCCCCGCCGGATGGCGTGCCAGCTGCCCAGGAGGTGGGCGGCCCTGCGTCCGCCCCAGAGCGGCGAGTGGGTGCCGAGGCTGACGCCACTCGCGACAGCGGCCGAGCCATCGTGGTGTCAGCACCACAGGCGACTACAATTGTGCTAGCTGTGAGTGGTAGCAGCGGCAGCCAGACTTGCTCGGAGTTGTCGGTGACGACCGCATGGGAGCAACTGCACATTGCCCCTCCCAAGACCGAGCCGGGACCCCTGGCCCCTGGGCATGTAGTGTCGATGCCGCGGGAGTTGGGGGTAATGGCTCGCTACAAGAAAAACGTGGTCAGCTTCGGTCAGTTGGCGGTGGCCAGCCTCAAGACCCTGGAAAAGGCGCTCGAGGTTAGATTTTTTGCGTGAAGTTTTTTCTCCATCTATTGGGTGGGTGCGTGCGAGCGCACCCACTAGGTGTAGTCCCCGAGATTCGGGCCGGCAGCGTGGCTTCGTGGTTGTCGGGCCAAATTTTATCTCTTCTCTATTTTTGTCGTTTCATTCCGAATAGGCGCAACAGAAAGTGATCTTCCGGGACATGATAGACGTCGGCCGCTATGCCAAGAACCGCTATCTCCAGGTCCGTGAGGACCTCGCGGCTCGTGCGGCCGAGCTAGAAGCTGTCAAGGCCGAGCTGGAAGCGGCCAAAGGTAGATTTGTTCCTCTTTGTTGGTGGTTGCACGCGAGTGCACCCACTGGGTGTAGTCCCCAAGATTCAGGCCGACTGCACGGCTGCTCAGCCAGGCCAAATCTTACTGCTTTGTGTTGTTGTGGTCTAGCTAGCTACTAACTCTTTCTCATGTAGCGGTGGCCGTTCCCCTGGCTAAGGTGGGGGAGCTGTGCAAGACGCTTGCCGAGGTTCGGAGCAAGCGCGACAAGGTGGCCGGGGAGCACGACCAGTTGTAGGCGGGCCTGAGTGTCGCGCATGCGAAGACTGCATAGCGGAAGGCAGAGGTGGAACGGCTCGACCGTGCGCTGTTGGCGGGGGAGTCGGCGAAGGAGGCCGCACAGCAGGTGGAGGCCACCAACAACGAGACGGTGGCGCCCCTCCGTAACAAAGTGGCTCAGCTTGGTAAGGAGGCGCGCCTGGCCGAGGAGCTGAAGAGGGGAGCCGACCAGGAGGCGGTCGACGCACTCAGCCTTCTTCGTGGGGTGGACTGCGTCTTTCCTGGTAAGCCTCATTATGTTTGGCCATCGCGTTAAACCGTATTCCTCCTTGTTTCTTACTTTCTCTTCATTGGCCAGGCCAATTCCCCAAGACGCAAGCGCGAGTGGAGCACGCCGTGATGGCGTACTGGGAGGAACAATACCGAGCTGGTGTCAAGCCAAGTGAGGCCGCCGACTGGTCAGCGGCGGAGGTGGCCCACGGTTGCGAGGCCATGGTGGTCCATCGTCGGGCCCTCTCGGACCGGCTGCTGACGGCACGCCGGGGAATCGCTCTGTCCCTTTTGCTCAAACAAGCTGAGGACATCCTTGAGGACCGGGTCACAACGTGGCTGGGGCACGCCGCCGAACGTTCTGACGAATGGAGGGGTCGGCTGCCCGGGCCGGCGCCAGGGTGGCCCTAACCTTCGCCCTCTCTTGGTACTCCAATATCAACTTGGGATGGCTGAGCAACTTGAGGGCGGCGTCGTAGGCAGACCTGGCGCGACGCGAGGCGGAGGTCGGTTACGAGCCCACGAGCTCGCTAGCTACAAGGTGCTAGACACCTACTATCCCGAGCTAGGTGAGAACGGCGTGCCCGTCCCGGAGGACGACTACGGCATTCCCATCGTCGACGGTGAAGAAGAGGTGGCGTCCAACTCGTACGAGCTCGAGGGCGACGAGGGAACCGCCAAGACGGCTGCCGACGGTGCGGCTGAGTCCTCCATCGAAGGGGAGCAGCCGCCTGCCGGGTCCACTCGGGCGGTGCCGGCTGGCGGCAGCAGAGCGCTGCTGGCTGCCGAGGTGGAGGCCATAAAGGAGGCACCACCGGCTCCCTTGACGAGCCAGACATCCATGCCGACTGAGACCGGGAGGTGGCGCTGCCGTAGCCGGTCATGTATCTTTCCTGTTTTTCCTTAGCATTTGAAGCCGTCATGAACAGGTCCACCCACTGGGGCTGTATTGTAAAGTACTCCAGACCGGGTGCCTTTATCTAGTTATCTATGCGTTACACCTTTTATTTTTAACATGATACAGTCTGCCCTTTTGTTCGCTTATCTTTCTTGCTTTAAATCTTTGGTTTCCTATGTGCCTCGCTCTTTTTCCTTTGTTCGTGCCGACCAGCCGGCTTGCGGAGTGTGGTCGAGCAAAGAGTGGGCTGCGTAGGCGGGGCATTGTTACTTTAGATTGTTTGCAAGCTAGATGTTTGAATTGTCTGGGTAGTGCAACTGGGCCCGGCCCACTGTTTGTTGATATTTCCCGTATGCCTCGCTTCCCCTTGCTTGTGTGCCTGCCGGCCAGACAGACACGTTGTGGTGTGTAGACGGCTAGGGTTAGGCCGTCAAGGAGGAGAAGCTATGTTACTTTAACGAGGTGGGGAGGGTTAGGGTGAGTCGGCAATCCCAGGATCGGCCGAGCCGACTCTGGGGCAGCCGACGCAAATGAAAAACTATGTTTAAGGGAAACAACAGTCCCCGAGTCCTGCACTAGGGTGCCGGTTGTTTATTGATTGAAAGTAAGGCAGATAAATACGTACACATCTAACTATAAAACGGGAGGAGGAGTTGTGCGTTTCATGGACGTTGTGTCTCGAAGCCGGAGGCGTCCTTCTTGTTCTTTTTAGCCTTCTGAGCATCGATTAGGTAATAGGCATTGTTGCTGAGGGCTTTGCTGATGACGAACGGGCCCTCCCATGGGGCGGACAACTTGTGGTGGCCGACTGTCTGTTGGATCAGCCGGAGCATTAGGTCACCCTCTTGGAATGAGAGTGGCTTGACCCACTGACTGTGATAGCGGTGCAGGGCCTGCTGTTAGATTGATGTTCTAGACAGCGATAGCTCACGTTCCTCTTCAAGGAGGTCGACACCGTCTTCTATGGCTTCCTTTGCATCGGCCTTGGTGCACAGGGTAACCCGAGGCAAATCAAACTCCACGTCAGTGGGGATGATCGCCTCGGCCCCATACACTAAGAAGAATGGGGTGAACCCCGGCGATCGGTTGGGCGTGTTCCACAGACTCCATAGCACAGCCGTCAGTTCCTCGACCCAGGCGCCGACCGAGCTCTTGAGCGGCTCGACCAGTCTGGGCTTAAGGCCGGCCAGGATGAGGTCGTTTGCCCGCTCCGCGTGGCCATTTAAGTGCGGATGGGCCACGGAAGCGAGGTCCAACCGGACTCCATGCTTGTTGCAGTAGCGGGCGAGTGCACCCTTGGCCAAATTAGTGTCGTTGTCGGTGATGATGCTGTTGGGGAGGCCGTAGCGGACGACGATGAGCTTGATGAACGTGACGACCGTCGGGCCATCGAGCTTCTTGATCGGCCGAGCCTCGATCCACTTTGTGAATTTGTCGACTTCCACCAAGAGGTGTGTCACGCCGCCCCGGGCGGTCTTGAATGGTCCTACCAATTCCAGGCCACACACGGCAAACAACCATGTGAGGGGGTGGTTTGCAGAGCCACAGCCAGCTGGTGGATGCGTGCCTTGAAGCGCTGTCAGCCGTTACACTTGTCGACCAGCTCCTTGGCGTCCTTCACAGCAGTCGGCCTGTAGAACCCGTGGCGGAATTCCTTGGCCACCAGGGATCGTGAGGCAGCGTGGTGGGCGCACTCGCCCTGGTGGATGTCGTGGAAGATCTTGCAGCCTTTATCTGGATCGACGAAGCGTTGGAAGACTCCACACGTGTTGTGCTTGACGAGCTCGTTATTGATGATGCTGTAGGCGGCGGAACGCCTTTGGATCTGTCGGGCCTTGACCTTGTTAGCAGGCAGGGTGCTGCTTTCGAGGAACTCGGGGAACGGTTGCCACCAGGATGGGGCCGTGGCGCTCACTTGGGCGGGGGCGGCAGGCGGCTGGCCGGCCGCCGCAGCCCCGGGTTGGGGAGGAGGGACCTCGAGAGACGGTCGACAGCCCCTGAGCCGACTGGAACGGGCCACGGGTCTGCTAGGGCAGACGGCGATCCATTTGGCACACACGGCTGGCCGGCTATTGCTCCAGCTTGCGGGAGGGCTTTGGTCCCAACCTGCGGAGTGCCGGCAGCCCCCGAGTTGGCATCGGCAGTCCCCGGGACTGGCGGCGCATCCCTCGGGTGTGCCGGAACGAAGATGGACTCGGACTATGGAGAAGGTGTGATGGAGGGCTTGCACGGATGCTCCAAGGATACGCCGGGTGGGATGGGCTGCCCCGTGGAGCCGATCTTTGCCAGCGTGTCGGCAGCCTCATAACCAGCTCGTAGGATATGATGGAACTCACAGCCTTCAAAGTCGTCGGTGAGCTGTTGGACCAGGAAGCGGTAGGTGGTCATGTTTGCGTCCCTGGCGTCCCACTTGCGAGTGACTTGATGTACCATCATGTTAGAGTCGCCGAAGGAGAGGATGCATCGGACGCCGATTTCCTTGGCCAGCCGAAGGACTTGGGTGAGCGCCTCGTACTCGGCTACGTTGTTGGATGCGGCGAAGTGTATCTGTAGGACGTATTGCAGCCGGTATCCCTTGGGGGATGAGAAAATGATGCCGGCCACGAGGCATGTGCGCATCTTCGAGCCGTCGAAGTGCATGCGCCAATGGGTGGAGTCGGGAGGTGGCGGAAGGTACTCCGTCTCCGCCCAGTTGACGAGGAAATCTGCCAAGGCTTGCGACTTGACGGCATAGCGGGACTCATACTGGATATCATGGTCGGCCATCGAGAGGGCCCACTTGGTGATGCGGCCAGCCGCGTCCCTGTTTCCCATGATCTCCCCAAGGGGAGCGGTGCTCACCACCGTGACCTGATGCTCTTGAAAGTAGGGCTTAAGATTTTAGGCCGCCAGGAACACGCCGTAGCACATCTTCACGTAGTGCGGGTAGTTATGCTTTGAAGCAGACAACACCTCGCTCAAGTAGTATACGGCTCGCTAGACCGGCTGGTGTGGTCATTGTGTCCCTCTTCCTCCTTGTTTCCATCGCTGTGTATGACCCCAGGACGGCCACCAATCTCTCCTTCTCCTCGATCAAGCGGCCAGGAGCTCGAGGCCCTAGGTTATACACAGCCCCAACCGCTCCTCTCTAACCCTAGTACGTCGTTTCCCTCCTCCTTCTCCCCTCGCACCATCAAGCAGCTCCCCTGATCAACCACCGTAGCCATGGTAGGGTGCTGTTCCAGCTCATCATTGTCGTAGATCGGAGCCCCTTCTTCCTCTTTGCCTGCGCCAGAAGTACGCGGAGGCCACGGGAGTTCCATTCCCGTGGAGATCCGGCGCCAAGGACAACGCCACAATGCCCACAACGAAGAGCTGATATCCCACAAGTATAGGGGATCAATTGTAGCCTTTCTCGATAAGTAAGAGTGTCGAATCCAACGAGGAGCTAAAGGTAGGACAAATATTCCCTCAAGTTCTATCGACCACCGATACAACTCTACGCACACTTTACGTTTGCTTTACCTAGAACAAGTATGAAACTAGAAGTACTTTGTAGGTCTCATAGGATAGGTTTGCAAGAAAATAAATAACACGTAAATAAAAACTAGGGGCTATTAGATAGAGAAACAATTACGTTAGTTTAACGAGTGTGGAAAAATGGTGGTAGGAGTTGCGGAATTGTCCCTAAGCAATTGACTACGTTACTAGACCGATATCAAGTTTTATGTGGGAGAGGCCACTTCTAGCATGTCATCCATTACTTGGAATTCTATGCACTTATGATTGGAACTATTAGCAAGCATCCGCAACTACTAACGTTCATTAAGGTAAACCCAATCATAGCAATAAGATATATTGGTCCCCCTTCAATCCCGTATGCATCAATTTCTATGCTAGGGTGAAGCTTCTGTTACCCTTGCCCTCCAATAGCTAGTCCTATCAACATACTACTAACCCTATGGTGTGATCCACGCGTGCGCTCATATGATGGGCACCAAAGGACAGCACCATAACCACAAGCAAATTAAACCAATCATAGCAATTCATCAATCACCAATAGGACAACGAAAATCTACTCAGACATCATAGGATGGCAACACATCATTGGATAATAATATGAAGCATAAAGCACCATGTTCAAGTAGAGGGTACAATGGGTTGCGGGAGAGTGGACCGCTGAATATAGATGGGGGAAGGTGATGGAGGTGTTGGTGTAGATGACGGAGGTGTTGGTGTAGATGGCCGTCACACAATGATGTCCCGGACGGCTTTCCGGCGCCGCCGAGAGAGAGGGGGAGAGAGCCCCCCTTCTTCTTCTTCTTATTCCTTGACCTCCTTCCTAGATGGGAGAGGGTTTTCCCCTCTGGTCCATGGTCTCCATGGCGACGGAGGGGCGAGAGACCCATCCGAGATTGGATCTCTCTCTGTGTGTCCTTCTGTTTCTGCGCTCCCAGATTCTGCGAGATCCGTAACTCCAATTGAGGTGTCCTTTTAACACAATTTTCTTAAGGATATTAGCTTTCTTGCGGCGGAAGAAGGGCCCCAACCGCCTTAGGGGTTGGTCACGAGCCTGCCAGGCGCGCCTGGGGGGGGGGGGGGTAGGGCGCGCCTCCTGGGCTCGTGACCCCCTCGGGCATCATTTCGCGTTGATTCTTCTTCCCAAAAATCATAAATATTCCAAAACAAATCCCCATAGGCATTTATTTGTGTTTGGACTTCGTTTGGTATGGATATTCTGCGAAACAAAAAACATGCAACAAACAGGAACTGGCACTGGGCACTGGATCAATATGTTAGTCCCACAAATAGTATAAAAATTTGCCAAAACTATATGAAAGTTGTAGAATATTGGCAAGAAACAATCAAAAATTATAGATACGACGGAGACGTATCATCATCCCCAAGCTTAATTCCTGCTCGACCTCAAGTAGGTAAATGATAAAAAAGATAATTTTTGATGTCGAATGCTACCTAGCATAATCTTGATCATATAATCTAATCATGGCATGAATACTGAAACTCGAGTGATGCGAAGCAATAGTCTATCATTTGACATAAGGACAATAATATTTCAAGCATACTAACAAAGCAATCATGTCTTCTCAAAATATCATGACCAAAGAAAGTTATCCCTACAAAATCATATAGTCTGGCTATGCTCCATCTTCCCCACACAACGTATTTAAATCATGCACAACCCCAGTTTTAGCCAAGCAATTGTTTCAGACTTTAGTGTTCTCAAACTTTTTCAACTTTCACGCAACACATGAGAGTGAGCCATGGACATACCACTATAGGTGGAATAGAATATGGTGGTTGTGGAGAAGACAAAAAGGAGGAGATAGTCTCACATCAACTAGGCGTATCAATGGGCTATGGAGATGCCCATCAATAGATATCAATGTGAGTGAGTAGGGATTTCCATGCAACAGATGCACAAGAGCTATAAGTGTACGAAAGTTCAAAAAGAAACTAGTGGGTGTGTATCCAACTCGCTTTCTCACGAAGACCTAGGGCAATTTGAGGAACCCCATCATTGGAATATACAAGCCAAGTTCTATAATGAAAATTTCCCACTAGTATATGAAAGTGACAACATAGGAGACTCTCTGTCATGAAGATCATGGTGCTACCTTGAAGCAGAAGTGTGGTAAAGGATAGTAGCATTGTCCCTTCTCTCTTTTCTCTCATTTTTTTGGCGGGCTTCTTTGGCCTCCTTTTTTTTATTTGGGCTTCATTTGCCTCTTTTATTACTTCCTCACATGGGATAATGCTCTAATAATGATGATCATCACACTTTTATTTACTTACAACTCGATATTTAGAACAAAATATGACTCTATATGAATGCCTCCGGCGGTGTACCAGGATGTGCAATGATCTAACATAGCAATGACATCAAAAAACGGACAAGCTATGAAAACATCATGCTAGCTATCTTACGATCATGCAAAGCAATATGACAATGATGGTGCGTGTCATAATAAACTGAACGATGGAAGTTGCATGGCAATATATCTTGGAATGGCTATGGAAATTCCATAGTAGGTAGGTATGGTGGCTGTTTTGAGGAAGGGTATATGGTGGGTGTAATGCACCGGCGAAAGTTGCGTGGTACTAGAGAGGCTAGCAATGGTGGAAGGGTGAGAGTGCGTATAATCCATGGACTCAACATTAGTCATAAAGAACTCACATACTTATTGCAAAAGTCTATTAGTCATCGAAACAAGGTACTACACGCATGCTCCTAGGGGAAGGGTTGGTAGGAGTTAACCATCGCGCAATCCCGACTTCCACCTAAAGGATGACAATCAATAAATAAATCATGCTCCGACTTCGTCACATAACGGTTCACCATACGTGCATGCTACGGGAATCACAAACCTTAACACAAGTATTTCTACGAATACACAATTACTCACTAGCATGACTCTAATATCACATCTTCATGTCGCAAAACTATTGCAAGGAATCAAACATACCATATCCAGTGATCTACAAGTTTTATGTAGGATTTTATGACTAACCACGTGAATGACCAACTCCTGTTAACTCTCTAAATAGGTATAAGTGAAGCATGAGAGTTTAATTTTTTCTAAAAAAGATATGCCCCGCTCTAAAAAATATAAGTGAAGCAAAAGAGAATTCTACAAATGGCGGTTTTCTATGTGTAGGGAAACAGGCAATCCAAACTTCAAATGATATAAGTGAAGCACATGAAGCATTCTATAAAGCCATACTCAAAAGATATAAGTGAAGTGCAAAGAGCATTCTATAAATCAACCAAGGACTATATCATACCAGCATGGCGCATAAAATAAAAAGGAAAAATAAACACAAAAGATGCTCCAAGCATTTGCACATATCATGTGATGAATAAAAATATAGCTCCGAGTAAAATTACCGATAGATTGCAGACGAAAGAAGGGATGCCTTCCGGGGCATCCCCAAGCTTAGACGCTTGAGTCTTCCTTGAATATTACCTTGGGGTGCCTCGGGCATCCCCAAGCTTAGGCTCTTGCCTCTCCTTATTCCTTCATCCATCATGGTCTCACCCAAAACTTGTAAACTTCAATCACACAAAACTAAACTAAACTTTCGTGAGATCCGTTAGTATAATAAAGTAAATCACCACTTTAAGTATTATTGTGAACTCATTCCAAATTCATATTAGCATTATATCTACTGTAATCCAACTTCACCGTGGTTCATACCCCCCGATACTACCCATAGATTCATCAAAATAAGAGAACAATGCATAGAAAACAGAATCTGTCAAAAACAGAACGGTCTGTAGCAATCTGTATATTTCGTATACCTTTGCTATCCCAAAAATTCTGAAAACTTATGAAAATTAGGGAAATTTGCATATAAATCAGCAGAAAAATAATCAACTCAAAATCTCTTTCTGGATAGGAATTAAAAATAATTTCCTGAGCACAAACATTCTGTATTTTTCAGCATGATGAAACAACTATCATTCAAACTAATCATAAAGGCTTTACTTGGCACATTATTTTTATAATACAATGGAATTGTACAAGGGCATAATTATTTTTGCGAGAAACTTCCATGAAAAATTCTACATTGTTTCCTTGAGCATGAACACAAGTGTTCAAGGTCGACCCTCACTTCCGCAATGCATCACCTTTCAATCGCTTCTCTTTTTTAAAAAGTTTTAAGTTCCCCTCTATGTATTTTTTGTTTTTATACTATATAAAAGCACTCAACAGAAATAAATGACTCTATAAAACTTCCGGTTGTCTCCCAGGCAACGCTTTCTTTAAAGCCATTAAGCTAGGCATAAAGTGCTCAAGTAATGGATCCACCCGGATCCCAAGGTTTATCAAAGCCAAGTTTAATTAACAATGATTTGTAATTTAGTAGTGAGAACAAGGTAACATATATCATGCAATGACAAAGTCTAACTCTCTTCCCATGCATTGGCATGTCATAAAAGAACAATTCATGCACATCAAGTAAAGGCCAATACATAGCATAAGCAGTTTCTTGCAATTTTATCGTATTGGAAACATAGAGAGGTGGAGATGTAGTTCCTCTCTCATAATAATTGCAAGTAGGAGCAGCAAGCACATGCATATTATATTCATCAAAATCATCATGTGTAATTGTAGAAGGCAACCCATCTATATAACCCCTAATAAGAGCAAACTTCTCCAATATAGTGTAGTTGGGAGAGTTCAAAAAGATAATAGGACTATCATAAGTGGGTGCGATAGCAACAATTTCATGTTTAACATAAGGAACTATAGCAAGTTCATCTTCATAAGCATCATTCATGTTGGCATCATGGCCACAATCATAGAAAGCATCAAGTTCATCAAAAAGGGATATTTCAAACGAATCCAAGGGATCATAGCAATCAACATAGCATTCATCCTTCAGTAAGAACGAAGGGAAATTAAACAATGTATGAGTTGAAGAGTTACTCTCATTATAAGGTGGGCATGGGTAGCTAGTCCGCTCTTCCTCCTTTTGTTCTTCGCTCTCCTCGTCATCTTTTTCATCTAATGAGCTCACAGTTTCAGCATTTTCTTCTTCCATAGTTTCCTGCAAAATATTAGTCTCTTCTTGGGCAACGAAGAATTTCTCCATAAATCGATAAATATGTGCATTATATTCATAATTAGTATAACAATAACGAAGCATAACCAAATTTTATGATCGGTAAATAGCATCATCATTATCATCACACTTTTTAAACAGAGCTTCAATTTCATAAGAACCCATAAAAGCAACAAACTCTTCTATTTGTTCCACATCATAGTAATCATATATACCATTAGCATAAGAAGCCAAGGTTTCATTAGCATTAAATTTACAAGAAAAGGGGAGGTGTTCAGCCTTCATCCTAGAGCAACAAGTAATATCATATCTCAAGCATAGATCCCAAGCATACCATTTCAACATATGAATTTGGTCCCATAATAGTTTCCCTTTTTGAGTCAAGCTATAATCCTAAAGTATTCACTTTGAGCCAACGTGTATCCCATTATATAATTGAATGGGGTTTTCTCAGGATTATTGAAGAAGTGCATAATATTTTCCACATAACGAGCATCGAGTGTTTTAGGAGGTTACCCATCTCCATGAGTAGCAAGTACACCTTTTTTTTTGGTATTTCGTGTTCCGTATCCATAACTAAAGATAGAGAACAACTTAGAACAGCAAATAAATCTAATTAGTGACAAAGCAAACAAGCACACATGAGAATATTCACCCCACGCTATTGCTACCCGGCAATGGCGCCAGAAAAAGGTCTTGATAACCCACAAGTATAGGGGATCAATTGTAGCCTTTCTCGATAAGTAAGAGTGTCGAACCCAACGAGGAGCTAAAGGGAGGTCAAATATTCCCTCAAGTTCTATCGACCACCGATAGAGAACTCTACGCACACTTTAAGTTCGCTTTACCTAGAACAAGTATGAAACTAGAAGTACTTTGTAGGTGTGATAGGATAGGTTTGCAAGAAATAAAGAACACGTAAATAAAAACCAGGGGCTGTTAGATAGAGAAACAATTACGTTAGATTAACGAGTGTGGAAAAGTGGTGGTACGAGTTGCAGAATTGTCCCTAAGCAATTGACTACGTTACTAGACCGATATCAAGTTTTATGTGGGAGAGGCCACTTCTAGCATGCACTTATGATTGGAACTATTAGCAAGCATCCGCAACTACTAACGTTCATTAAGGTAAAACCCAACCATAGCAATAAGATATATTGGTCCCCCTTCTATCCCGTATGCATCAATTTCTATGCTAGGCTGAAGCTTCTGTCACCCTTTCCCTCCAATACATAGTCCTATCAACATACTACTAACCCTATGGTATGATCCACGCGCACACTCATATGATGGGCACCAAAGGACAGCAACATAACCACAAGCAAATTAAACCAATCATAGCAATTCATCAATCACCGATAGGACAACGAAAATCTACTCAGACATCATAGGATGGCAACACATCATTGGATAATAATATGAAGCATAAAGCACCATGTTCAACTAGAGGGGTACAGCGGGTTGCGGGAGAGTGGACCGCTGAATATAGATGGGGGAGGGTGATGGAGGTGTTGGTGAAGATGACGGAGGTGTTGGTGTAGATAGCCGTCACACGATGATGTCCCGGGCGGCGTTCCGGCGCCGCCGGGAGAGCGGGGAGAGAGCCCCCCTTCTTCTTCTTCTTCCTTGACCTCCTCCCTAGATGGGAGAGGGGTTTCCCCTCTGGTCCATGGTCTCCATGGTGGCAGAGGGGCGAGAGCCACTCCGAGAATGGATCTCTCTCTCTGTGTCCTTCTGTTTCTGCGCTCCAAGATTCTGGCCTTTCACCATTTCTTAAATTCCTGGAGATCCGTAACTCCGATTGAGGTGTCCTTTTAACACGATTTTCTTCCGGATATTAGATTTTTTGCGGCGAAAGAAGGGCCCCAACCGCCTTAGGGCTGGTCACGAGCCTGCCAGGCGCGCCTGGGTGGATATGGCTCGCCTCCTGGGCTCGTGACCCCCTTGGGCATCGTTTCGCGTTGATTCTTCTTCCCAAAAATCATAAATATTCCAAAACAAATCCCCGTAGGTTTTTTATTGCGTTTGGACTTCGTTTGGTATGGATATTCTCCGAAACAAAAAACACGCAACAAACAGGAACTCGCACTGGGCACTGGTTCAATATGTTAGTCCCACAAATAGTATAAAAAGTTGCCAAAAGTATATGAAAGTTGTAGAATTTTGGCAAGAAACAATCAAAAATTATAGATACGACGGAGACGTATCAAGAGCCTCTTCTTGCTCAACTCCGGTAAGCTTCTTCGACTAAAACACAACGATGTCGCCGCCGCCGATCCTCTCCTCTACGCGTGACCTTCTCCTCCGCCTTGGGTGAGCGCAACACCTCCTCTCTCTTCCCCTTGCTTTCTTTGCTTCACGTGCCGGTGTGTTGCACCGGTGGCCGCGTAGTGCATAGCAGAGCAGCAGCAACAGCAGCGCCTTTGTAGTTCAGTAGGAGAGCATTGTTGCGTGTAGCGCTGTGTGTGTGCACGACATGTGTCCCTCTTGGGTCCATAGCGAGCGCAACAGTTTTCCCCGTGTAGCGCCGGAGTGTGAGTGTGTGTGTGTGTGCTCCGGTGAGACGCTGCCGATGATGCGGTGGAACATCGGAAGTTGCCCCTTTCCCTTTTTACCTGTGTTAGCCTCCGCACTATAGCAGACTCCCCCCTCCAAGCCTACTAGTCCAAAGCGTGCACAACGACATGTTGGTCGCGGGTTCGAATCCCAGCACCCCCTTTTATTTCTTCTTCTTTTCCTTCGGTGTTATGTGTGTAGTTTGTGTTACCTTGTGTGCTTCCCTGTTCTAGCAGTAGCCGTAGCTCATCGTAGTGGCAACATAGCCAAGTCCCGCGCCTATGGTCTTGGGTACAAATCCCTCGGCGCCCACCTTTTAGCTCGTGTTTTATTTTGTGTTGACTTGGAAGTGGATATAGAATAGCTCGTATTACTCCCCTGTTAGGGCAACTACATCAGAGTAGCCCAATGGTGTGGTTTGTGCTCTCCAAGAGGGAGGTGGTGGGTTCGATCCCTCTCTCGCTCTTCTATATTTTGTGTTGTTTATGTGTGTGTAGGTGCCACTGACAAGTGGGCCATTGGGCCCACATGCCATGCACTAGGCGCCCCTGGTGCCTATGACTAGTGGGCCCCCTATCAATTAGATTTTGTGTTACTTTTTTATTCTTTTCTATTTGTGTGTTAATACCATTTTTGGAATATTCCAGAAGACAAATATGCCAAATCTGGCATATGCAAGTTCAGCCTCTCTTTGATACAAGTGAATTATGATTCTGGGTAGTTTTCCTTCTCTGTTTTGTGGTGTTTTTATGCTTGCAAGTATAGCAGTATGATTTATGGATTTAGCGTAGAAAAACCCAAGGAATCCAATGGTGGCACTGGATGTCTGTTTTGAGCAGTTGTGCAAAAGAGCCATCTTTTGATGAGGTGTCACTTTGTCATTTGAGTAGGATTATTTCAGTGCGTGCTTTGTGGCGTGTGCCATAAATGCATCATATTGTCTATTGCATTATCACTTGATGGTGTTTATTGGGTGATTGTTTCGTTTGGGTAGTGACGGGTGTGGGAAACGAGTTCGAGGAGTCCGGTGAGTTCATTCAGGAAGATCACGAGTAGTTCCACTCTGAAGATTTCACAGGCAAGATGATCGTGACCTTGACACCATTTCTAGCTTTGTTATGCATAGTTGATTCGTCTCCATCGTTATCCTCCGTTGCCTACCACCTGATATATAGGTCATCAAACATTGCCATGAAACCTCTAACACTTCCCCTCCTAGCAAATATTGTTTGGCTAAGTTAAGCGTGCTCAACCATTTCATTAGCATTGTTAGTTGCAGGTGCAAGCTGGTCCATGTGATAACATGGGCAATTTGATTATCATAGTATGTAATGCTATTTAATTAATGCACCTATATATTTGGTAAAGGGGGGGAAGGCTTGGTCTTTTTCCAGGTGATTTGTTCCGCTTTTGCCGCCTTATTTTCGGCTACCTGTGTTTTATTCCGTAACTGAGCGCTCCTAACACGTTCGGGGTTGTTATGGGGACCCCTTTGGTAAATAGTTTAGTGTTAAGGCTTGTGTGGCAATACCCAACTTTGGTGTTAAGTTGGTAATAACTTAATAATAAGGCATGAGGAATAGCTACCCTGAGGAAACTAATCAACCCCCTGGCCAGTGCTCCTCATGAGTGTTGGTCCAAACTAGAGTCGTGTGCTGGGCCTACCCGGGGCAACTCGGGAGATCTCTATCAGGCCTTTGTACGTTGTGATCATCTGGTCATGTGGTCAGAACGAGATACGTAGCTGCTATCGGGTTCGTCGACACATCGGGAGGTCTTGCTGGACTTGTCTTACCTTAACGATATATGTTGTGCATTCCGGTGAGACTTTGAGTCTTCTCAAAGTTGAGGTTTTCCCCTAAGGAATCCGACGAGATTGCGAGTGTCGTGGTCAAGGATTACTATGCGGCCTATGGTAATTTTTGATGGATTAGTTGGAGCACCCCTGTAGGATTACTATGCGGCCTATGTGAATTTATAGAGAAGAGATCAGGGTCAGAGGAGATCGGAGGTGGCCCCAAGCCATCAGGGCGAGACCACCCCCTGGACGCGCCCTCTTGGCTTGGGGGCACTGATACGTCTCAAACGTATCTATAATTTTTGATGGTTTCACGCTGTTAGCTTGTCAACTTTGGATGTTTTGTTTACCTTTTATATCTTTTTTGGGACTAACTTATTAACTCAGTGCCAAGTGCGAGTTCCTGTTTTTTCTGTGTTTTTGACTCTTTTCAGATCTGATTTTGGAACGGAGTCCAAACGGAATAAAATCCCCAAAATTATTTTTTTCCAGAACGGAAGAAGATCGGGAGACTTGAGGGCCAAGCAAGTGGGCCCACAGGGAGCCCACAAGCCATGTTGCCGCGGCCAGGGGGAGGCCGCGGAAACCAAGCTTGTGGCCTCCCCTGGACTTGTCTTACCTTAACGATATATGTTGTACTTTCCGGTGAGACTTTGAGTCTTCTCAGACATGAGGTTTTCCCCTAAGGAATCCGACGAGATCGCGAGTGTCGTGGTCAAGGATTACTATGCGGCCTATGGTAATTTGTGATGGATTAGTTGGAGCACCCCTGTAGGGTTAAATCTTCCGGAAAGCCGTGCCCGCAGTTATGTGGAAATCATGGATATTTTGTTAACATCCGGTTCTAGATAACTTGAAGTAACTTAATTAAAAACCTGCTAATTGTGTGCGTAACCGTGACTGTTTCCTTCATAGTGTTGGAAATTTGCCCTACAGGCAATAATAAAATGGTTATTATCATATTTCCTTGTTCATGATAATCGTCTATTGTTCATGCTATAATTGTATTAACAGGAAACAGTAATACATGTGTGAATAAATAGATCACAATGTGTCCCTAGCAAGCCTCTAGTTGGCTAGCTCGTTAGTCAATAGATGATCATGGTTTCCTGATCATGGGCATTAGATGTCATTGATAACTGGATCACATCATTGGGAGAATGATGTGATGGACAAGACCCAATCCTAAGCATAGCACTGGATCGTATTGTTCGTATGCTAAAGCCTTTCTAATGTCAAGTATCTTTTCCTTCGGCCGTGAGATTGTGCAACTCCCGGATACCGTAGGAGTGCTTTGGCTGTATCAAACGTCACAACGTAACTGGGTGACTATAAAGGTGCACTACGGGTACCTCCAAAGGTGTCTGTTGGGTTGGTACGAATCGAGATCGGGATTTGTCACTCCATGTGACGGAGAGGTATCTCTGGGCCCACTCGGTAGAACATCATCATGAGCTCAATGTGACTAAGGAGTTAGTCACACGATGACGTGTTACGGAACGAGTAAAGAGACTTACCGGTAACGAGATTGAACAAGGTATAGGTATACCGACGATCGAATCTCTGGCAAGTTCTATACCGACAGACAAAGGGAATCGTATACGGGATTGATTGAATCCTTGACATCGTGGTTCATCCGGTGAGATCATCGTGGAGCAAGTGGGAGCCACCATGGGTATCCAGACCCCGCTGATGGTTATTGGCCAGAGAGGTGTCTCGGTCATGTGTGCCTGTCTCCCGAACCCATAGGGTCTACACACTTATGGTTCGGTGACGCTAGGGTTATAGTGAATTGTTATACGAGGTTACTGAAAGTTGTTCGGAGTCCCGGATGAGATCCCGGACGTCCCGAGGAGCTCCATAATGGTCCGGAGCTAAAGATTGATATATAGGACGGATCGTTTTGGATACCGGAAGTGTTTCGGGCATCACCGGTAACGTACCGGGACCACCGGAGGGGGGCAACGACCCCGAGAGGTAAGGTGGGCCAAGTGGGGGTGGGAACCAGCCCCTAGGTGGGCTGGTGCGCCTCCCCACTCAGCCCAATGCGCACGGGAGAGAAAAGGGGGGGCAAACCCTAAGACAGGTGGGCCTAAGGCCCACCAGGTGGTGCGCCACCCCCTCCTCCCCCCTCTCGCCGCCGCACCTCCCATCTGGGGGGCTGCCGCACCCCCTAGGGTGGGAACCCTAGGGGTGGAAACCCCTCTCCCCTCCCCCTATATATATTGGGCACTTTTGGCCATTGGGAATCAGACTTTTGCCTCTCCCTCGGCGCAGCCCTGCCCTTCTTCCTCCTCCTCTCTGCCGGTGCTTGGCGAAGCCCTGCCGGGAGACCTCGTCTCTCCATCGACACCTCGCCGTCGTGCTGCTGGAGTTCTTCCCCAACCTCTCCCTCCTCCTTGCAAGATCAAGGTGCGGGAGACGTCACCGGGCTGCACGTGTGTTGAACGCGGAGGTGCCCTAGTTCGGCACTAGATCGGAATCGCTGCGAGTACGACTTCATCAACCGCGTTCTAGCAACGCTTCCGCTTAGCGATCTTCAAAGGTATGAATATGCTCTTACCCCTCTCTTGTTGCTGGTCTCTCCATAGGAAGATCTGAATATGCGTAGGAAAATTTTGAATTTATGCTACGTTACCCAACAGTGGTATCTGAGCCAGGTTTTCTATGCGTAGATTCTATGCACGAGTAGAACACAAAAGTTGTGGGCGATGATTTGTCAATTTGCTTGCCGCTACTAGTCTTATTCTTTTCCGGCGGTATTGTGGGATGAAGCGTCCCGGACCGACTTTACACGTACGCTTACGTGAGACTGGTTCCACCGACAGACATGCACACCGTGCATAAAGGTGGTTAGCGGGTGTCTGTCTCTCCTACTCTAGTCGGATTGGATTTGATGAAAAGGGTCCTTATGAAGGGTAAATAGCTTTGGCATATCATCGTTGTGGCTGTCACGTAGGTAAGAAGGCGTTCTTGCTAGAAACCCAAATCAGCCACGTAAAACTTGCAACAACAATTAGAGGACGTCTAACTTGTTTTTGCAGGGTTTGACATGTGATGTGATATGGCCAAAGTTGTGATGTTGCATGTATGATGTATGAGATGATCATGTTATTGTAATAGGTTTCACGACTTGCATGTCGATGATTATGACAATCCGCAGGAGCCATAGGAGTTGTCTTAATTTATTGTATGAGATGCAACGCCATGTGCTTACTACTTTTACTTCATTGCTAACGGTTAGCTATAGTAGTAGTGATAGTAGTAGCTGGCATGACGACTTCACGGAGACACGATGATGGAGATCATGATGGTGGAGATCATGGTGTCACGCTGGTGACGATGATGATCATGCGATGCCTGAAGATGGAGATCGAAAGAGCAAAGATGATAATGGACATATCATGTCACTATATGATTGCATTGTGATGTTTATCATGTTTTTCATCTTATTGCTTAGAACGACGGTAGCATAATAAGATGATCCCTCTTAAAATTTCGAGAACGTATTCCCCTAAGTGTGCACCGTTGCGAAGGTTCGTTGTCTCGAAGCACCACGTGATGATCGGGTGTGATAGATTCTAACGTTCGCATACAACGGGTGTAAGCCAGATTTACACACGCGAAACACCTAGGTTGACTCGACGAGCTTAGCATGTACATACATGACCTCGAATACAAGAGACCGAAAGGTCGAACATGAGTCGTATGGTTGAATACGATCAGCATGGAGTTGCTCACCATGGTGACTAGTCCGTCTCACGTGATGATCGGACACGGGTTAGTCAACATGGATCATCTATCACTTAGATGACTAGAGGGATGTCGATTTAAGTGGGAGTTCATACTTAATTTGATTAAATGAACTTAATTGTCATGAACTTAGTCTAAAAGTTGTATTTATAAATATTGTAGATGGCCAACGTCAACCTCAATTTCAACGCATTCCTAGAGAAAAACAAGTTGAAAGATGATGGTAGCAACTATGCAGACTGGGTTCGCAACTTGAAGCTCATCCTTGAAGTAGCTAAAAAGGCTTATGTCCTTGATGCGCCGCTAGGTGACCCTCCCGCTCCCGCAACAGCCTAGGACATTCTGAACGTCTGGCAAATGCGGAGTGATGACTACTCTCTGGTTAGGTGTGGCATGTTATATAGTTTAGAAACGGGGCTCCAAAGGCGTTTTGAGCAACACGGGGCATATGAGATGTTCCAGGAGCTGAAGCTAGTTTTTCAAGCTCATGCCCGTGTCGAGAGACATGAAGTCTCCGACAAGTTCTTTAGCTGTAAGATGGAGGAGAAAAGTTCTGTCAGTGGGCACATACTCAAAATGTCTGGGTTACACGGTCGTGTGACTTCACTTGGAGTCGAACTTCCGAATGATGCTATAATTGACAGAATCCTCCAATCTCTCCCACGAAGCTACAAAGGCTTTGTGCTTAACTACAACATGCAAGGGATGGAGAAGACCATTCCCGAGTTGTTCTCGATGCTCAAGTCTATAGAAGTAGAAATCAAGAAAGAGCATCAAGTGTTGATGGTCAACAAGACCACTAGTTTCAAGAAAGGCAAGGGTAAGAAGAACTTCAAGAAAGACGGCAAAGTTGTTGCCGCGCCCCGTAAGCCAGATGCCGGGAAGAAGAAAAAGAACAGACCCAAGCCTGAGACTGAGTGCTTCTATTGCAAGGGAAAGGGTCACTGGAAGCGGAACTGCCCCAAATACTTAGCGGACAAGAAGGCCGCCAACGTTAAAGGTATATGTGATATACATGTTATTGATGTGTACCTTACCAGCGCTCGTAGTAGCTCCTGGGTATTTGATACCGGTGTTGTTGCTCACATTTGCAACTCAAAGCAGGAACTGCGGAATAAGCGAAGACTGGCCAAGGACGAGGTGACGATGCGCGTCGGGAATGGTTCAAAGGTCGATGTGATCACCGTCGGCACGCTACCTCTACGTCTACCATCGGGATTAGTTTTAAACCTTAATAATTGTTATTTAGTACCAGCTTTAAGCATGAACATTGTATCAGGGTCTTGCTTAATGCGAGACGGCTACTCATTTAAGTCAGAGAATAATGGTTGTTCTATTTATATGAGTGATATGTTTTATGGTCATGCTCCGCTGGTGAATGGTTTATTCTTGATGAATCTCGATCGTGATGTTACACATATTCATAGTGTGAGTACCAAAAGATGTAAAGTTGATAATGATAGTCCCACATACTTGTGGCACTGCCGCCTTGGTCATATTGGCGTTAAGCGCATGAAGAAGCTCCATACTGATGGACTATTAGAGTCTCTTGACTTTGAATCATTTGACACATGCGAACCGTGCCTCATGGGCAAGATGACTAAGACTCCATTCTCAGGAATAATGGAGAGAGCAACCGACTTATTGGAAATAATACATACTGATGTGTGTGGTCCAATGAACGTTGAAGCTCGCGGTGGTTATCGTTATGTTCTCACTCTTACCGATGATTTGAGTAGGTATGGGTATATCTACTTGATGAAGCACAAATCTGAGACGTTTGAAAAGTTCAAGGAATTTCATAGTGAGGTTGAGAATCAACGTGACAGAAAAATTAAATGTCTATGATCTGATCGTGGAGGAGAATATTTGAGTCACGAGTTTGGCACACACCTAAGGAAGTGTGGAATCGTTTCACAACTGACGCTGCCTGGCACACCGCAACGCAACGGAGTGTCTGAACGTCGTAATCGCACTTTATTAGATATGGTATGATCTATGATGTCTCTTATCGACTTACCGCTATCATTTTGGGGATGCGCATTAGAAACTGCAGCTTTCACTTTAAATAGGGCACCATCTAAATCCGTTGAGATGACACTGCATGAACTATGGTTTGGCAAGAAACCTAAGTTGTCGTTTCTTAAAGTTTGGGACTGCGATGCTTATGTGAAGAAACTTCAACCAGAAAAGCTCGAACCCAAAGCGGAGAAATGCGTATTCATAGGATACCCTAAGTAAACTATTGGGTATACCTTCTATCTTAGATCCGAAGGTAAAACCTTTGTTGCCAAGAACGGATCCTTTCTAGAGAAAGAGTTTCTCTCGAAAGAAGTAAGTGGGAGGAAGGTAGAACTTGATGAGGTAATTACACCCCCTCTCGAACAGGATAGTAGCGCAGCGCGGGAAGTTGTTCCTGTGGCGCCTACACCGACTGAAGAGGAAGTTAATGGTGATGATCATGAAGCTTCGGATCAAGTTACTACTGAACCGCGAAGGTCCACAAGGGCACGCTCCCCACCAGAGTGGTACGGCAACCGTGTGATGGAAATCATGTTGTTAGACAACGGTGAACCTTCGAACTATGAAGAAGCGATGGCGGGCCCGGATTCCAACAAATGGCTTGAGGCTATGAAATCCGAGATAGGATCCATGTATGAGAACAAAGTATGGACTTTGGTGGACTTGCCCGATGACCGGCGAGCCATAGAAAATAAATGGATCTTCAAGAAGAAGACTGATGCAAACGGTAATGTAACCGTTTACAAAGCTCGACTTGTCGCAAAGGGTTTTCGACAAATTCAAGGAGTTGACTATGAAGAGACTTTCTCTCCCATAGCGAAGCTGAAATCAGTCCGAATCATGTTAGCAATTGCCGCCTTTTATGATTATGAAATTTGGCAAATGGACGTCAAAACAGCGTTCCTTAACGGGAATCTTAAGGAAGAGTTGTATATGATGCAACCAGAAGGTATTGTCGACCCTAAGGGTGCTAACAAAGTGTGCAAGCTCCAGCGCTCCATCTATGGGCTGGTGCAAGCATCTCGGAGTTGGAACATTCGCTTTAATGAGGTGATTAAAGCGTTTGGGTTCATACAGGTTTACGGAGAAGCCTGTCTGTACAAGAAAGTGAGTGGGAGCTCTGTAGCTTTCCTCATACTGTATGTGGATGACATATTATTGATGGGGAATAATATAGAGATGTTGGAGAGCATAAAGGCCTATTTGAACAAGAGTTTTTCAATGAAGGACCTTGGGGAAGCTGCATACATATTAGGCATCAAGATCTATAGAGATAGATCGAGACGCCTCATAGGTATTTCGCAAAGTACATACCTTGACAAGATATTGAAGAAGTTCAATATGGAAAACTCAAAGAAAGGGTTCTTGCCAGATTTGCAAGGTATGAGATTGAGTAAGACTCAGTCGCCGACCAGGCAGCAGATAGAGAGAAGATGAGTTATGTCCCCTACGCTTCAGCCGTGGGCTCTCTAATGTATGCCATGCTGTGTACCAGACCTGATATAAACCTTGCCATAAGTTTGATAGGGAGCTACCAAAGTGATCCTGGTATGGAACACTGGACAGCGGTCAAGAATATCCTTAAGTACCTGAAAAGGACTAAGGAAATGTTTCTCGTTTATGGAGGTGACGAAGAGCTCGTCGTAAAGGGTTACGTCGACGCTAGCTTCGACACAGATCCGGATGACTCTAAGTCACAGACCGGATACGTATATGTGTTGAATGGTGGGGCAGTGAGCTGGTGCAGCAGCAAGCAAGAAGTCGTGGCAGCATCTACATGTGAAGCGGAGTACATAGCTGCTTCAGAAGCGGCTCAGGAAAGAATTTGGATGAAGGATCTCATCACCGACCTTGGAGTGGTTCCAAGCGCGTCGGGTCCAATGACACTCTTCTGTGATAACATTAGAGCCATTGCCATAGCCAAGGAGCCCAGGTTTCACCGGAAGACGAAGCCCATCAAACGCCGCTACAACTCCATACAGGACCATGTCCAGAGTGGAGTGATAGATATTTGTAAAGTACACACGGATCTGAATATTGCAGACCCGTTGACTAAACCTCTTCCACGAGCAAAACATGATCAACACCATAATGCTATGGGTGTTCGATACATCACAATGTAACTAGATTATTGAGTCTAGTGCAAGTGGGACACTGTTGGAAATATGCCCTAGAGGCAATAATAAAATGGTTATTATCATATTTCCTTGTTCATGATAATCGTAAATTGTTCATGCTATAATTGTATTAACACGAAACAGTAATACATGTGTGAATAAATAGATCACAATGTGTCCCTAGCAAGCCTCTAGTTGGCTAGCTCGTTAGTCAATAGATGATCATGGTTCCTGATCATGGGCATTAGATGTCATTGATAACGGGATCACATCATTGGGAGAATGATGTGATGGACAAGACCCAATCCTAAGCATAGCACTAGATCGTATTGTTCGTATGCTCAAGCCTTTCTAATGTCAAGTATCTTTTCCTTCGACCGTGAGATTGTGCAACTCCCGGATACCGTAGGAGTGCTTTGGCTGTATCAAACGTCACAACGTAACTGGGTGACTATAAAGGTGCACTACGGGTACCTCCGAAAGTGTCTGTTGGGTTGGTACGAATCGAGATCGGGATTTGTCACTCCGTGTGACGGAGAGGTATCTCTGGGCCCACTCGGTAGAACATCATCATGAGATCAATGTGACTAAGGATTTAGTCACACGATGACGTGCTATGGAACGAGTAAAGAGACTTACCGGTAACGAGATTGAACAAGGTATAGGTATACCGAAGATCGAATCTCGGGCAAGTTCTATACCGACAGACAAAGGGAATCGTATACGGGATTGATTGAATCCTTGACATCGTGGTTCATCCGATGAGATCATCGTGGAGCAAGTGGGAGCCACCATGGGTATCCAGACCCCGCTGATGGTTATTGGCCAGAGAGGTGTCTCGGTCATGTCTGCCTGTCTCCCGAACCCGTAGGGTCTACACACTTAAGGTTCGGTGACGCTAGGGTTATAGGGAATTGTTATACGAGGTTACCGAAAGTTGTTCGGAGTCCCGGATGAGATCCTGGACGTCACGAGGAGCTCCGGAATGGTCCAGAGGTAAAGATTGATATATAGGAAGGATGGTTTCGGATACCGGAAGTGTTTCGGGCATCACCGGTAACGTACCGGGACCACCGGGACCACCGGAGGTGGCCCCGGGGGACCACCGAAGGGGGGCAACGACCCCGGGAGGTAAGGTAGGCCAAGTGGAGGTGGGAACCAGCCCCTAGGTGGGCTGGTGCGCCTCCCCACTCAGCCCAATGCGCAGGGGAGAGAAAAGGGGGGGGGCAAACCCTAAGCCAGGTGGGCCTAAGGCCCACCAGGTGGTGCGCCACCCCCTCCTCCCCCCTCTGGCCGCCGCACCTCCCATCTGGGGGGCTGCCGCACCCCCTAGGGTGGGAACCCTAGGGGTGGCAACCCCTCTCTCCTCCCCCTATATATATTGGGCACTTTTGGCCATTGGGAATCAGACTTTTGCCTCTCCCTCGGCGCAGCCCTGCCCTTCTTCCTCCTCCTCTCTGCCGGTGCTTGGCGAAGCCCTGGCGGGAGACCTCGTCTCTCCATCGACACCACGCCGTCGTGTTGCTGGACTTCTGCCCCAACCTCTCCCTCCTCCTTGCTGGATCAAGGTGCGGGAGACGTCACCGGGCTGCACGTGTGTTGAACGCGGAGGTGCCGTAGTTCGGCACTAGATCGGAATCGCTGCGAGTACGACTCCATCAACCGTGTTCTAGCAACGCTTCCGCTTAGTGATCTTCAAAGGTATGAAGATGCTCTTACCCCACTCTCGTTGCTGGTCTCTCCATAGGAAGATCTGAATATGCGTAGGAAAATTTTGAATTTATGCTACGTTACCCAACACATAGTTCCTTCTCTGATCGAGAACATGGTGGGGTTATGAATTACGTAAGTAGGTGTTCGGGATCACTTAGTGGTTATTCTTAGTCCTCGACCATCCTACGTAAACCACCATATGTTTACTTCTTGTTCAACGTAAGTTAGCCACCATCAATGCATGGGTTGCTGCAAACTCAAACACATACCCCAACCTCACCTAATAACTTAGTTATATTCGATACCAAGGTCATGAGATTGATGAGTCCTTGTGGCTCACAGATTACTACAACCACCCTCATGTACAGGTACCCCATATACAGATGCTTCCGAGGATAGCCAACTGAAGTGGGAGTTTCACGAGGACAGTGGCAGGCTGTACGTGACGTATCCCGAGGACTACAGTCACTTGGTCGTGATCGTGGGCCTAACAAGGCGGGATACAATTAGCTTTTCTCATTTATCTTGTCCGTAGGCGGAACCTGTTTTCTATTTGAATGATGTATGACTGTGTGGATGTGTAATTTAGCTTGTGGCAATTGTAAGCCAAATCTTATTACTCTTCCATCTATTATGTATTGCAATGTTTATCGTGCTTGCGAAACACTTAGATGCGACTCTTTTCCCCTTTTGAGGCCTCGCCCCCAAATAAGGAAAGTGCTGCATCTTAGTCGTTACAGGTGGTCAAGGTTTCCTAGCCATAGACAAGTGTTGTCACTTGATAACGGGATCACATCATTTTGAGGATGGTATGATGGACAAGACCCAAACTATGAATGCATTACATGATCATGTCAGTTTATTGCTACTATTTTTTCATGTCAATGTATTACGGAACGAGTAAAGAGACTTATCAGTAATGAGATTGAACTAGGTATAGAGATACCGACAATCGAATCTCGTGCAAGTAACATACGGAAGGACAAAGGGAACAACATACGGGATTAACTAAATCCTTGATATAGAGGTTCAACCGATGAAGATCTTGGTAGGATATGTAGGAGCCAATATGGGCATCCAGGTCCCGCTATTGATTATTAACCGGAGAGTGTCTCACATCATGTTTACATAGTTCTTGAACCCGTAGGCACTGGACACTTAAGGTTCGGTGATGTTTCAGTATTATTGAGTTATGTGTGTTGGTGACCTAAAGTTGTTTGGAGTCCCGTATGAGATCACGGACGTCACGAGGAGCTTTGGAATGGTCAGGAGCTAAGGATTGATATATAGGAAAGTTTCATTTGGATTCCACAAAGATTTCGGGCATTACCGGTAAAGTATCGAGAGTGACAAATGGGTTCCGGGGTTTTACGGGAGGGGCCACCCACCCAGGAGAGGACCTATAAGACCTAAAGGTGGTGCACCAGCCCCTGGTGGGTTGGTGCAAAAAGGAAAGAAAAGGAAAAAGGGGAAGGAGGAACCAAGTAGGAAGGGAGCCCTTCCAAACCGAATTAGAAGAGGACTCTCCTCCCTTGGCTCGGCCGAATCTCTCCTCTTGTAGGAGGTGGCAAGGCATCCCTCCCTCCCTCCATAGATCGTCTACCTCATCTAGATTAGTCCGGCATAGCTTGGTGAAGCCCTGCTGGATTAGTTCACCAAAACCACCACCACGCCACTTAGCTAGAGAACTCATCTACCTCTCCGCCCCTCTTGCTGGATCAAGAAGGCAGAGATCCTCATCAAGTTGTACATGTGTTGAACACGTAGGTGTCGTCTGTTCGGTACTAGATTGGGAAGGATCGTGATGAGATCGCCGGACGGATCCTGATGAGATCACGAGATGGGCTGTGATTTCGATCACGAAGATGTTCCACTACATCAATGATGTTATATACGCTTCCGCTTAGTGATCTACAAGGGTATGTAGATGCACTCTCCCCTCTCATAGATGGTCATCACCATGGATAGATCTTGTGTGTGCGTAGGAAATTTGTTGTTTCCCATGCGACATTCCCCAACAGTAAGAATTTTAATTCTACTCCTCTTCTCACTCATTTTCTTAGGATCACGAGGGTATTTTGGGACCCTTTGGATGTCGTTGTGATCGGGATTTTATTCCTGGTGCCTCATGTTATCGAGGAATTGAGCTCCACGGGATTCTTGTGACACTCGTTATCGCTTAGTTTTCTTAGTATCTCAGGACGGAGGGTGTTCGAAATTGATTCAATACTAATTGTGTCTAGATGAGTTTGGCGTCATCCAGCACCAGGGAGAGTGTCCAAATGTAATGCCATAGTTGGTATCGTTATGATTACGAGGGTCAGAGGTAGATGAGTTTCCAAGATCTTTGGTTATGTGTTGACGGATGTGATACACTAGACGGGTAGTGTTATTGCTAGGAGTTGAGTGATGGATTTTACTCCTTGTATCCATGGACACGATTGCATAAGTGGAATTTTTTGGAAGTTCTTAGGCGGGAATTCAAGTAGTTACCTAGTATTATCTTCCAACACATGCATGATGTGAGGTTTTGGTTCGACATCTAGTGGATTCATTTGTTCATGATATTTCTTATAGTGGTTCTTGTTGTGTCTTAAAGAGTCCTTGTAGCTTGCTACAACTCGGGGACGCTTCGTTTGTCGTGTACACTACCTTGTACATGATGTCTAGTGTAAGATAGAGCCCGTGCGAACCTTACCACGAAAATATCGGACGAAATCTCTGTTATGTATTTGTTCATGTCTTGTTTTGCAAGCCTCATCCTTTGTTTTGTTGGAGTATGGTAATTTGAGTTGCTTCGATGTCAAGTAGTGATTTCATATCTTTTCTAAGTGGTGTTGCCATATTTCTATGAGCGTGCTAATCATTTTTCTCAATCAATTGTCATGTCAATCCTTTCAACCGGTGTGCTTCTCTTCAAGTGAATTCTATCCTTCTCAATATTTGCAAGTTCCATCCTCATATTTCTTTTGAGAGTTGTCTCATCGGTCCTAAGTTATCTTTGTTTTTCCCATGTCCCGCCCTTTTCTTAAATTATTCAATTATCATCCAAGTGCATTATTTCAGTGTTTCTTCCGCTATCTCTTTGTTCGAATTGTACACGCTGATTCTTAGTGAAGATTCTTAGGAGTTTAGAGTTCATCACTTCTTCACTTTTCGTTTTTGTTCTCTTCTCCGTTGGATTCAATTCAAGCTTTCAGTGTTCATCATATTCTTTTCATCCTTTAAATGATTCTTTTGTTGGGAAATCTTATTCAATTCCCTCTTGTGTTCCATTCCTATCTATTCTATTCGGAGTGCATAAGATATCTCAGAAGACTTTCTTCTCTATTCATATCCTCTTAAATAATTTCAAGGTTATCACCTCATCAAGTTTTCATTTATACTCGTTCAATATCTCTTCTAAGCAATAATTTCAATAGTGTTTTCCTTTTAGTGGGCCCATAACCCATGGGTTCTTCTCCAGGATTATACCTGGCTCTTCTAATCTTCTTCGGAGATCGCTAAATCTTTTCAAGTGTGGTGTAAGTATTGATTACATCAGTCATATTCCTTCTTGAAGATTGCTTTGAATTAATTTTCATATTCGGCTCAACCTTTTCTTATTCATTATTCCGGATTGTCTCAGTAATTCATGGTGGTGTTCTCATCATCGTTCTCAGCTTGGAAGGCGAAGAAGATTTTCTCTTAAATCTAGGTCCCTCCTTTTGAATATTTGTTTCAACTTGATGAATATCTCTCTAATTGTTTTCGATCATGAGAAATTCATTCCATATCTACCCGGTGCATTCAAAGTTGTTTTTATTTCTTGCTCCTTCGAAGGCCGTCATTTCAGAAGATTTCTTTGTTCTCATCTTTCAGCTTTCATTCTCAATTTCTTCTCAATTGTTGTTTCTTTGTCCGTATCTCAATTATTCTGGTGCGTGATTCAAGCTTTCTTTAGGCGGATCATAGTCTCTTCGTTCTCATGTATCTCCATACATTCTTGGTATCCTTATCCATTTGTGAATTCATACCAGCGGCTTGTTCAAGCATTCTCTAATTGAATCATGCTCTCTTTTCCCTCATGTAGCCTAGTGCATTTGTATTATTCTCTTTCATTCTGAATTCTTCCGGTGTTTCTCCCAAAACTTCTTCAAGTTTGTGCTCATATATCTCCTCAATCTTTTGAAGAAGAATAACTGGTATGCTAAATCCATTGCTTGTCATTAATTTCACTGGATGAAGGATAAGCATTACATAATTCTTATTCTTGTTCCCTTGAGGTGATTTCAATTCTTCTTCTAGAGTTGTTCATGATATTCAAATTCTCTATTCTAGTTATTCATGTTTTTTTGCCGGAGTTCCAAGTCTTCTCAAGTATCTCTTCGCGGAGTTCCATCTAAATCTTTGTAGGGTCATAATATTATTCTTTTCATCCTTCATTTCTTTTCTATCATCCTTTCATCCTGGAGGTTCTTCATGGTGGTTCTACAAGGATTTAATTCATTCTCGAAATGTTCTTCAAGATTCTGGTTGTAGGAACTCAAGTATTCTTTGTCTTGCATTCCGAAGAGCAATTCTTCCTCCATTGTACTTTGAGGTGGTGTTATAGCATTTTGATTCATGACGAGTCTTGAAGAAAATTTATTTCAAGAATGAGATAATTAAACCCATCTTTTTCTTCCATTAAGCTATTTTGGTTTTAGATTTCACCTAAAGATTTTCCTAAGGATTGTTGCTATTATGTTCATTATCGTTGATCCAAGTTCTCAATGTATCATCTTGGTGAAACAGGTTCCGCATATCTTGTTTGTCACAAGAAATCTGTGTCTCATTGTGGCTGGTTAGCACCTCATAATTTTGTTATGTTTTCCACAAGCCCACAACAAGTTTTTTCTATTTCTTCTTGATTTGCCAACAAATCCGTTCAATTCTTCTTGGAAGGCTGCTTATCAAATTCAATTGTGGCAAAAGTTGTCATTTTTCTTCTTCGTGATGATCTAGTTTCACTGTTTTATCCCGGAGGTTTTGTGATATTGCTCTCTTCAACCCATCATTTTTTCGTCAAGATCATGTTCTTTTTTCTTCTTCGTGATGATCTAGTTCCTATTGTTTTATCCTTGCTTGTCCGTTTAACCCGGGTGTTGTGCCCTCCTTTCAATTCAATCCATCTTATCAAAGTTTGCTCTCTGACCTACCGAAGTGCTGCCGAAATTTATTTTGAATTCCTGATTATTCCTCATGTCATTCTTCATCTCTTTGCAACCTTCAAGGATCGTTGGTTTCACTCGTTTGTCAAAGAGGAAACTATTTTTTACCTCTTACTTTATTCTTCCCCTTGCCATTTCATTCTTAGATCTAGGGTCGAGATCTCTTGTTAGTGGAAGAGAGTTGTAACAGCCCGGAACCGATGCTCTAGAATATTTGCTTTTATTCCGTTGTCATTGTGTGATTTATTTGGTTGTCGCATTCGTCGTTGCACCATCCTCATCATCCACATTGCATCGGAACTCCGTTCCCGTAATGTTTCAAAACTTGCATTCGTTATTAATTGCCGGTTCTCTCTGTTCTTGCCGTTGACTGTTTCGAGACCAATCACACACGCACGCGCCCGCGACATCATTAAAATATTGTTTTTAAAGGTGTGTATAAAACTCTCTAGGATTAGCTTGAACGTTGGTGTGCGGCCTTATTATCGTGTAGGTAGACCGTCTGCCAAATTTTGTCGCAATCAGAGGTCGTTTGATACCCAAACCGGTAAACCTATAACAATACTATAGCCGGTCAAATCGTCAAACATTTTGTTTTTAAATAAACATGTTGCTCGGCTGCCCATTTTCCCTCTCATCTCCTCCTAGCCTCCCTGCACAGTGCACCGACTTGCTCGCGACCTAGTCTGAAACTCCTCTCGAACTCGAAACATATAGTCTTGACCGTTGGGTCCGGATCAACCCCGTAATACCTAAAACCATTATCGGTTTTTCAATTGGAATCCTTAACCTATTTTTTCAATATATGATACTAAACCTAACCAACTAGCCATATATATAGACCCTAGTCTAAATCACACCAAACCTAGAAACTAGGGCCATGTCCCATCCACCAAATCCCACGGCCGTTGCCACTCTCTCCACCTCGTTATCCCCATCGAGCCAACCACCATCCATCTTTGATCCTCGTGCAGCCAACCACCGAGCACCTCAACCACCTCCTTCATCGCCTTTTCTCCAACCGGCTCGAAGGCCCTTGGTGAGAACCCGTGCCCTATCCAGCGGGTGTGCACTGTATTGTTATCTGACCCCCATGCTTGTTGGCCCACTAGTTGTAGATTCGGCCCACGTATATATTTTTTGCGTGTTGTGAAGTTGTCTATATCCAGCGAATTTCAGAATTACAAAAAATGCATCATTTTGCATTGCTAATAAATATTTAACCGTGCACCGGATTGAAATGGTTTATAAATATTTCAGAGTTTTATGTAGATTAATAATATTCTACTTTCATGCATGTTAACAATGTTCAAACTTGTTGTTTAATTAAATTTTCGTAGATGCGAGGTTGAAATGATTTAATTCATAGCAAAATAACCGTGCATCGGATTAAAAAACTTTATGCATGAAAAATGCTTCGAATTGTGTGTAGTTTCACAATATCCAACTCCCACATGCATTTAAAATGTTTAATTTTCTGTTTCCAATCAATTTGCACAAATACCATGTTAAAACGGTTTGATTGATAACTAATTAACCGTAGCTCCAATTAAAATGATGCACATATGTACCTTGACAAGAAAAATGCGTAGAACAATGTGGTGGCATTTATTTTCTGTTTAACAACTCTCAAATTGTGTCATAGGAAAAGCATTACCGAATTTTAATCTGCATATGGCACTACTAGGAAAAGGCCTACTAATGGCGCACCTATTTTGGCTACTAATGGCACACGATAGGTGCGCCACTAGCATCACGCCATTAGAATTTTTTACTAATGGCGCACCACAGGTGCACCATTAGTATATGGTATACTAATGGCGCACCAGGCAGTGCGCCATTAGTGTAGCTCATGGTGCGCCATTAGTATGCCTCCCAGGTGCGCCATTAGTATGCCTCCCAGGTGCGCCATTAGTATGCCTCCTAGGTGCGCCATTAGTATGTCTCCCATGTGCGCCATTAGTATGCCTCCCAGGTGCGCCATTAGAATGCCTCCTAGGTGCGCCATTATTATGTCTCCCAGGTGCGCCATTACTATGCCTCCCAGGTGCGCCATTAGTATGCCTCCCAGGTGTGCCATTAGTATAGCTCATGGTGCGCCACAAGTTATACTACCAGCTCTAAAAATATTCAATTATTATCCTCACACCCACAAGAAGGTTCAAGATAAACACATATTACACCACAATGAAAATATGTTTATAAACATGCACATACATTGAACGCAAGTTGACAAACAAATTAACCTAGAGGAAGCATAGTTTTGACCATCTTAACAATCATCTAGAACACACAAGTCACAAAAAGATAAGGACTATTGGTTACTATGAGAGACTTCAGATGGTCCATAAAACATAAGTTTGTATCTACATGCACAAAGTGCAAGCTCCAAAACACTCGAAACACCACATGGTCTACAAGACAATAAGGTCCATGATTACAGGTTGGTTGATCCATAAACGCTAGAGAGTCATCACGTCCATGTGCATCAATAGGTTGAGTACCTGAAAACATTTTGCACAAATTTGTCAAGAAAGTGGAACCAGATCAAGTTGTTAAAATCTCATATGCGTATTAAAAATATTCGATCAAAAGATTATCATGATATCATAGTTAACAATATAGTTTCTAACACTAATCACAACGACGACGACATGCTACACTAATTATGCCCCAGCTTGTGTACCACACCTCTGCCGTTTGTAAAACCTGTAAAACCTGAAAACCACTAATTCCAGAAGAAACATCTAGAGTTGAGCGTATTCACGATGTACACATCTTACGCATTTGGAGATAATAAATATGGCAGATAGCTGCTGCGCATATGTAGATTGATGGTTTTCTTCCACCATCGGGAAATATATTCCAGATAGGTACTCCGGCCGTCCCAAAAAATTTGTCTTAAATTTATCTAGAAATGGATGTATCTAAATACTAAAACGTGACTAGATACATTCATATTTAGATAAATTGGAGACAAGAATTTTAGGACGGAGGGAATATATGATAAATTTTACTCGGCAGTGCAAAATGTGTTCTTCAAATTTATATATCAGCGATCAACAAAATCGAGCTGAATACACATAGGAGAATAAACAGAGAAATAACTCTAGAGCAATGATCTCACAATCTCACCTATCAAGATGGACGGCCGAAGCAGAAACGGCCTTCTTGAGATATCGCTTTACAGCTGAACGCCAACCAAAGGGAAAAGAGCCACCATGTGCTTGAGTTGATTAGCAGTTTCAATTAAAAACAAAGAACTTAAATAGAACGGGTATCATCGCATATCGGTCCTTACCCATCCAAATGATCTAGCGAGGTCATTTCCTATCCCAAGTGGAATGATTCCTGTGGGAGGAACTGGTTCACTTTTCGACTTATTAAGTTCTTGGAGACATCCAAGTACTCAACCAACATTGCCATCATCTCCAGCAACTTGCCAGAAAGAACTAGTGCATGGATGTTATGCAAAGTAGTTGGAAAACTGCGACATACATCAACCTGCCACAATAACATGTTGCATGATTTTTCATTTTCCCAAGCCCTTAAGGACCATCAAATTTCATAGAATTGCCCCATATCCATAGTTCTTTATGGCCCTAGCTTCTATCAGTTCTGACCCTTTTGCACCACATAATGACATCAGTGGTCAATCCTCACAAGCCAACCTCCAGTTTCACATGTTGATCCACATCTAACTCGAGTAGAAGCCAGTACTTCCATGTTTATTAATAATCGTCAACATGAAACAATATATCAAGGCTCTGCACATGTCTTCTGTTCAAGAAAATATGAAGCTACAAATTATAGACAGTCTCATTACATTATTGTCACTACTGTCACCTACACAAGCCTCGTCCCTCCTTCCCAACCTAATACCTATCGTCCTAGATCTTTCCTTCACCTCATCACCCTTCTAGAACACTATGGGGAAGCAAGACACGATCCGATGTAGCCTTCACAACAGCCTATGGTGTACGACATTTATTATGCATTTATCATCCAACCATAATGGTCAGATATGAGTCTTCATCTAGACACCCCCTACTCCCCAAACCTCTCCTGGTACCAATTAAGTGCGTAGCTATCAAGATGATTCGACCTTCGCAGAATCGGGTAGAACCGAGAAACACGGGAAACAAAAAGGTTAGTACAATGCCTCAGTAAGTGTTGTATACAATCTTATTCTCCTAGCCACACTCTCGACCTTCATAGTACAACAGTCTTAATGAATAACAGCCTTATTTGTTGTCAAATGAAAGCAAGTTGCAGTATTAACCCTGGTTCATTTTTAGCCAATTCAGGATTGTAGCTGAAAATGGCTACCATCATTGGTAGCAACTGATTTATATTAGTACTACATAGGTCATGAGAAATATGGTAAGCAAAGGGTAGAACAAAACTTTGACAAAAGAAGTGCAACTTGCCTAATGGCTTGAAAAATCCAAAAAGAGTATCAAGTGGAAATAAATCAAATATATTCATCCTAAGCCATTAATGCCTTAGATGAGAGAATGTACTTGGACATGCAAGTTTCTGAAGCAACATATAGCACGGTATAAGCAGAAATATACAGCGGTATAAAAAAGAACAACACAAAACAAATAACAAAAAGAAAAAGCACGTTCGTCGGCTTATATATTGCTAAGGTAATATATTCTCTTGCAACTGTTGACAAAGCTCTTACCATTTTACTTCTAATCTGGTACTGAATTTGCAAGAATGTTTTCAGAAATTAGCTTAATGTTGTCCAGTGATATTTCACCACTGAAGAAAAACTTCTTAGCGTCTTCATTCCCAGTGTAAGCAAGAACCTGCAAAGTAACCGAATCAGAATGTCCAAAATAGAAAGAGCAGACACATTAAAACCAAAGCCAAGTTGCTGCATGTTGTTTCTGTGCAATAAATCGATACATAGAAAACATGAAAAATAAATAAGAGGTATTACTGTGGTCTCTTGTCCAGTAATTCCAAAGTAATTGGCAACACGTTCACCAACTTCCTCATTGTCACGCTCCACAAAAACAAATAAAAGCTGCATTTGAGACACAGACCACATCACTGCTTAGTGAGACTCCACCTCACCAAAAACGCACGAGCCACAAAGGAAATAAGTGATGGCTTGGATTTGAGTATAAAACGTGGAACATGACAGAGGAAAAAGTTCATGAAACACTGGTCCGATCAACAGAACAAAGTACCTTTCCGTTGAATGATTTTGCTGTTTCCTTCAAGATGGGCAGGAATATCGAGGACTCCTTTGCAACAGCGAATAGCAAAATCTGATTTTGAAATTAGGATACAACACATCAGCAAAGGAGTAATAATACATGGGCCGAGAACATGATGAACTGCAGCAGTGGATGACAAGACAATAACCTTCTGAACCTTCATAGCCGAGCAAGCCTTTAGCACATTTGAAGTACCTTTCACAGCATGAGCCAATACTTCTGACTGCATATATGCATTTAAAAAGCGGTGAGAGGAGTACTAGCAATTCTACAGTGTTCAACACTCACAATACCAACAAGAAATGCATCCGGGCAGCTCGCAATTCTAACACTTTTGATAATCTAAACAATGTTAGCACACACAGGTCAAAGCACATAATAATCTACTATTTGCATTGCACTAACCACTCCCAACGCTATAATATGGTGTGCAAGTGTTCTCCAGGAGCTAGTATTGCAAACATATATTACGGCAAGCCTAGCTTTGCAAGCACCAAAAACTGCCACACTATATCTTTATCTAAGTTGGCAAAACAACAAATAGGTGGTGTGCACGCGCAAGGGGCCTCACCTTGGTCTCGAGCTCATGGAACGAGTTGACGAACAGGTCTTCGGCGTCCTCCAACCCATCGAACACACAGTACGACTACGGCGCCGCCACGAACGACGGCACGTCCTCCGGCCCCAGGTCGACGCTCAGCATGCCCCGGAGCGCGCTCCCGTCCACGACCGGCAGGCCGACGCGGCCCGCGTAGACCTCCCCGTAGATGACGTCCATCGCGTAGGGCTGCCATGCCGCCATCGTCGAAGCCGTCGGAGATGGCGGCGATGCGGAAGGGGGGCAAAGGGGGCGGGACGGTGGCGAGGAGGTGGCGCGTGGTGACGAGCCTGGGGCGGAGGCCGTGGTATGCGAGGCGGCGGCCGAGATGCAGCATGGGGTTGAGGTGGCCCTGTGCCTCCGGGAAGGCGAGGAGCAGGACATGTCCGCTGCCGCCGTCTGAACCAGCAAGGTGGGAAACCTAACCTCCCTCTTCGTGCTGGTTCACGGTCCCGATAGGAGCAGAGATTTTTCTTTGGAAAACTACTACTGGCGCACCACCAACAGATGCGCCATTAGTAACACTGGTTACTAATGGCGCACTAGCTGTGGTGCGCCATTAGTAGTTTGCAATATATATATATATATATATATATATATATATATATATATATATATATATATATAGTAGTGGCACACTACCAACAGATGCGCCATTAGTAACCCTGGTTACTAATGGCGCACCAGCTGCTGGTGCGCCATTAGTAGTTTTGCAAAAAAAATAAAAATCAAAAAAATATAATAGTGGCGCACTGAGTGTGTGGTGCGCCGTTAGTGTCCATCACACTAATGGCACACCTGCACATGGTGCGCCACTACTATATAGTAGTGGCGCACTACTTGTGTGGTGCGCCATTAGTGTCTATATCATCTATAGCCCTTTTCCTAGTAGTGTGGGGACTCCCCAGAATTTTTAATCATTGTTCCGGCCTCCTTTAACCTTGCCTAGAATTTTATGTAGTTCCATAATATCTTGTTGCATCCATGATTAACATGTTATGACTGTCATTTGCATACATTTCACATTCATGTCATATCATCTTGTGTTGACCATATCTTTTAGATCGTAACTCCGTTTTAGATGATCTATATATGTAAACCAACCAGAATGACGTGTAGAATCACATGTTCTACTTTACTTTGTTTTTTAATAAATATAAAATGTGTTTATACAGATCTGGACCAATTTGGAAATTAACATATGGAGTCATTTCGAAAAAACTATAAATTGTTACCGATCTCATTTAAAATGCCTAGATAGTGTAGTTTATTTATGCTTCACCTCTTGCCGTGTTTAACAATATTTAATATTGTCGTGTACCTAAACGATAGTGAATTAAATATTTGAATGTGAAGTTTCTTCAATATGCAACTCATTGCATATTGAACTTCACTTAATGTGTGGTATTTATTGTTGTGATTGCCATGCCTTTCATATTAAACCAGACATGCATCATATGTGTTTGTGCATTATATCATGCATATGTTGTGGTCTTTATCATGTTTTGATTGTTGTTTTCGGATTGTTTCTTCTCGATAGAGTTCCGCAAGCATGTCGGAGTGTGGGGATCTGTTCGACTACGTTGGTTCGTCTACTTCACGGATTCGTTCTTCTTCCAAGCGGGGTCACAGGAAAGATGATCATTTCCCTAGGTACGATTACCATCATTGCCATGCTAGTTGTCTCATTTCTTATGCTATGTCTCGGTGCCAACCACCTGTTATTTTCAGCCTCCCAACATTGCCATGAAAAGCCTCTAACCCTCTCCATATCCCAACAAACCCTTGTTTGGCTATGTTACCGCTTGCTCAGCCTTCTGATAGCGTTGCTAGTTGCTGGTGTAGTTGATTCCATATGAAAACATGGGTTCCTTGATATATCACCATATTATTGCTATTAATTTAATGCACCTATATACTTGGTAAAAGGTGGAAGGCTTGTCCTTCTAGCCTGGTGTTTTGTTCCATCTTTACCGCCCTAGTTACTTGTGTACCGGTGTTATGTTCCATAATTGAGCGCTGCTAACATGCTTGGGGTTGTTATGTGGACCCCCTTGACTTCTGTTTTGGGATAAAACTCTTCTCGCAAGGACCAACATTGGTACTACATTTGCCTAATAACTAATAAACTTGCATAGGGACCCGTCGACCCCCGTGGATAATTAATCAACCCCCCCCCCCCGGGCCAGTGCTCCTCATGAGTGTTGGTCCAACCTAGAGCAGCATATTAATGCTACCCGGGGCAACTAGGTGTTTGGCATGGTAACCATCGCTCATCCTCGTGTCCTGAGAACGAGATACGCGGCTCATATCAGAATTGTCGACATGCTGGGCAGCCTTGCTGGATATGTTTTTTCTTTCTCGAACGTCTTGCGCAAGGGATTCCGAGGATAGTTTGGGCTATCTCGAGCTTGAGGTTTTCCACCAGGAATCCAAGGACATCATGGGTTTTCCGTTGTCGAGGTTTCCAACACAGCTTGTGGTATTTTGTGATGGACTAGTTGGAGCATCCCTGCAGAGTTAAATCTTTGTCAGAGTCGTGCCCGTGGTTATGTGGCAACTTGGAAACTTTGTTTAACACCCGGGCATAGAAAACTTGAAGTAAACTTAACTAAAACTTGCCAACTATGTGCATAACCGTGACTGTCTCTTCTCGTGAGCTTTGTATTCGAGAGAGCACACAGTGGGGTTACGCCTGACGTAAGTAGGTGTTCAGGATCACTTAAAGATAATTATTAGTGCATGTTCGTTTATGCGTAGATCACTCCCCTCTTATTCTTATACTCGTAAGTTAGCCACTTAAATAAATCCTTAGCCGGTTGTTGCAGCCTCACCACTTAACCATACCTCACCCATTAAGCTTTTCTAGTCTTGATACCTTTGAAAATGACGTTGCTGAGTCCACATGGCTCACATTTTACCACAACAATAGTTGGAGGTACAGGTAAAGCAATACTTTGACGTGAGCATGATGAATGTTCTATTTGAAGTTTCTTCTTCTTCTTCTTCTTCTTCATCGATCTAGGATGAGTTCCAGGACGATAGCTTGGGATAGCAAGGATGGACGTCGTTTTTTTATCATTTTATTTTTGTTTGTAGTCGGACCTTGCTGTTGTACATGGTGACTGAATATATTGTTGTATCGTCTTGTTCATGTTGTAGCTTGTGGCGAGTGTAAGCCAATTCCATAAACTTATCTCTTCTGTACATATACTTGTAACGATATCCACTATTGCGAAACAACGAGCCACTACAAGAAATAAGGTCAATTATGACTCCCTATATTGGTCATTGATTCGTCATTGTTGTCGTTTATTGACCTTTTTTGACCAAATTTACAAGGTCAACAGTTGGCCGTCAAGAATGAACAAACATGACCTTTCTAAAATTTTGGTCGTTGGTCTCTATCGACCAAAATTTTGGTTTGGTCATTACCCATTTGTGTGAGCCACGTAGGATCTGACATGGCATTGCTAGTGACCAAATAAAATCATCATAAATTTCAAATCCCTGTCCACCAATCTAGCCTTCATGGGCCTGGCCCAATACCTATTTTACTATTGAAAATGTTTGATTTGTTTGGGTTGAAGCATTTTTTTCTAGAAGCACACATATTTCAGGATAGGCCCATTAAAAATAAATACAACAGAATAAAAAATTGCAAATAAAATGTATATTTCATTTCAGTAGCATATCACATCAAATACAATACATCATCCAGCGACTCCATGCATTAAGGTTCAACGCGTAACAAGGGCACATCAAAATAGTTTTACATGTGCACAACAGAATACTTGTGCAAGTGCAACTGTACATAAAAATGACCCAACAAATGCAAAATCGCATATAAAGAGAGTTTCACAAAGATTGGATGAGAACCACAAGTTTCTTCACATCCTCTTCCTCTGCAGAATATGCTCTTGCCATTGCCGCCTGCAAGAACAAAATAATGGTAAGGCTTTCAGACCAAGGAAACTAGTAAAATTACCCGAGGTAAGATAACAATAGGAAGGAAGGAAATTTATTGCTCACCCCAGCCACCCCACGATCAGAGGTTCAAAACGTAAGAGATAAAAACACCTGAGGTAAGATTACAACAGGAAGGAAGGAAATGTATACTACTAGCGCCAAGAAGCGCGCCGCACGCCGCGCCCGTGGTAGGCCTCATTTATATTTGGGATAAGTACTTTTGTTTTGTTTTTACTTCATACAGACTAATCTAGACTGTTAACAAATAGCACTTCCTTTGGACAAGATGATTAATCAATAAACGGTTAGCTGAACATAAAATATGTGCTTGCTAAGTCAGGCTATTTTCAGTTGGTGTTTCATAAGTTTTCTACCGGCACCACTCTTGCAGTTCTAGTCTTTACTATTACAATTCCTTTACAAATGGTGTGAACAAATGATATTGGTGTCGGTATTTTTTATAACATGGAAAAAACATTTAAAGTACTTGCTTCTTCTTGTATAAAGCAGGTAAACTGACTAGATGAAGAAGTTAATTTGTGTAGCACATGAAGTGCAGAGGGCAGTCATACTATTACTACCGACGGCACAACAATAGTCTAAAAGTACAAAGAGTACCCAGGTTATAGGTGCACAGTACATACATTTGTGTTGCTGCTTTCCGTATCTCTTCTCAACATCGAGTCATATGGAAAATCTAACAAGGAAGCATACAAATCTAGCAATAATTTTTGTGCCAGGTAATATAACATGCACCCATGAGATACATATAACGATTTAGGATCACAACGAGATTACCAGGGGCTGCTTCCAATAGGTCTTGCAGGACTTGAGATTTCTCACCAACATGGGGCATTACCATCAACACTTGGCAAGAGAAACAAACAGCAAAGCACATGTGAGATAAAATTTTCCTTCAGCCCTTGCAGCACCATCTTCTCGTTCTCATTGTCCTACCAACAAACAAAATTGTGTCCATTTCAGTCCAAACTGTAGCTGAAACAAAGAACCAAGTACCATATTCAGCAAACAAAAATTGTGTCCATTTCTGCAAAAAATTATCCCCAACAATATCAGGCTTGTCTGTTGCTTCTTTGACAGGGTTACTACCTCCTCCTTTTGGGCGTCCTGCGCATCAGCAGCATCCGAGCCCTTCTTCTCTGCAGCACTTGCACAACGATCTTCTCCTTTTTGTCGCCCTACGAGCAAACAAAATTGTACCATTTCAGTCCCAACTATACTTGAAACGGAGAACCTAGTACCAAATTCAGCAAACAAAAAATATGTCCATTTCTGCAAAAATTTATCCCCACCATTTTCAGTTTAACCACATCTAATTATTGTAGCAATACCCAAAATAGAGCACACAAATATAAGGATTTGACAAATAGCAGCAAGTGGTGGTCTAGGTTGTTGTTTTGGCAGCAAACAAATGCATGTAAATGTAAAAAGAGAGAGTAGCAGAGGCATACCATGGGCTACATGGTCTAGAAGGAACGTACAGGTCGACCACTTGCTCCTCACGCGCAGCATCAATTTCTTCCCTTTTCTCTCCGCTGCTCCCTCACTCGAGTTCAGGGCCGTCTCTAGGAATTTGTGGCCACGGGACGAATCAAAAAATGGGGTCCTAAATTTTAAATATATAGTTAACCTAAGAACTATCCCAAAGCTTTATACCCCCTCCGTCCCAAAATAAGTGTCTTAAGCTTAGTACAATTTTATACATGAGCTAGTACAAAGTTAAGACAGATATTTTGGGACGGAGGGAGTAAGAAGTATCTCTTCAGAATGCATGCAAAATTCTACTAGCTGCACAATATATGTAGAACTGAAACTATCGAACAAACTAAATAAAACATGACAAAAAATATAAGAATCATAATGCATAAAAAGGATACAAAATAAATAGCTTGCTTCATCCGTTCTCCCCATATGTGTAGACACTGATTTTGTGACTTGTGAACACCATCCTCATCTTATTTGTGTGTAACATGAAACCATCAATTTGTGTTTAATCCACACATACAAACGATTCTTTTTCAATCAAGTATAAATTCAATTGCGGATGTATCAATTTAGAAATCAACACATACAACATGCAGGGTCAATTTCTTGTCTCAGGTCCAGGAAATTACCCACGATTAGTGGCCAAAGTAGCAAGAAGTGTTGGTGTTTTCTTGGCTTTGTAGGTGTTGCTAGTCCTGGGCGTAGTGAAGGAAAGGCCAACACCCGGAGACAGCGGCCCGATGGCTGGCACGACCGGGGAGCACTGCCGGGAACTGCGCGGTGGCGTCATCGTGGAGCAGCTAGCTGGTGGAGCTGGACTGAAAGAGAGCGGCTGCTGACGGCGGTGTGCAGAAGACCAACAGTCATCGATTCGTCGCACGGGACGGGAGGAGATGGTGAGAGGCGGTGTCGGCGTGCGTGGGCAAGGCTGGGGGTGGTGGCGGGGCTGTGGGAGGGTCACGACCAAGGGTCGTCGCCCATATTGTGCAGAACAGCATCAGACCATCGAGACTCAGATCTAGGCACACAGACGGACGTGATAGACAGACCTGATTGGTGGAGCTGGTCGCTGCCATGGTTGGTCAACTCTCTCATCCATCTCCAAAGGAGGGAAGCAGGAGAAGGGGATGAACGGGAGAGGTGCAAGATGACTCATCGTGCATCGCCGGATGGCAAGCGGTTGCAGGAAGAAGGAGGAGCCGTCGGTGGTGCTCTGCTACTCAGCTCGTGGGCTCCGGAGCGATCTTGGGCGGCGGCGTGACCGTAGAGGAGACAAGTTGTAGGTGGAGGAGGATCGTGGGCTCCGGAGCGACCTTGGGGAGGGAGACCGCGGGCTCGGCATTGCCTACAGGTGGAGGAGCGAACGGCGGCGTGCGCGGGTACGGGGATGGGATGGGGAGGGAGGTGGCGGCGGCGATCTCGAAGGGGAGGAGGCGACGAGTGGCTGGGTAGGGTTCGCGAGGACGTGGGTCTGCTAGTTTTTTTACTTGTCTTCAGATGGATGAATGGATGGATGGATGTGGGATTGCTAGCAATGGATAGTAGGATTTATGCCATGTCATTGATCCGTGGCATAAATGGTTCCACCAATCAGAATCCAGCTTATGTAATTGTGTCACTTTCTTTTGTTTCTTTTATATTATTTATCCTCTTACTTCGGGTAAACACTCAACATATTAACCTCATCTGGTATGTTTAAATGACCCAATATTTATGGAACCATATTGGGTTTAGATATTAGTCCGTATAGATATTGGATTTAGGAAATATGGACCCATATTGTTGTCTCTAGTTGTATTTTTTGATTGCCTAAAAAAAGTTGTACAATATTTATTATTTCCCTCAGAAGAAAGCTATATTTTTTGGTTGAGTGTTGTGGGTGGAAACACTTTTCATTTAATTATGATAGTATTCGGCATTAATGAAAAATTCACGCACATATTTTTTATTGTCATGTTTAAGTTTTTATTGTTTGAAACACCAAGTTAAGGTACCATATACCACCTTTCAAAAATATTTATCTAAATAGGGTCTACACATTATGAGATTAGCATGGGTCATATATTTCATTTCGGTAATTATATTGTATTTTATAAAATATTTAGGATATTAAAATGAATAATTATAATTTATTGGTATTTATCTAATATAATTTACTTCATCCATATACGTATAAACAAAATTTTGCTCTCTATACATGACACATAGGCAAAATTGATGAGGTGTCGTCCAGTCACCTCCACACATATGTTTATGGTCTTATATTTGGTCATGGTAGCATTGAAATATGATCATAAATAATTCTACACATCTTAATGACCATTTTGTGCAATAGGATCATGACCTAATGAACGCAAAATGTCATAACGTTATGGCCTTTGGACCCTCTTAGACTTGCCATGACTAATTTCAGAATTTTGGTCCTGGATCAATGACCAAATAAAGCACCGTCATTTTTTGGGTCATAATTGAGCGTTTTTCTTGTAGTGAGTTGTGCTTCTATCCCTATCGAGGCCCTCGTGCCAAAATAAGGATAACATCGCATCTTGGGTGTTACAAGTACTCACCGTTGCTTTGCTCCCGTTTTGCCCTTGATACGATTGTTGCGATCAGATGACGGAGCCCGGGAGCTAGCTGATCCTGCTGACAAGTACTACTAGCCCGAGGGAGCCGACTACTACATGGAGGCCGCCAATGACCAGGAGTAGATAGGAGTCTATCAGGAAGGAGGATTACGCCTTTTTGATCGAAATGTTGTTACTTTTGCTAGCCTTCTTAAGGAAGACTTGTTTACTGTTGGAAATACGTCCTAGAGGCAATAATAAATTGGTTATTATTATATTTCCTAGTTCATGATAATTGTCTATGATTCATGCTATAATTGTATTAACCAGAAACTGTAATACATGTGTGAATATATAGAACACAATGTGTCCCTAGTAAGCCTCTAGTTGCCTAGCTCGTTGATCAATAGATGATCATGGTTTCTTGATCATGGACATTGGATGTCATTGATAATAGGATCACATCATTGGGAAATGATGTGATGGACAAGACCCAATCCTGATAATAGCACTAGATCGTGTTGTTCGTCTGCTAAAGCTTTTCGAATGTCAAGTATCATTTCCTTAGACCGTGAGATTGTGCAACTCCCGGATACTGTAGGAGTGCTTTGGGTGTACCAAACGTCACAACGTAACTGGGTGATTATAAAGGTGCACTACGGGTATCTCCGAAAGTGTCTGTTGAGTTGTACGAATCGAGACCGGGATTTGTCACTCCGTGTGACGGAGAGGTATCTCTGGGCCCACTCGATAATCCATCATCTTATTGAGCTTAGTGTGACTAAGGGGTTAGCCACATGAAGATGTGTTACAGAACGAGTAAACAGACTTGCCGGTAACAATATTGAACAAGGTATAGAGATATCGATGATCGGATCTCGAGCAAGTATCATACCGATAGACAAAGGGAATTGCATACGGAATTGATTGAATCCTTGACATCGTGGTTCATCCAATGAGATCATCGTGGAACATGTGGGAACCAACATGGATATCCAGACCCCGTTGTTCGTTTTTGGGCGGAGAGATGTCTCGGTCATGTCTGCATGCTTCCCGAACCCGTAGGGTCTACACACTCAAGGTTCGATGATGCTAGGGTTATAGGGAAATAGCGTACGAGGTTTCCGAAGGTTGTTAGGAGTCCCGGATGAGATCCCGGACGTCACGAGGAGTTCCGGAATGTTTCGGAGGTAAGGAATTATGTATAGGAAGTGAGGATTTGGTCACTGGAATTGTTTTGGGCGAAACCGGTAACGTACCTGGACCACCGGAAGGGTTCCGGGGGTACACCAGGAGGGGCCACCAGCCCCAAAGGCTAGCATGGGCCAAAAGGTGGAAGGGAACCAGCCCAGAGTGGGCTGGTGCGCCTCCCACCTAGGCCCATGGCGCAGCAAGAGAGGGAAGGGGGGAAACCCTAGCACAGATGGGCCTAAGGCCCATCTGGGGTGCGCCACCCCCTCTCCCTTGCCCTGGCCGCCACCACCATCCCTAGATGGGGCTGCCGCACCGTTTGTGGGTGGGAACCCTAAAGGGGGTGCTCCCCTCCCTCTCCCCCTATATATAGTGGAAGTTTTGGCTTATTTGACATACACGAAATATGTCTCTCGGCGCAGCCCTACTCCTCCTCTTCCTCCTCTTCCACGGTGCTTGCCGAAGCCATGTCGGAATACCATGTAGATCCATCGCCACCACGCCATCGTGCTGCCAGAGCTCTCCCTCAACCTCTCCCTCCTCCTTGCTAGATCAAGGCATGGCAGACATCACCGGGCTGTACGTGTGTTGAACGCGGAGGTGCCGTGATTCGGCACATAGATCGGAACCGACCGCGATCTGAATCGCTGTGAGTACGACTCCATCGACCGCGTTCATAGTAACGCTTCCGCTTAGCGATCTTCTAAGGTATGAAGATGCTCTACCCCATCACTCGTTGCTGGTTTCTCCATAGATAGATCCTTGTATGGCGTAGGAAATTTTTGAATTTACTACGTTCTCCATCAGTGGCATCCGAGCCAAGGTTCTATGCGTAGATTCTATGCACGAGCAGAACACAAAAGTTGTGGGCGCTGATTTTGTAAAATTGCTTGCCGTTATGAGTCTTATCTTGATTCGGTGGCATCGTGGGATGAAGCGGCCCGGACCAACATTACAGGTACTCTTACGTGAGACTGGTTCCACCGATAGACATGCACCAGTTGCATAAGGTGGCTAGCAGGTGTCTGTCTCTCCCACTTTAGTCGGATCATATTCGATGAAGAGTGTCCTTATGAAGGGTAAATAGCATTGGCATATCAACGTTGTGGTTGTCACATAGGTAAGAAAAGTTCTTGCTAGAAATCCAATCAGCCACGTAAAACTTGCAAAAACAACTAGAGGACGTCTAACTTGTTTTTGCAGGGTATGCTATGTGATGTGATATGGCCAAAAGAATGTGATGTTACATGTGTGATGTATGAGATTGATCATGTTCTTGTACTAGGATTCACGAATTGCATGCTGATGAGTATGACAACCGGCAGGAGCCATAGGAGTTGTCTTAATTTATTGTATGAGATGCAACACCATGTTGATTACTTTACTTTATCGCTAACGGTTAGCTATAGTAGTAGAAGTAATAGTTGCATGACGACTCCGCGGAGACACAATGATGGAGATCATGATTATGGAGATCATGGTGTCATGCCGGTGACGATGATAATCATGGTGCCCCGAAGATGGAGATCCAAGGAGCAAGATGATAATGGCCATATCATGTCACTATATGATTGCATGTGATGTTTATCATGTTTTACATCTTATTGCTTAGAACTATGGTAGCAAAGATAAGATGATCCCTCATTAAAATTTTGAGATAGGTATTCCCCTAAGTGTGCACCGTTGCGAAGGATCGTTGTCTCGAAGCACCACGTGATGATCGGGTGTGATAGATTCTAACGTTCGCATACAACAGGTGTAAGCCAGTTTACACATGCAAGACACTTAGGTTGACTCGACGAGCCTAGCATGTACAGACATGGCCTCGAATACGGGAGACCGAAAGGTCGAGCATGAGTCGTATGGTTGATACGATCAGGATGGAGATGCTCACCATTGATGACTAGTCCGTCTCACGTGATGATTGGACACGGGCTAGTCGACGTGGATCATGTATCACTTGGATGACTAGAGGGATGTCGATCTGAGTGGGAGTTCATTGAATAATTTGATTAGATGAACTTAATTATCATGAACATAGTCAAAAGGTCTTTGAAAATTATGCTTGCGCTATACCTCTACGGTTTTTGATATGTTCCTAGAGAAAACTTAGTTGAAAGATAGAAGTAGCAATTGTGCGGACTGGGTCCGTTAACTGGGGATTGTCCTCATTGCTAAGTAGAAGGCTTATGTCCTTAATGCACCGCTCGGTGTGCTGAACCCAAGCGTGATCTGTGGATGTTGCGAACATCCGACTTACACGTTTTTGATAACTACATGATAGTTCAATGCATATTGCTTGAACGGCTTAGAATTGAGGCGTTAAAGACGTTTCGAACTTCGCGGGACATACATGATGATCCAAGATATGAAATTAGGATTTCATGCTCGTGCCCTTGTTGATAGGTATGAAACCTCCGACAAGATTCCTTGTCTGCAAAGTAAAGGAGAAGAGCTCAATCGTTGAGCATGTGCTCTGATTGTCTCAGAACTACAATCGCTTGAATCGAGTGGGAGTTGATCTTCCAAATGAGACAGTGATAGTTCTCCAAAGTCACTGACACCAAGCTACTAGAGCTTCATGATGAACTATAACATATCAAGGATGGAAATGATGATCCTTGAGCCATTCGTGATGTTTGACACCGCGAAAGTAGAAATTGAAAAGGAGCATCAATTGTTGATGGTTTGTGAAACCGCTAGTTTCAAGAAGGGAAAGGGCATGAAGGGATACTTCACTAAACGACAAACCAGTTGCTGCTCTAGTGAAGAGACCCAAGGTTGAACCAAAACCCGAGACTAAGTGCTTCTGTAATAAGGGGAACAGTCACTGAAGAGGAACTACCCTAGATACTTGGTAGATAAGAAGGATGGCAAAGTCAATAGAAGAATATTGTATATACATGATATTGGTATGTACTTTACTAGTACTCCTAGTAGAACCAGGCTATTAGATACCGGTGCGATTGCTAATTGTTAGCAACTCAAAATGAAAGCTATGGATTAAATGGGGACTAGCTAAAGGCGAGGTGACGATGTGTGTTGGAAGTGTTTCCAAGGTTGATATGATCGAACATCGCAAGCTCCCTCTACCATCGAGATTAGTGTTAAACCTAATACTTGTTATTTGGTGTTTGCGTTGATCATAGATATAATTGGATTATGTTAATGGCAAAACGATTATTCATCTAAAGAGAATAATGGTTATTGTGTTTACTTGAATAATACCTTCAATGGTCTTGCACCTAGAATGAATGGTTTATTGAATCTTGATCGTAGTGATACACATGTTCATAATATCGTTGCCAAAAGATACAAAGTAGTAATGATAGTACCACTTACTTATGGCACTGCTGCTTGAGTCATACTGGTATAAATTCATGAAGAAGCTCCATGCTGATGGATCTTTGTACTCACTCATTTTTGAAACGTTTGAGACATGCAAACCATGCTTGTTGGTATAAACGCATGGAGAAACTCCATGCGGATGATTCGTTTGTACTCACTTGATTATTGAATCACTTGAGACATGCAAATCATACCACGTGGGAAAGATGACTGAAGACCTCGTTTTCCTGTGAGATGGAACAAGAAGGTAACTTGTTGGAAGTAATACATTTGGATGTGTACAGTCCAATGAGTACCGAGGCTCGCAGTGGATATCATTATGTTCTTACTTCACAAATGCTTTAAGTAGATACTAGTGTATATACTTGATGAAACACAAGTCTAAATTATTGAATGGTTCAAGTAAATTCAGAGTGAAGTTGAAGATCATCGTGACAAGAGGATAATATGTCTACGATGTGATCGTGGAGGTAAACATATATATCTAAGTTACGAGTTTGGTAAACATTTAAGACAATGTAAAAATTGTTTCACGTGAAAAATGTTTCACAACTCATGCCACCTGGAACACCATAGTCTGATGGTGTGTCCGTATATCATAGTCATGCCCTATTAGATATAGTGCATACTATGATATTTCTTATCAAATTACTACTATCGTTTATGGTTTGGCATTAGAGACAACCGCATTCACTTTAAATAGGGCACCACGTAATTCTGTTGATATGACAGCATATGAACTATGGTTTAGAGAAACCTAAGTTGTCATTTCTTAAAAGTTTGGGGCTGCGATGCTTATGTGAAAGAGTTTCAACCTCATAAGCTCGAACCCAAAGCGGATAAATGCATCTTCATAGGACACCCAAAACAATTGGGTATACCTCCTATCTCAGATCCGGAAGCAGATGTGTTTATTTCTAGAAACGGGTCCTTTCTCGAGGAAAGGTTTCTCTCGAAAGAGTTGAGTGGGAGTATGGTGGATACTTGATGGGGTTATTGAACCATCACTTCAACCATTGTATGGCAGGGCATAGGAAGTTGTTCTTGTGGCGCCTACACCAATTGAAGTGGAAGTTTATGATAGTGATAATGAAGTTTCGGATCAAGTCATTGCCAAAACCTCGTAGGTGGACAAGGACACGTACTACTATAGAGTGGTACTGTAATCCTTCCTTAGAGATCATGTTGTTGGACCAAGATTCCGACAAATGGCTGGAGGCCATGAAATCCGAGAGAGGATCCATGTATGAAAACAAAGTATAGATTTTGGAAGAACTACTTGATGGTCGTAAGACTATTAACTATGGATGGTCTTTGAAAGGAAGACACATAGTGATGGTGAAAAGTCACCATTAAGAAAGCTCGACTTGTCGCAAAGATGTTTTCGACAAAGTTCAAAGAGTTGACTACGATGAGACTTTCTCACTCGTAGCGATGCTGAAAGTCTGTTGGAATTTTGTTAGCAGCTGTTGCATCATTTATGACATTTTTGCAGATAGGATGTCAAAATATTGTTTCCTCGGCGGTTTCCTTGAGGAAAGGTTGTATGTGATACAACCAGAAGATTTTGTCGATCCTAAAGAGTGCTAACAAGTATGCAATGCTCCAACGATCCTTCTATGGACTGGAGCACTATAGAATATCTGATGAATATATGTGTTTGACATATTGTTGATCAGAAATAATGTAGAGTTTGTGGAAAGCATAAAGGGTTGTTTGAAAGGAGTTTTTCAAAGGAAGACCTGTATAACATAATTGAATATTGAACATCAAGATATATGGAGATAGATCAAAGTGCTTAATGGAACTTTCAACAAAATGCATGCCTTGACAAGTTTTTGAAAGTGTTCAAAATAGGTCGGCAAAAGAAGCAGTTCTTGGCCGTGTTGTAAGGTGTGAATTTTGAATAAGACTCAAAATCCCGACCACGACAGAAGAAAGAGAAAGGACGAATGTCGTCCCCTGTGCATCAGTCATAGGCTCTATAAGTATGCTATGTTGTGTACCACACCTAAAGTGTGCATTGCCATGAGTCAGTCAAGGGGTACAAGAGTGATCCAGGAATGGTTCACTCGACATCGGTCAAAGTTATCATTAGTAACTTATGGACTAAGGAATTTTTCTTGATTATGGAGGTGATTAAAGAGTTTGTTGTAAAGATGTTACATCAATGCAAGCTTTGTCACTAATCCGGATGACTATGAGTAGTAAACCGGATTCGTATAGTGGAGAAGTCATTTGGAATAGTTCCAAATGGTGCATGGTAGCACTATCTATATGAAGACACAGAGGTTTGTAAAGCACACACGGATCTGAAAGTTTCAGACCCGTTGACTAATAAACCTCTCTCACAAGCAAGACATGATCAAACCCCAAAACAGTATGGGTGTTGGATTCATTGCAATCACATAGTGATGTGAACTAGATAATTAATTCTAGTGCAAGTGGGAGACTATTGGAAATATGCCCTAGAGGCAATAATAAATTGGTTATTATTATATTTCCTAGTTCATGATATTGTCTATTATTCATGCTATAATTGTATTAACTAGAAACTGTAATACATGTGTGAATATATAGATCACAATGTGTCCCTAGTAAGCCTCTAGTTGGCTAGCTCGTTGAACAATAGATGATCATAGTTTCTTGACCATAGACATTGGATGTCATTGATAATGGGATCACATCATTGGGGAATGATGTGATGGACAAGACCCAATCCTAAGCATAGCACTAGATCGTGTTGTTCGTCTGCTAAAGCTTTTCTAATGTCAAGTATCATTTCCTTGGACCATGAGATTGTGCAACTCCTGCATACCGTAGGAGTGCTTTGGGTGTACCAAATGTCACAACGTAACTGGGTGATTATAAAGGTGCACTACGGGTATCTCTGAAAGTGTTTGTTGAGTTGTACGAATCGAGACCGGGATTTGTCGCTCCATGTGACAGAGAGGTATCTCTGGGCCCACTAGGTAATCCATCATCTTATTGAGCTCAGTGTGACTAAGGGGTTAGCCACATGATGATGTGTTATGCAACGAGTAAAGAGGCTTGCTGGTAATGAGATTGAACAAGGTATAGAGATACCAACGAGCGAATCTCGGGAAAGTATCATACCCATAGAAAAAGGGAATTGCATACGGGATTGATTGAATCCTTGACATCGTGGTTCATCCGATGAGATCATCGTGGAACATGTGGGAACCAACATGGATATCCAGACCCTGTTGTTAGTTATTGGCCGGAGAGATGTCTCGGTCATGTCTGCATGCTTCCCGAACCCGTAGGTCTATACACTTAAGGTTCGATGACGCTAGGGTTATAGGGAAATAGCGTACAAGGTTACCGAAGGTTTTTTGGAGTCCCGGATGAGATCCCGGATGACACAAGGAGTTCCGGAATGGTCTGGAAGTAAAGAATAATATATAGGAAGTGAGGATTTGGTCATCGGAATTGTTTCGGGCGACATCGGTAACGTACCGGGACCACCGGAAGGGTTCCGGGGGTCCACCGGGAGGGGCCACATGCCCCAAAGTCTAGCATGGGACAAAAGGTGGAAGGGAACCAGCCCAGAGTGGGCTGGTGCGCCTCCCACCTAGGCTCAAGGCGCAGCAAGATAGGGAAGGGGGGAAACCCTAACGTAGGTGGGCCTAAGGCCCATCTGGTGTTGCGCCACCCCCCTCTCCCTTTCCCTCGCCGCCACCACCAGCCCTAGATGGGGGTGCCGCACCCTTTGGGGGTGGGAACCCTAAAGGGGCCGCCCCCTCCCTCTCCCCCTATATATAGTGGAGGTTTTGGCTGAATTGAGATACACGAAATCTCTCTCTCGGCGCAGCCCTACTCCTCCTCTTCCTCCTCTTCCGCGGTGCTTGGCGAAGCCCTATCGGTATACCTCGTGGCTCCACCGCCTCCACGCCGTCGTGTTGCCGGAGCTCTCAATCAACCTCTCCCTCCTCCTTGCTGGATCAAGGCATGAGAGACGTTGACGGGCTGTACGTGTGTTGAACACGGAGGTGCCGTGATTCGGCACACAGATCGGAACCGACCGCGATCTGAATCGCTGCGAGTACGACTCCATTCACCGCGTTCATAGTAACGCTTCTGCTTAGCGATCTTCAATGGTATGAAGATGCTCTACCCCATCACTCGTTGCTGGTTTCTCCATAGATAGATCCTTGTATGGCGTAGGAAAATTTCAAATTTACTATGTTCTCCATCATTTAATTATGTGTGTACTCACATATCGTTGATTCTGATGAATCCTATGTGTTCGAGCTTTTGTATTTGAGCCATCGAGGCCCCTCGCTTGTATTTTTTATTTGTGTCTAGAGTTGTGTTGTGATATCTTCACGCGAGTCTCTGATCTTGATCGTGCGCATTTGCGTGTATGATTAAGACGGGGGCGTCACAGGAAGTAGGGTAAATTTTACATAATCTTCATCAAATATATTAAGCTCATTATTTGATCATCTAGGCCATAGTAGTTATTTCATCGATTCGCAACAACATGCAATCAAAGCGGTATCCTTCTAATGAACTTTTTACGACAGTGCTGAAGAATTTAGTTATGAATTTTTTTAATCATAATTAGCAAGAATTATACTTTACTTCACCAACATTCTCTACATGTGATAACTTGTATGACATCATACCTGAACTAGATATTCTAGTCTTTTTCTTTTTGCCTCTAAACTTCTTATAGTTTTACTTTCAATATTTCTCCCACTCAACAGAAGAATCTTCTAACTTGTAAGAGTGGCGTGAGCCGAAATTTCTCTAGGAATGCAAGTATCATTACATCATTTGGTCTTGTTCTTTCTTTTTTAGTTCTCATCATCATATCATGACTCGTGTTCTTCCGGATATTTATAAATTTTAATCTCAAACATAGTTGAATGTTTCGCTAGAACTTGCAAACAAAACGATTCTTTAGATAAGATATTTTTTTAGGAAACAAAAACAATTCAAATTTCCAAGAATATAAAATAACTATTCCAAACATTTTGAAGTTTAGGTTTCTTGGAAGCAAGTTGACCATAATGTAATTCTTAGCCTTTTGGATTGAAAGACACAAGTCTTGTCAATCATAGCATTTGGAGGAGAGCATTGCAACCATGTAGTAAGAAAAAAATCCTTCTTGTCACTCTTAGAGTACAATCCTCTCAATGTAAAAGAGTTAACCAGATAAATAACAGTCAATCAATTTCAACAGAAAAGGTGGAACCGTGACCCATATTTCTAAAGCTATAATGCAAACTACACATATACATTGTTCATAATAAATTGCACTAGTTATTAAACTGAATTAATTCATATTGTGCTCACACTCAAATTAGTATCTCTCATAATTGATTTTAAGTGATTCAAGACAATGTTCCTATTCTCAGCCATTGATGTGGACATTAGTGATGACGATAATTTTAACTGATATGAAATCTGTTGTCGATCATATGTCTAGATGACTCTTGTTCATATTTCAATGCTTCGTGCTCCAAAGTCAACATGATTCTGCTAGAACTTCAAGATAACCGAGTTCTATCTACTTTGCCAGGTGTTACCTAACCCTTCTTACACATCACGGTCCGTTTGCACTCATGTGGACATGACACACTCCAGAAAGTAATGTGTTATAGAAGGTTCCAACACTGGGAAGAACACCTTTTAACTTGATATTTTCTGTAAGATATCACCCTAATAATTGTCTACTTCGCAATCAAGTGTGCAAACAAAAAAAGGGATAAACATCTCACGCAATTCATAATAGCACTATATGGTAATAGCGCTGGGCGTCGGGTATCCTTCATGATATTCTTCAATCTTCAATTGAATTGTCGTACAAGCCAATATTTCAATGTCGTGGCAACCATTTCAAAAACGTTGCCATGGCGTTAATTCCAAGAAATGTTGTCATGGCGACCTTTTCAGAAAACGTTGCCATGGTACCAAATCTAGACATTCTGTCGTGGCATGAAATGGTAGCTCCTCGTACCGCGCTTAGTGCACCTTCTCCTCGTCGGGGTCTTCCATGTATGCTTGCCATCATTACCTACAATATGTAGCCTATCTCGATGATATTTACATTAACATGGCAATCATGTGGCTCTATCCATCAGTTGTGATCGGCAGGTCACTTAACATTACATCATATAACCATCTCATGCATAAACTCATTATCATGACGAAGGCTATACCACGTCATATGCAATCCCTGCAAAACCAAGTTAGACGTCCTCTAATCGGTTTTAGAAATTTTTAGATACGTGGTTACCAGTTTTAACAAATTATACAAGCTACCTACATCCACAATTTAGGCGATAATCCTTGTAGCTAGATTAAGTTTCAGTGTGTCTGAAAGAAGAGACTTAGTTAAAAATCTCTAGCCCCACACTAAACCTCATCATTACGCGTGACCCCCTAGAAGATCGTTCATCTTCATCACCCTCTTGTATATGCGATGGTTCACTATTCTTGACTATGATGAGTCCCAAAAACTGTTAGCACATTGTCGATAGCAAGAGTTGAGGGATTGTCATAACTCTTTACAAAGCCACATCATGTCATCAATGAACTGAACCAAAGCAACACTCGAGAGGAGCATATCAAGAACATCAAACCCTCACATCCACATTTGATCTAGATCGCAACATGTATCTACACATAGAATAGCTCTCATGTCACTATTAGGAAATGTTGTAGAACACAAAAAAAATCTCGCCCTACGATCAACTAGGAACACTATGAAGATATTGTAATGGTTGAGATCATGATCGATATCATCACCGAGTTTCAGTGGAAGAAAAGCATGAAGATGTTGATCGTACTTGGAGTCCCTCGAACCGAAGATGAACGGTCCCGCGAACCTTCGATGACAATCCCTCAAACTGAAGACCAAAAGCACGACCTCTCTACTTGGTTGCAACCGTGCCATCTTCACGATCCAACAATGCTTCGCCATCCAGATATAATCATTGCCGGAGAATTAGAGGGAGTAGATTACAACCACACGAGGCTTCTGGTTATGAGGATTAGAGAAACTAGACCTAACTCTAATTAGTCAACTAGGACAACTAGAACTAGAAGAAGTAGAGGAGGCTCCAAAACTTGTGTATTCAGAGAGTGGAAATCCTCTAGTATATATACGTTGGATGGGAGAGGAGGGGCACCACAAGGTGAGGGAAAGTCCCCACCTTTGGATGGCCAAGTAAGGAGGACTTGTACTCCTCCCCCTCCCCAATTTGGCCTCTCCACTTGGGCCTTGATGGCCCAAGTTGCCTTCCATCACTTAGACTTTTTAGGCCCGTTGATATTTAATTAAATATTGCATTGGTCAACACACTTTCAGAACATTATATATATAACTTAACATCCCGTGGAACATTTTCCACTTATATATATATTTATTTATTTATCGATAATACCCGGTATTACTAGATACTCTGTGAAACCCTTTCGCTGACCCCGAAACGGTTCCAGATCCTCTCGAAACTATTTCACATATTAATGAAACAGTTTAACAACTATATTTTCTCATCACTCTTGTCCTACTAACACTCGGCAGATCATGATAACCTTAAGCTTGTGAGCCCGTAGGTTTGGCAACTCATAGACATGAATGGAACTCCTTCGTTCAATGACTGATAGTGGAACCATGGACATACATATCCATCCCTATGAGTACACAAATGATATTCGAATGAAACTTTGGTTACGAGGCGGCGGCTTGGTCAACACCTGCTACAACGAGGGAGAGGGTGAGGTCGCAAGAACAGGGAGGAAGGGAGTCGCGGGGCAGCGGGGATGGGCCTTCTCCGGTGGCGTCATCGCTGGGGACTGGTTCCTGAGGCTCCGATGGCTCATCGTCCGGCCGGTCGCGAAGGAGATGCGGCGGGGTCGGGAAGCACGCTCGGGATCCAGCAGGACTCCAGTGTGGGAGTCAGGGATCGGGAGCTCGTGCTCCTCCCGAGGGCGGCGGCGGTGGTTCGTGCCCGGCGGGCCAGATCTGGGCTCGCGAGCTCATGCGGCTGGGGTGGCTCGCGGCGCAGGATGGAGGGAGGAGGAATTGGGTGGCGGCTGGCTAGGGTTTCAGGCGCAGATCCCGAGGAGGAATAGGGGGCACCCAAATAGGCAGGGTGGGGGTGTTTATATAGGGAAAGGGGCTAGGGTTAGCAGATTTTGCATCCGATTTCAACCACACGATCGTGATCGAACGGCCCGAATGCGGGGATGGGCTAGGCTGGGGCACTACAACCATGATGAGCTGAGAGAAGAGAGGGGATTTGCATCCCAACACAATATTTTAAAACACCAAAACCCGTGCGGAGATAATCTGATGACAGTGCCGCTACGGTCGACCGTTCGGGTATCAAACAGACTCCGATTGCGACAAATTTCGGCACGCGGCCTACCTACACTAAAATAAGACCGCACGCCAAGTTTCAACCCTATCTGAAAAAGTTTTATACACACTTTTAAAAACAAGATTTTGAGTGATGTTGTGGGCACGTGCGTGTGTGGTTGCGCTCAGAACGGTCAACGGTGAAAATGGAGAGAACCGGCAACTACTAACGGATGCAAGTTTTGAAAACTAGCAGCAACGGAGTGCCGATACAATGAAGATGATGCGAATGAGGTGATGATGAATGCGATAGACATCTAATCGCACGACGGCAACAAGATAAAAAGGGGAATCTTCTGGAGCGTTGGTCTCGGGCTTCACAACTCTCCTACACTAACAAGAGATCTCGCCCCGAGATCTAAGAATGAAAGGGGGGAAAGAGGATGAGAAAAGCAAGACGTAAAACTTGGTTGCTTCTTTGACAAATGAGTGAAACAAACGATCCTTGATGGTTGGAAGAGATGAGGAATGATAAGAGAAACAAGCAAGAATTCAATCGAAATTTCGGGAGCACTTCCGTAGGAAAAGAGGACAAAAAAATTGATGAGATGGAAAGATCTTGACAAGATTCACAACAAACCAACTAAGTTGATAAGAAAGGAAAGAACATGAAAGGAGACAAAACACTCCAGTTAGATGAATAAGGAAGGAAAGAACACGATCTTGATAAAACTAGATAATGGAAAGAAGAGAGCAACATCGCAACAACTCTGGAACAGGAGAATAGAAGCTAGATCATTGAAAAGAAAAGACACTCCTATCACAATAGAACTTGATAAATGATACGTCTCCAACGTATCTATAATTTTTTGATGGTTTCATGCTATTATCTTGTCAAACTTTGGAAGTCTTGTATGCCTTTTATATATTTTTTGGGACTAACTTATTAACTCAGTGTCAAGTGTCAGTTCCTGTTTTTTCCATGTTTTTGACCCCCTTTCAGAGGAGGATTTTGAACAAAGTCCAAACGGAATGAAACTGCCAAAAAGATTTTTTCCGAAGCAATAAAAGATCAGGATGTCGGAGAATCAGGGCAGGGGGCCTGCAGGGACCCCACAAGCCCTCATGGCGCGGCCAGGGGGCCCGTGCCTCCCTGGCTTGTGGGATCCCTGGGCCACCTCTGCCCTAGGTTTTGCGCCTATATATTCCCTAAAATCCCAGAAAAAGCTAGGAGATCATCGAAAGTACTTTCCCGCCGCCGCAAGCTTCTGTCTCCACAAAAGCCCACCTGGGGCACGTTCTGGTGCCCTGCCGGAGGGGGATTCGGATTCGGAGGGCTTCTTCATCAACACCATGACCTCTCTGATGATGCGTGAGTAGTTCACCATAGACCTACGGGTCCATAGCTAGTAGCTAGATGGCTTCTTCTCTCTCTTGGATCTTCAATACAAAGTTCTCCATGATCTTCATGGAGATCTATCTGATGTAATCTTCTTTTGCGGTGTGTTTGTCGAGATTCGATGAATTGTGGATTTATGATCAGATTATTTATGAATCTTATTTGAGTTTCTTCTGATCTCTTTTATGCATGATTTCATATCCTTGTAATTTTGTTAGAGTTGTGGGTTTTGTTTGGCCAACTAGATCTATGATTCTTGCAATGGGAGAAGTGCTTGGTTTTGGGTTCATACCGTGCGGTGACCTCATCCAGTGACAGAAGGGGTAGCGAGGCACGCATCGTGTTGTTGCCATAAAGGGTAAAAAGATGGGGTTTTCATCATTGGTTTGAGTTTATCCCTCTACATCATGTCATCTTGCTTAAGGCGTTACTCTGTTCGTCATGCATGCTGGATAGCGGTCGATGTGTGGAGTAATAGTAGTAGATGCAGAAAGTATCGGTCTACTTGTCTCGGACGTGATGCCTATACGTATGATCATTGCCTTAGATATCGTCATGACTTTGCGCGGTTCTATCAATTGCTCGACAGTAATTTTTTCACCCACCATGATATTTTCTATTTTGAGAGAAGCCTCTAGTGAACACTATGGCCCCCGGGTCTACTCCACACCATATTTTCAGCCTTACACTTTTACTTCGTTGCACTTTCCGCCTTCATATCTCACTTTGCAATCAATCTTGAAGGTATTGACAACCCCTTTAAAGCGTTGGGTGCAAGCTCCTTTGTGTTTGCGCACGTACTCTGGACTTGACAAGATTGTCCTAATGGATTGATACCTTGGTTCTCAAACTGAGGGAAATACTTACTGCTCCTGTGCTGCATCACCCTTTCCTCTTCGAGGGAAAAACCAACGCAAGCCCAGTCTCCGTCAACGTGCCAATTTCTGGCACTGTTGTGTGTTGCCGTAGCAGAAGAATTTCTGGCGCCGTCGCCGGGGATGATCAAGTCAAGAACTCATCCCAGTAGGTGTCGCAAACTCATATCTTGCATTTACTTTGTTTGCCGGTTGCCTCTCGTTTTCCTCTCCTCCACTTCACCAATTTTCCTTTTTTGGTTGCCTTTTCATTCGCCCTTTTTCTCGCTTGATCTTTGTTCGCTTGTGTGCTTGCTTGCTTGCTGAAGTCGCCATGAATGAAAACACCAAACTTTGTGACTTCTCGAATACTAATAATAATGATTTTATTAGTACTCCGATTGCTCCCGCCACTAGTGCGGAGTCATACGAAATCAATGCCGCTTTGCTGAATCTTGTTATGAAAGAGCAATTCCCTGGCCTTCGTGAAGATGCGGCATCCCATCTTAATACCTTCATTGAGCTTTGTGATATGCAAAACAAGAGAGATGTGGATAATGATGTGATTAAATTGAAGCTTTCTCCTTTCTCGTTGCGAGATCGCGCAAAAACTTGGTTTTCTTCTTTGCCCAAAAATAGTATTGATTCTTGGGATAAGTGCAAAGATGCTTATATATCCAAGTATTTTCCACCGGCTAAGATTATCTCCCTCCGTAATGATATCATTAATTTCAAGCAACTTCATCATGAACATGTTGCACAATCTTGGGAGAGAATGAAATTAATGATTAGAAATTGTCCCGCTCATGGCTTGAGTCTTTGGATGATGATTCAAATATTTTACGCTGGCTTGAATTTTGCTTCTAGAAATATCTTGGACTCCGCTCAGGTGGAACTTTCATGGAAATCACGTTAGGGGAAGCCACAAAGCTCCTAGACAACATCATGACGAATTACTCTCAGTGGCACACTGAAAGGTCACCTACTACTAAGAAGGTACACATTATAGAAGAAAATAACTCGTTGAGTGCTAAGATGGATGAGTTAATGAATTTGGTTGCTAGTAGAAGTGCTCCTTTAGATCATATTGATATGCCTTCGTCTTCCTTTATTGGGAGTAGCAACTCTAGCTTGGACGTTAATTTTGTTGGTAGGAATAATTTTGGCAACAACAATGCTTTTAGAGGAAACTATGTTCCTAGGCCTTTTCCTAGTAACACCTCTAATAACTTTGGCAAGTCCTACAACAAAACTCATGGAAATTACAATAGATTACCCTCTGATCTAGAGAGTAATATCAAAGAGTTCATCAACTCTCAAAAAAAAATCAATGCATACATAGAGGAAAAACTACTCAAAATTGATGATTTGGCTAAGAGCGTTGATAGAATGTCTAGTGATGTTGATGCTTTGAAAGTTAGATGTGCTCCTCCCAAGATCAATATGGATGAAACTTTGAAAGCTATGCATGTCTCCATGATTGAGAGCAAAGAAAGAACCGCCCAAATTCGTGCTAGACATGAATGGCTTAAAAAGGCGTGTTCTCGTGATAAGAATCACGAAGATCTTAAAGTGCTTGGTGTGACTCCCATTGAATCTTTGTTTTCTTGTGTCAAAACTAATGATGATGGGGCTGGATATGAATCCACTTTGGTTGAAAAGTGCCCCAATGATTTGGAGTCCATCTATCTTGATGATAAAAGCATTGAAAGTGGAGTAGAATATATTAAAACTTTGAGTAGTAATTAAATTACTACTATGTATTTCAAGGTATTCAATTATGATAGTTGCTCCTTGATTGAATGCATTTCCTTGATGCAGTCCATGTTAAACTCTCCACACGCTTATAGCCAAAACAAGGCCTTTACCGATCATATCGTCGAAGCTATGATAAAATCTCTTGAAGAGAAACTTGAATTGGAAGTATCTATCCCTAGAAAGCTTCATGATGAGTGGGAACCTACCATCAAAATCAAAATCAAAAACTATGAATGCAATGCTTTGTGTGATTTGGCTGCTAGTGTTTCCGCGATTCCAAAGTCTTTATGTGATGTTCTGGGTTTTAATGAGATTGAAGAGTGTTCTCTTAATTTGCATCTTGCTGATTCTACTGTCAAGAAACCCATGGGAAGGATCAATGATGTTCTTATTATTGCAAATAGGAACTATGTACCCGTGGATTTCATTGTGCTTCACATTGATTGCAATCCTGCATGCCCTATTGTTCTTGCTAGACCTTTCCTAAGGACTATCGGTGCTATCATCGATATGAAGGAAGGGAATATTAGATTTCAATTTCCTTTAAGGAAGGGCATGGAACACTTTCCTAGAAAGAAAATAAGATTGCCTTATGAATCCATGATGAGGGCCACTTATGGTTTGAGCACCAAAGACGACGATACGTGATTCTATCGCTTTGATGCCTAGCTAAGGGCGTGAAACAATAGCGCTTGTTGGAAGGAAACCCAATGAATTTATCTTTTTATTTCTGCTTTGTTGCGTCCACAGCATCATAATTCTTTTGTGAATGTGTTTTTTGTGTTTCTTTTTGTGTTTGAGCCAAGCAAAACCTTTATGACTAGTCTTGGTAATGGTTGTTTGATCCTGCTGGAAAAAGACAGAAACTTTTTGCTCACGAGATGATTTTTCATTTTTATTCAGAAAGAGGTTTTGAGTTGATTCTTATTTCTGCTGGTTGATATGCCTTTTCCCCAGGCAGTCGTAATTGTTCAGAATTTTTGAGGTACCAGAAGTATACGAAGTATACAGATTGCTACAGACTGGTCTGTTTTTGACAGATTCTGTTTTTGTTGAGTTGGTTGCTTGTTTTGATGAAACAATGGTTAGTATCGGGGGGTACTAGCCATGGAAAAGTGAGAAATACAGTAGCCCAACACAAATATAGATAGAATTCAAGTTTGCTATAGTACCAAAAGAGGTGGTAGTTTGTTTTCTTGTGCTAATGTTATCACGAGTTTCTCTTTAAGTTTTGTGTTGTGAAGTTTTCAAGTTTTGGCTGATGTTCCCATGGACAAAGAGATAAGGAGTGGAAAGAGCTCAAGCTTGGGGATGCCCAACGCATACCAAGCCAAATTCAAGGACACCAAAAAGCCTAAGATTGGGGATGCCCCGGGAAGGCATCCCCTCTTTCGTCTTCAATCCATCGGTAACATTACTTGGAGCTATATTTTTATTCACCACATGATATGTGTTTTTCTTGGAGCGTCTTGTATCGTAGGAGTCTTTTGTTTTGTTGTGTCACAATCATGCTTGTTTCACACCTTTTTGAGAGAGAGAGACATGCACTTATCGTGATTTTGCTAGAATGCTCATTGTGCCTCACTTATATGTTTTGAGCTAGATACTTTTGCTCTATGTGCTTGACTTATATCTTTTAGAGCACGGCGGTGCGTAACTTTGTAGTTGGCTTATGCTATGAAAGTAGTCCCAAAGGTGATAGGTACCCAAAGAGGATACAAAAACCTCCATCTTCATGTGCATTGAGTAGAAAGAGAAGTTTTGATTCCTCTCAATTAGTTTTGAGACGTGGATTTGGTAATATTAAGAGCTATGTTAGTAGGGTGTTGTGAATCTAGAAATACTTGTGTTGAAGTTAGTGATTCCCGTAGCATGCACGTATGGTGAACCGTTATGTTAGGAAGTCGGAGCATAATTGATCTATTGATTGTCATCCTTTGTGTTGAAGTCGGGATCGCGCGATGGTTAACACCTACCAACCTTTCCCCTAGGATTATGATTTTAGCATTTTGTTTCGATTACTAATAAAAACTTTCGCAAAAAGTATGTGAGTTCTTCATGACTAATATGAGTCCATGGTATAGATGCACTTTCACCTTTCACCATTGCTAGCCTCTCTAGTGCCGCGCAATTCTCGCCGGTGCACAAACCCACCATAGGCCTTCCTCAAAACAGCCACCATACCTACCTACTAGGGCATTTTCATAGCTATTCCGAGATATCTTGCCATGCAACTCCCACCGTTCCGTCTCATGACTTGTGTCGTCACTCTCATATTGCCATTCCATGATCGTAAGATAGCTAGCGAGATGTTTCAACGTCATACGTCAAGCTAGATCGTTGCACATCTTGGTACACTGTCGGAGGCATTTCCTATAGAGTCATCATCGTTCTAAGCTTTGAGCTGTGAGTAAATAAAAGTGTGATGATCATCATTATTAGAGAATTGTCCCATGTGACGAAATAAAAAAAAGATGCCAAAGAGCCCAAAAAAAAGAGAAAAAAAGAAGAGGCCTAAGACCCCAAATGAAAAAAAGAGAGAAAAGAGAGAAGGGACAATGCTACTATCTTTTTCCACACTTGTGCTTCATAATAGCACCATGTTCTTCATGATTGAGAGCTTCTTGCATTGTCACTACCATATGCTAGTGGGAATCTTCATTATATAACTTGGCTTGTATATTCCAATGATGGGCTTCCTCAAAATTGCCCTAGGTCTTCGTGAGCAAGCAAGTTGGATCACACCCACTAGTTCTCCTTTTGAGCTTTCACATACTTATAGCTCTAGTGCATCCCTTGTATGGAAATCCCTACTCATTCACATTGATATCAATTAATGGGCATCTCCATAGCCCTTTGATAGTTATAAAAGGTTTGAGAAAGTAAGAGTGAGAAAACAATTACTTGGCCAATACCGGGGTTGTGCATGATTTACATTAGTTGTGTGAGGATGATGGAGCATAGCCAGACTATATGATTTTGTAGGGATTACTTTCCTTGGCCTTGTTATTTTGAAAGTTCATGATTACCTTGCTAGTTTACTTGAAGTATTATTGTTTTCATGTCAATAGCAAACTATTGTTTCGAATCTTACGGATTGAACATTCAAGTCACGTGAAAGAAGTTGCAAAGGAGAACTATACTAGGTAGCATTCCACATCAAAAATTCAATCTTTATCACTTCCCTACTTGAGGACGAGCAGGAGTTAAGCTTGGGGATGCTTGATACGTCTCCAACGTATCTATAATTTTTGATGGTTTCATGCTATTGTCTTGTCAAACTTTGGATGTTTTGCATGTCTTTTATATATTTTTTGGGACTAACTTATTAACTCAGTGCCAAGAGCGAGTTCCTGTTTTTTCCATGTTTTTGACCCCTCTGAGAGGAGGATTTTGAACGGAGTCCAAACGGAATGAAACTGCCAAAAAGATTTTTTTACGGAACAGAAAAAGATCGGGAAGCTAGAGAATTAGGGCAGGGGGGCACCAGGGACCCCACAAGCCCTCATTGCACGGCCAGGGGGGCCACGGCCCCCTGGCTTGAAGGATCCCTGAGGCTCCGTTGCCCTAGGTTTTGCGCCTATATATTCCCTAAAATTCCATAAAAATCAAGAGATCATCGAAAGTACTTTTCCGCTGCCGCAAGCTTGTGTCTCCGCAAGATCTCATCTGGGGCACGTTCTGGTGCCCTGCCGGAGTGGGGATTCGTATACGGAGGGCTTGTTCATCAACACCATGACCTCTCCGATGATGCGTGAGTAGTTCACCGTAGACCTACGGGTCCATAGCTAGTAACTAGATGGCTTCTTCTCCCTCTTGGATCTTCAATACAAAGTTCTCCATGATCTTCATGGAGATCTATCCGATGTAATCTTATTTTGCGGTGTGTTTGTCGAGATCCGATGAATTGTGGATTTATGATCAGATTATCTATGAATCTTATTTGAGTTTCTTCTGATCTTTCTTATGCATGATTTCATATCCTTGTAATTCTCTTTGAGTTGTGGGTTTTGTTTGGCCAACTAGATCTATGATTCTTGCAATGGGAGAAGTGCTTGGTTTTGGGTTCATACCGTGTGGTGACCTCGCCTAGTGATAGAAGGGGTAGCGAGGCACGCATCATGTTGTTGCCATCAAGGATAAAAATATGGGGTTTTCGTCATTGGTTTGAGTTTATCCCTCTACATCATGTCATCTTTCTTAAGGCGTTACTCTTTTTGTCATGAACTCAATACACTAGATGCATGCTGGATAGCGGTCGATGTGTGGAGTAACAGTAGTAGATGCAGAAAGTATAGGTCTACTTGTCTCGGGCGTGATGCCTATATGTATGATCATTGCCTTAGATATCGTCATGACTTTGCGCGGTTCTATCAATTGCTCGACAGTAATTTGTTCACCCACTGTGATATTTGCTATTTTGAGAGAAGACCCTAGTGAATACTATGGCCCCGGGTCTACTCCATACCATATTTTCAGCCTTACTCTTTTTACTCCGTTGCACTTTCCGCCTTCAGATCTCACTTTGCAAACAATCTTGAAGGGATTGACAACCCCTTTAAAGTGTTGGGTGCAAGCTCTTTTGTGTTTGCGCAGGTACTCTGGACTTGACGAGATTCTCCTACTGGATTGATACCTTGGTTCTCAAAGTGAGGGAAATACTTACTGCTCCTGTGCTGCATCACCCTTTCCTCTTCAAGGGAAAAACCAACGCAAGCCCAGTCTCCGTCAACGTGTCAATTTCTGGCGCTGTTTTTCTCTTGCCGTAGCAGATAGCGGTTGATGTCTGGAGTAATAGTAGTAGATGTAGAAAATATCGGTCTACTTGTCTCGGACGTGATGCCTATATGTATGATCATTGCCTTAGATATCTTCATGACTTTGCGCGGTTCTATCAATTGCTCGACAGTAATTTGTTCACCCACCATGATATTTGCTATTTTGAGAGAAGCCTCTAGTGAACACTATGGCCCCGGGGTCTACTCCACACCATATTTTCAGCCTTACACTTTTACTTCGTTGCACTTTCCGCCTTCAGATCTCACTTTGCAATCAATCTTGAAGGGATTGACAACCCCTTGAAAGCGTTGGGTGCAAGCTCTTTTGTGTTTGCGCAGGTACTCTGGACTTGACGAGATTCTCCTACTAGATTGATACCTTGGTTCTCAAACTGAGGGAAATACTTACCGCTCCTATGCTGCATCACCCTTTCCTCTTCAAGGGAAAAACCAACGCAAGCCCAGTCTCCGTCAACGTGCCAATTTCTGGCACTGTTGTCTGTTGCCGTAGCAATAAACACCCTACAAGAAGGATAGAAGGGAGTTGCTAGCAAAGCAACAACGAAAAGAAAGAGCTTGTTGTTGGCTTATGGAAACCATCAGAAAATTATGAGTTGACAACGAGACACTAGCAGAAACAAGGATTGGGAGCACCAAGAAAGGCAAAACTTCTTACACTAAGAAGATACATTGAAAACTTGGATCAATGATAATCACCATAATAGCAACCATCCTTAGGAAAGCTTTTAGGTGAAATCTAAATCTAGATAAGTCCATGTAGAAACCATGGGTTAAATATTTCACGAGCAAAGGATTTGGTGGGTTTACATATTCCATTCTTGAAACAACTTCGCTTCGAGACTCCTACACTAACAAGAACGCTATAACACCACCTCAAGGAAAAGGATGAAGAATTACACTTGAATATGCAAAGAAAGAATACTTGAGGTACTAACACAAGAATCTTAAAGAACGCTTGAGAATGAAAAGATCTTGAGCCACCTAACATAAAACTTGAATGAGGGACCGGAATAATTGAGAGACGAACGAAGAGATAAAAATTGAGAAGAATTTGAGAGCGAAAGTTGAAAGCTAAGAACAAAGAAATTTTCTGAAATGATGGCCTATGGAGGATCGAGAAATGAAAACAACTCAGAAATGCACCAGATAGATATGGAAGGAATTAGTCATGATTGACAACAATCTTGAGAGAGCATGAAGGTGAGATGACAATCTTCAAAGGAATGGATAAGATTTGAGAGAAACACTTCTTCGGCCTTCAAGCTCATAACGATGACAAGAATCACCATCAAGAATTACTGAGACACACAGGAATAAAGAATATGAAAAGGTTGAGCCAATGATGAAAATGAATTAGAAGCAGTCTTGATAAGTAATATGACTCATGAAAATCATTCTTACGTCATATATGAAAATAATTAGATATCACCACAAAATATTAGAAGATCCACGTATGATCCTGGAGAAGAACCCATGGGTTATGGGACCACTCAAAACAAACCATCATTGAAACAATTGATTAGGAAGAGAGATATTACACTGGTATAAAGAAAACTTGACATGGTTGAGCACCTCGAAATAATTGAAAGGATTTAAAACAAGAACCTTCTGAGATATCTTCAACACTCCGGATAGAATAGAGAGAGATGAAAAACAAGATATACTTGATAAGAATTTCCAACATGGGAAAGAATTAAAAGGATGAAAAGGATATGAAGGACACTGAGAGCTTGAATTGCATCCACCGGAAAAGAGAACAAGAATGGAGAAATGATGAACTAGAAACTCCTAAGAATCTTCACAAAGAATCACCGGACACAACACAGAAGATAAGATAGAGGAAGAGTTAATGAATTGAAATGCACTTGGATGATAATTGAATCACTAAAGAAAAGGGCGGGAGGGCGAGGAAAAACAATAACAACTTGGGACAGATGAGAGGAACTCCAGAAAGAAATGAGAGACTGATCTTGCAAAAATTGGAGAAGATTGAATTCACTTGACGAGAAGCACACCGGTTGAAAGGAATTGATATGACGACTCCGGTTGAAAAGAATTTGCATTCCCAATAAAATATGAGAACACCACTTAGGAAAGATATGAAATCACCACTTGACATCGAAGCAACACGAATTGCAATACTCCAACAAAACAAAGGATGAGGCTTGCAAATTAGCCAGAACAAACATATGACAGAGATTTCGGTCGATATTTTCGGGGATAGGATCGCACGGGCTCGATCGTACATTGGATTGTCATATTGAAATGACGCTCGAGTATGCTCCCTAGGCGTAGAGAAGTACAAGGCTTGTCAAAGCATACTGATAACATATATCAAGACTGTCATGTGTAAAAACGATCATGAACAAACGAATCCACTAGATGTCGAACCCCAACCTCACATCATACATCTGTTGGAAGATTGCCCTATAAGTAACTACTTGAATTCCCACCTAAGAACTCCCGAAATTTCTGTTCATGCAATCGGGTCCACGGATACAAGGAGTAAAATCCATCACTCAACTCCTTGCAATAACACTACCCATCCAGTGTATCACATCCATCAACACATAACCAGAGATCTCGGAAACTCATCTATCTCACACCCTCATAATCACAACGATACCAAGTATGGCGGTACCCCCGTACTCTCTCCACCAGTAATGGGGATGTCGGACTCCTCTCGCCACAACTAGTATTGAAGCAATTTCGAACATCCTCCATCATGAGATACTAAGAAATATGAATGATAATGATGTGCTCAAGAATCCCGTAGAGCTCAAATCCCTAGAATAAAATAAACACAGCAGGAGGCACAAAGTTAGAACTCCGTTACATCAACATCATATAGATTCCAAAAATATCCGTGTGATCCTAAAAAGATTTGAGTGAGAAGAGGAGTAGAATTAAAATTCTTACGTCAAGATTCCTCACCAAAGCATAGAAGAGGAGAAAAAAGAATACTACTCTCCGGTATATAACTAGACTCAGAGCAATTTTTAACTAGACTTGACTCGGCCAAGTTCGGTACTGCTCTAATACCAACTTGTAACGCCCAAGATGCGATCCTATCCTTATTTTGGCGCGAGGGCCTCGACAAGGATAGAAACGCATCTCGTCGTTTCGCAAGAATGAATATCGTTACAAGTACATGTACTAAAAATATGAGTATAAGGAGTTGGCTTACACCCGCCACAAGCTACATCAGAGTCACATCAACAAAAAATAACATAATCAGTCATCATGAAGAAGAGCAGGGTCCGACTACGTACAAAAACAAAGGATAAAAGAACGACGTCCATCCTTGCTATCCCAGACTGCCTGCCTGGAAACCATCCTAGATCGATGAAGAAGGAGAAGAAGAAACTCCAAAAGCACAATCATCACAGTCACGTCTTAATATCACTTTACGTGTACGTGCAACTGGTGTTGTGGTTATATGGGAGCCAGAGGGTCTCAACATTCTCACTTCCAAAGGTATCAAGACTAGCAAAGCTTAATGGGTGAGGTATGGTTAAATGGTGAGGCTGCAACAAGCAGCGGATGAGCAATACGTATGATGGCCGGATAGCAGTCCCCCTAGTTTCCATGGGTGGCCCCGCAAGTGGCTATGTTCTGAACCAGCACCAGCAGCACTAGCCCCTGTATTATGTTGAATTACTCCTCGGGTTCAAGACGCCCTATGTTTTTCAGTATTATTATGTTGGGCAAATAAAGTACCAATGTTTGGCCTTTCCAGAGGAGTTTTATCCCAAAACATAAATCTAGGGGGTCCCATAACAACCCCATGTATGTTAGGAGTGCTCATTTATGGAACATAACACCGGTAGCCGAAACTAAGGCGGCAAAGGTGGAACAAAGCACCAGGCTAAAGGGAGAAGCCTTCCACCTTTTACCAAATATAAAGGTGCATTAATTTAAATAGCATAAATATGGTGATATAACAAGGAACCCATGTTATCACATGGAAGCAGCTGCACCTGGAACTAGCAACGCTATCAAACGACTGAGCAAGCGGTAACCTAGCCAAACAGTGGTTTGCTCGGTTGTGGAAGGTTAGAGGTTTTCATGGCAATGATGGGAGGCTGACAAATAAGTGGTAGGAAGTGAGACATAGCGATAGAAGTGAAACAACTAGCATGGCAATGATAGTAATGGTACCTAGGGAAATGGTCATCTTGCCTGAGATCCGCTTGGAAGAAGAACGACTCCGTGTAGCACACGAACCAACATAGTCGAACGGATCCTCCTCACATTCCGACACGCTTGCGGAACTTTATCGAGACGAAACAAACCGAGAAAACAATCAACACACAATATTCATCACGGCACATGCACGATATGTTACACACCCTAATGTGATGCATGTCGATTTTAAATTATGCAAGGCACGACATGGCAATTCACAGCAATCAAACACTACACCTTAAGTGAAGCTCAACATGCAACGAGTTGCATATTGACGAAACTTCATGTTTAATTATTTAGCTCACTCCCGTTTGTTTGCACGACAATATTAAATGTTGTTAAACATGGCAAGGGGTGAAGAACAAATTAAACTACCTATCTAGGAATTTTAAATGAGGCTGGAAACGACATATAACGTCTCCGAACTGACCCCACATGTTAGCTTTGAAATTTGTCCAGATCTGACCTAAACATATTTTAATTTTGTTAAACAGCAAAAAAGTGGTTCACGTGATTCTACTCATCGTTCTAGTCCATTTACATACACGGCTCATCACCAACGGAGCTACGATTAAATAACTACGAACTAAACCGTTTCTATCACGTCGACACGCAAACTGATGCAAACAACATGCTAAACAGTTTTAAATATGCACGAGAGTTAGAATATATTAATCTACGTGAAAATCTGGTCAAATTACATACATAACTCATTGTGATCTGACGCACGATTTAAAAATTACGGGCGTTTTAAAATTATGCATTTTTTGAAATGAAATAAAATCGCATGACGTTAAAAAATTGCATGGGCCGAAACAGATATGGCCCAACAATGCACTTGGGAAACAAATACTAAAATGCACATGGGGGCGCTGGTTAGGTGGGTTGGCTCACCTCGGGCCTCTTGGGATGCTCGGTGGGGAGGCGCATGTGCCTCGAAGGCTGGGGGATGCGGGCCGGCAGCTCGCATTGACGAAGCCGGTCCACAACGGCAAGGCGGAGCTGGGTTGTGGCTTGGCTGGGTCGGCCCAGTGGCCCATGCGGCTAGAGGCACAACTGGCGACACAGCCTCGTCCATGATACGTCTCCAACGTATATATAATTTTTGATGGTTCCATGTTATTATCTTGTCAACGTTGGATGTTTTATATGCATGAATATGCTATTTTTATATCTTTTTTGGGACTAACCTATTAACTCAGTGCCAAGTGCTAGTTTGTGTTTTTCCGTGTTTTTGACCTTTTTCTGAGAAGAATATCAAACGGAGTACAAATGGAATAAAACTTTGGCGATGATTTCTTTGGACCAAAAGAGACCCCCGAAGCTTTGGAAGAAGGCCGGAAGAGCCATGAGGGAGTCACAAGCCTAGGAGGCGCCCCCCTAGGTCGCGCCTAGTAGGCTTGTGACCTCCTCGTGCGCCCTACCGACGTAATTCCACCGCCATAAATTCATATAAATACAGAAACCCCCAAAAAGAAACCTAGATCGGGAATTCCGCCGCAAGCCTGTGTAGCCACCAAAAACCTATCGGGAGCCCGTTCCGGCACCCTACGAGAGGGGGAATCCATCTCCGGTGGCCATCTTCATCATCCCGGCGATCTCCATGACGAGGAGGGAGTAGTTCTCCCTCGGGGCTGAGGGTATGTACCAGTAGCTATGTGTTTGATCTCTCTCTCTCTCTCGTGTTCTTGAGATGTCTTGATCTCGATGTACCGCGGGCTTTGCTACTATAGTTGGATCCTATGATGTTCTTCCCCCTCTCCTTCTTGTAATGAATTGAGTTTTCCCTTTGAAGTTATCTTATCGGAGTGAGTCTTTAAGGAATTGAGAACACTTGATGAATGTCTTGCACGTGTCTATCTATGGTGACAATGGGATATTCATGTGAGTACTTGGTGTATGTTTTGGTGATCAACTTGCGGGTTTCGTGACATTGGGAATCTATGCATAGAGGTTGGCACACATTTTATTCTTGAATCTCCGGTAGAAACTTTGGGGCACTCTTTGAAGTTCTATGTGTTGGTTGAATAGATCAATCCGAGATTGTGTGATGCATAATGTATAATCATGCCCACGGATACTTGAGGTGACAATGGAGTATCTAGGTGACATTTGGGTCTTGGTTGATATGTGTCTTAAGGTGTTATTCTAGTACGAACTCTAGGATAGATTGAATGGAAGGAATAGCTTCGTGTTATTTTACTACGGACTCTTGAATAGATCGATCAAAAAGAATAACTTTGTGGTGGTTTCGTACCCGACAATAATCCCTTCGTTTGTTCTCCGCTATTAGTGACTTTGGAGTGACTCTTTTTTGCATGTTGAGGGCTCGTTATATGATCCAATTATGTTATCATTGTTGAGAGAACTTCACTAGTGAAAGTATGAACCCTAGGCTTTGTTTCCACTTATTGCAATACCGTTCGTGCTCACTTTTACTATTCGTTACCTTGCTGTTTTTATAATTTCAGATTACAAAAACCTATATCTACCATCCATATTGCACTTGTATCACCATCTCTTCGCCGAACTAGTGCACCTATACAACTTACCATTGTATTGGGTGTGTTGGGGACACAAGAGACTCTTTGTTATTTGGCTGTAGGGTTGCTTGAGAGAGACCATCTTCATCCTACGCCTCCTGCGGATTGATAAACCTTAGGTCCCACTTGAAGGAAAATTGATATTGTCCTAAAAACTTCTACACTTGGAGGCCCAACAACGTCTACAAGGAGAAGGTTGCGTAGTAGACATCAAGCTCTTTTCTGGCGCCGTTGCCGGGGAGTTTAGCGCTCGAAGGTATATCTTTAGATCTTGCAATTGAATCTTTTAGTTTCTTATTTTATCACTAGTTTAGTCTATAAAAGAAAACTACAAAAAAATGGAATTAAGGTTGCCTCATATGCTTCATCTTTTTAATGTCTTTCGTGAAAATGATGGGAAGGAAAATTGTGCTCGAGTGCTAGAAGAAGAATTACATAGAATGCTTGGCATAAAATATGTGAATGATTAGCATGATTGCAATGTTGTTAGTATGAATTCTTTGAATACCCGTGATGCTAATGATATGCAAAGCCACAAGCTTGGGGATGCTATGTTTGATGAAGATGATCTTTTTAGTTCCCCCACTTTGAATGATCACAATTATTATGATGAAAGCATGCCCCTATCTATGATGATTATTGTGACGATACTTATGCTATAAAGAAGAATTGTAACAAAACTTGTCACAATTATGAGTACCCTCTTAGTGAACATTACTCTTTTAATGTGGAAACAATTCGTAGTGTTCAAGTCTTTTACGATACTCCCACTACTATTGATGAGAATAAATTTCCTTATGTGGAGAATAGTAAAATTTCTATGCTCGTAGATCATGAAAAGAATGCTTTAGGTGCTGGTTATATTGTTGAATTCATTCATGATGCTACTAAAAATTATTATGAGAGAGGATCATATGCTTCTATATATTGCAATAATATCAAGCTTCCTCTCCATGTGTTGAAACTTTTGAAGTCATGCTTGTTTTATCTTCCTATGCTAGTTGATTCTTGCTCCAATAAATTGTTTGATCACAAAATACCTATGCATAGGAAGTGGGTTGCAATTAAATGTGCTAGTCATATGCTCCAGGATGCTTCCATTATATTTCAATCCTTATCTTTTATGTGAGCATGATTGAAATCATCATGCCTAGCTTGAAAGGCATTAAAGAAAAGTGCTTGTTGGGAGACAACCCAATATGTATCCCTACTGCTTTTGTGTGTTCACATGATTAAGCTACTGTATTAGTCATGTTTATTGCCTTAGTTTCAATAAAGTGGCAAGTAAAGCCTTTATGATTAGTTTGGGTGATAGTTGTTTGATCATGCTGAAAAGCACAGAAAGTTTGCGCTCATGAAATGATTTTTCATTCCTATCTAGAAGAGATATTGAGCTGATTCTTTTTGTTGCTGATTGATATGCAAATTTCCCTAATTTTCATAATTGTGCATAATTTTTGGGATACCAGAGGTATACGAAATATACAGATATCTACAGACTTTTCTGTTTTTGACAGATTCTGTTTTCGTTGTGTTGATTGCTTATTTTGATGAAACTATGGTTAGTATCGGGGGGTACAAGCCAAGGAAAAGTGATAATACAGTAATACAACATCAATCTAAATGGAAATCAAGTTTACTACAGTACCTAAAGAGTTGGTGGTTTGTTTTCTTATGCTAATGATATCACGAGTTTCTGTTTAAGTTTTGTGTTGTGAAGTTTTCAAGTTTTGGGTGATGTTCTCATGGACAATGGAATAAAGAGTGGAAAAGAGCTTAATCTTGTGGATGCCCATGTCATCCCAAGCCAAATTAAAGGACACCAAAAAGCCTAACCTTGGGGATGCCCCGGGAAGGCACCCCCTCTTTCGTCTTCAATCCATCGGTAACGTTACTTGGAGCTATATTTTTATTCACCACATGATATGTGTTTTTCTTGGAGCGTCGTGTATTATAGGAGTCTTTTCTTTTTGTTTTGTCACAATCATCCTTGCTGCACACCTTTTTGAGAGGGACATGCACTCATCGTGAATTTGCTAGAATACTCAATGAGCTTCACTTATATGTTTTGAGCTAGATAATTTTGCTCTAGTGCTTCACTTAAATCTTTTTAGAGCACGGCGGTGTAATATCTTGTAGAAATAAAAACTCTCAATCTTCACTTATATCTTTTTGGGAGTGCTCTCTCTAAGTAACTTGGTAATTGGTGTGTGCTATGAAATTAGTCCTAAATATGATAGGCATCCAAAGAGGATATAATAAAAACTTCCATATTCAAGTGCATTGATCAGTAAGAGAAGTTTGATTCCTCACAATTAGTTTTGAGGTATGGATATGGTAATATTAGAGTCATGTTATTAGGGTGTTGTGAATCTAGAAATACTTGTGTTGAGGTTAGTTATTCCCGTAGCATGCACGTATGGTGAACCGCTATGTTAGGAAGTCGGAGCATAATTGATTTATTGATTATCATCCTTTGTGTGGCGGTCGGGATCGCGCGATGGTTAACACCTACCAACCCTTCCCCTAGGAGTATGCGTTTAGCACTTCGTTTCGATTACTAATAAAACTTTCACAATAAGTATATGAGTTCTTCATGACTAATGTGAGTCCATGGTATAGATGCACTTTTACCTTCCACCATTGCTAGCCTCTCTAGTACCGCACAACTTTCGTCGGTGCACAAACCCACCATATACCTTCCTCAAAACAGCCACCATACCTACCAATTATGGCATTTTCACAGCCATTCCGAGATATATTGCCATGCAACTCCCACCGTTTCGTCTCATGACATGTGCCGTCACTTTCATATTGCCATTGCATGATCGTAAGATAGCTAGCGAGATGTTTCAACGTCATACACTAAGCTAGATCGTTGCACATCCCGGTACATGATACATCTCCACTGTATCTACTTTTACGAACTCTTTTGCCCTTGTTTTGGACTCTAATTTGCATGATTTGAATGGAACTAACCCGGACTGGCGCTGTTTTCAACAGAATTGCCATAGTGTTGTTTTTGTGCAGAAATAAAAGTTCTCGGAATGTCCTGAAAATTTCCGGAGAATTTTTCTGGAATAAATGAAAAATACCTGCGCAAAGATCCATCGGAGGAGGTGTGCCAGTGGGCCACAAGCCACTGGGTTGCGGCCACCCCCCTGGCCGTGCCGTAAGGGCTTGTGGGGCCCACGTGGCACCACCGCCTCCAAACTCAGCTCTATATATTCCGTCTCGCCCGAAAAAAATCAAACAGAAGGATTCATCGCGTTTTACGATACGGGGGCGCCGCCACCCCCTGTTCTTCATCTGGAGGGCAGATCTGGAGTCTGTTCTGGGCACCGGAGAGGGCAAATCGTCTCCATCGTCATCATCAACCTTCCTCCATCGACAATTCCATGATGCTCTTCACCGTTCGTGAGTAATCTCATCTTAGGCTTGCTGGACGGTGATGAGTTGGATGAGATCTATCATGTAATCGAGTTAGTTTTGACGGGGATTGATCCCTAGTATCCACTATGTTCTGAGATTGATGTTGCTACTACTTTGCCATGCTTAATGCTCGTCACTAGGGCCCTACTGCCATGATTTCAGATCTGAACCTATTATGTTGTCGCCAATATATGTGTGTTTTAGATCCTATCTTGCAAGTTGTAGTCACCTACTATGTGTTATGACCCGGCAACCCCGGAGTGACAATAGCCGGAACCACTCCCGGAGATGACCATAGTATGAGGAGTTCATGTATTCACGAAGTGTTAATGCATTGGTCCGGTTCTTTATTAAAAGGAGAACCTTAATATCTCGTAGTTTCCATTAGGACCCCCCTGCCACGGGAGGGATGGACAATAGATGTCATGCAAGTTCTTTTCCCTAAGCACGTATGACTACATATGGAATACATGCCTACATTAGATTGACGAACGGGAGCTAGTTACATATCTCTTCGTGTTATAGCTGTTACATGATGAATCACATCCGTCATACTCATCCATCACCGATCCACTGCCTACGAGTATTTTACTACTAGTCCTTGCTATGTTACTTTGCTGCTACTACTGTTGCTACTGATGTTACTCTGCTGCTGCTGTCACTACTGTTGTTCCTTGCTACTGATGTCACTACTGCTGTTACTTGCTGCTGTTGTCACTACTGCTGTTACTCGCTACTTTGCCGTTACTTGTTCAAAGACTTTTCTGGAGCAGTTGCTGTGGAAGAATAGTCCCCTGTCAACGTGCTATTTATTGGTGCCATTGATACAACAAGTTAGGAATAGTCTGCCGTCGACAGATCTTTTTTTTGACACCGTTGCTATGATACCACTTTGCTACTGATTCTTTGCTTGCAGACACTAATCTTTCGGGTGTGGTTGAAACTGACAAACTCAGCTGCTAATACTTGAGAATATTCTTTCGCTTCCCCTTGTGTCGAATCAATAAATTTGGGTTGAATACTCTACCCTCGAAAACTTTTGCAATCCCCTACACTTATGGGTTATCAAGACTATTTTTTGGCGCCGTTGCCGGGGAGGCACAACTATATTTTCTGAGTCACTTGGGATTTACGTTTGCTGGTCACTATGAAGAATCTGAGAGATCCAAGAACTGAAATCTTGCCTTCCACTACGAGGACAGGTAAGGAACTGCCATCTAGCTCTGCACTTGATTCACCTTCAGTTATGAGTAAGTTTGCGACATCGCCTCCTGCTAGAAATCTTGATATGTCGCCTGTGCCTGATGATGCTACTTCTGCAGTCCATGATGCTTATGATGATGTTATGCTTGATACTATGCCTGATGATGCTATGCTTGATACTATGCCTGATGATGTTATGCTTGATACTATGCCTGATGATGCTATGCTTGATACTATGCTGGATGATGCTATGCTTGATACTGCTTTGCCACTAGGTGCATTCCTTGATGCACATATTGCTAGAGTTGCTGCTAGATGTGATGATACTTCTGAAACTGCTGATGCCATTGAAGTAGAACCTGCTATTTTGCATGCTAGAACTAGCTCTCCTATGCCTGAATTGCCTGATATGCATGATACACGTTATGTTATGGAGGGAGAGATAGCTGAGGACTTTCTTGCGTGTAAGGATAGCTATGATGTTGAGAAATTACTGCGCAAGTGGAAAGAAAAATCTCTGAACGCTAGGATGAAATACGACCTAAAGTTTGCTACTTCGCCTATCTTTGTGACCGATAAGGATTATGAATTCTCTGTCGACCCTGAGCTAATCACTCTCGTCGAATCTGATCCTTTTCACGGTTATGAGTCTAAAACGGTTGTAGCCCATCTTACCAAACTGCATGATATAGCCACCCTATTCACTAGTGAGGAAAAGATCCGCCACTACTATATCCTCAAGCTGTTTCCTTTCTCGCTAAAGGATGATGCTAAGACTTGGTTCACTTCTCTTGCTCCTGGTTGTGTGTGTAGTCCCCAGGATATGGTCTACTACTTCTCTGAAAAATATATCCCCGCCCATAAGAAGCAAGTTGCCTTGCAGGAAGTATACAACTTTGCTCAAGCTGAAGAAGAGAGTCTCCCACAAGCTTGGGGGAGGCTCATCCAGCTATTGAATGATTTACCTGATCACCCTCTTGAGAAGAATGAAATACTTGATATCTTCTATAATGGACTTACCGATGCTTCCAAATACCACCTAGATAGTTGTGCCAGTAGTGTTTTTAGGGAACGAACTGTAGAACAAGCTGAGATCCTATTGAATAATATCTTGTGAAATGAGAATGCTTGGACTATTACCGTCCAACCTCCTAAGCCAACTCCGAAGAAAAGAGGTATTCTATTCCTCGGTCCTGAAGATATGCAAGAAGCCAAGAAAGCTATGCGAGAGAAAGGAATTAAATGGGAAGATGTCAAAAATCTACCACCTATCGAAGAGATCCATGGTCTTGATAACCTGATACAGGTAGTAGAAGTAAATTCTCTGCATATGTTTGATGAGAGTGATATTCCTTTTGATAAACCTGCTAGCCTCTACATGGATGAATTTGATAACTTTGTTGCCAAACAACAAAGTTTCAATGATTATGTTAGCAGACAATTGGAACAAAATGCTCGTATGCTTAGTCATTTAAGTGCTTGTGTGGACAGAAATGTCAATGATCTTAAGCTTCTGAGTAAACATGCCTCTATGGTTACTACTCAGGTAGAACAAGTACTTAAAGCTCAGAATGACTTGCTCAATGAGTTGAATGACAATTCCGTTAGAGTCGTTACTAGAGGCGGTAGAATGACCCAGGAACCTTTGTATCCTGAGGGTCATCCGAAGAGAGTTGAACAACATTCTCAAGGAGTTAGCACTGATGCACCTAGTCATCCTAGAAAGAAGAAAGATGATAAGAACCTACATGCTAGCAACCCTGTTGCTGCTACACCTGAGAGTCCAAACAATGCCTCTGTCTCTGATGCTAAAACACAATCTGGTGATGAACATGAGCCTAATGATGATATCAATAGTGATGTTCATGTTGATGCTCAACCTAGCAATGATAAGGATGTGGAGATTGAACCTTTTGATCTTGATAACCCACAGCCTAAGAATAGAAGATACGATAAGAATGACTTCACTTCTAGGAAGCATGGAAAAGAAAGGGAACCATGGTTCAGAAACCTATGCCCTTTCCTGCCAAACCATCCAAGAAAAAGGATGATGAGGATTTTGAGCGATTCGTTGAAATGATCAGACCTGTCTTTCTGCAAATGCGTTTGAAAGATATGCTCAAAATGTCTCCGTATGCTAAGTACATGAAAGATATTGTGACTAATAAGAGGAGGATACCTGAGGTTGAGATTTCCATCATACTTGCTAACTATATCTTCAAGGGTGGAACTCCTATGAAACTAGGTGATCCCGGTGTGCCCACTATACCTTGCTCCATTAAAGGCAACTACGTTAAAACTGCTTTATGCGACCTTGGAGACGGTGTTAGTGTTATGCCTCTCTCTTTATCATAGACATGAACTGGATAACTTGACACCCACTGAAATCTCTCTGCAAATGGCCGACAAATCAACTGCTTTCCCTATCGGCATTTGCGAGGATGTGCGTGTTGTGGTTGCCAACGTCACTATCTTAACAGACTTTGTTATCTTGGATATTCCCGAGGACGATGTCATGGCGGTCATCCTCGGAAGACCCTTTTTAAACACTGCAGGGGATGTTATAGATTGCAACAAATGCAATGTCACTTTCCATGTCAACGGTAATGAGCATACGGTGCACTTCCCAAAGAAACAATATCGAGTACATTGCATCAATGCTATCGAAAAAACTTTATCGATTCTTATTGGGAGCTTTGAATGCCCTATTCCTCGTGTCAAGATGAAGTATGATTTGCTTGTTGGGTAAATACACATCCCCATTGAGGTGACCTAGTGACTATTCGAAAATTCTGTGTCTTCTTTTGCGATTCGAGAAGTTTGGTCGAGGGGATTTGATCAACCCCTTTGACGGATTTCTTTCGATGACCATGAGATGGATGAATCAAGGAGTCACAAACCTCTGTTCCAAGCTTTCACTTTAGGTTGCTTAGAAGAAAAATGATAGATTTAGTTTATTTTTCCTTGTTTTCTGTTTTAGCGTTTGGTAGAAAAGTACCCCGAAAATAAAAGTTCTCTGAACGTCTTGAAAATCAAGTATGATTTTTTCTGGATTTTTTGAAAAATTCTGAGACAAAGAGCTTGTCTGGGGGTTGCACCAGTGGGCCACAAGCCCTGATGGCGCGGGCACCCCCCTGGTCACGCCACCCAGGCTTGTGGGGCCCACAGTCACCCCTTCCACTCATTATTGCTCTCATCTGGTTCTCCTACCTCCAGAAAAAATCGTTTCGCAGCTCAAACCCGTGTTATTGCTCCTCTTGCTGGGATTTTCGATGTCTTTGCTCAAATCACCATTCTACGAACTGTTTTGGGGAAATTATTCCTTGTTAATTGACTCCTCCATTGGTCCAATTAGTTTTTGCTCTAGTGCCTTATACTCCGCGTATTTTTGCTGCCTTGGTGACCATGTTCTTGAGCTTTGCATGCTAATTTTAGCTGGTCACAAGTAGTTTTGATGCGTAATATAGGCTCTAGGCACTTGTGGGAGTAGTTGCTACTAGTTTAGTTGAGCCTTGTTCACTTTTCCTTTGGGTCACTGAAAATTTCAGAAAAGGAAGATGTTCAGGAGAAACTTTCATGGTGGTTACTCAAGCAAGAGAGGTCCCCGTCTTGTGATTCGGGAGCTTGATCCTTACCAACCAAGGGACGCGCATGTACAACCATGTGAATGGCCTTCTGATGAATTTATGATTGAGGTAGGTTTCAAAGATGAGTTTGATGCACTGGTTCACAAGTCGGAATCGAAGAATTCATCTCCGATAAATGTGAACAGTATGTTGCTCTCACTTCCTCTTTTGTTCGTAGATTCAAACTTTCAGCTGGCCGTGATACATCGGTACTGTTTGATCTCTATGATAAATCGCATACCATGGATTTGGAGGATTTCAATAGAATTTGCAAAATACCTATTTGGGGTAGCCTCAATGATCCTCCTAAATCTTTGGTTAGAGATTTTTGCTCTGGTATTACTGCTGGAGAAACTACAGACATTACGAAAGCTACCATGGGGAGTATTCATTTTCCTGCCTTGCATTACTTTGCCCTCTTCATAGGCAGATGCATTAATGGCAAGATTGAGCATTGTCCTCTGCGCACCCGACCTTAGTATCCTTAAGAGCGCAGTGACGGGTGACAAAAGCTTCAACATGGGAGCTATAATAGCAAGGAGGCTGAATAAGAATGCTAATGAAGGGGGTTTCTTTGGTGGGATCTATGCCACTCGCATAGCAAATTTTCTTGGAGTACCCATCCGCGAAGGAGATCCCCCGCTCCATACAGCTTTCCTTGACCGCGTCGCTTTGAAACGCTACCAGTTCCTTGAGAGGGATGACGAATCCCTCCTATGCAATTTGATATTTAACCGGCAGCGTGTTTTCCATATTACCCTTCCTGCTCCTGCCTTCTTTGACTTTCAGGTAAAACAGAGATATTACATAACCAGAGGAGAGGCATAGGAGTATGAGAGGGAGGCAAAGGCTGCTCGTCTCCATGAGGCAACTATTCAGGCAGTGGCTGCAGCGCTCCCGTATAACCCCCATTATGATTTTGGGTTTCGCCAGGACCATCCATGGGAGTAGACCAACTTAGGCCAAAAGCCTAAGCTTGGGGGAGTACATGTTCTCACCAACTTTACATTTTTGCTTATTCTTTCACTTTGTTCGTCGGTGTTCACACTTTGCCATTGTATCATCCATGCTAGTTTATTTTCTTTTTCTAGTTTTCTTTTAGTGTGTCTGTCTAGTTTGAGAAAAACCAAAAAGATTTTCTTTTCTTCTTTTGTTTGTTGGGAGCTTTCCCGTGTAAATAGTTTTTATTTTTCTTTGGGTCAAGGTAGAAGATATTGGTTACAATGTTTAATGGCTCTTGCATGCATACCTGTTTAGCTTTCAAAGAGCCATATTACTTTGTCTACTCCTTTGTGTTTGCCTGCAGATTACGGCGTAGTCCAATGCATGAGCACTCTTATTATTGTTCACATCATTCGGTCGTGCAAGTGAAAGGCAATATTGACAATATATGATGAAGTGACTGAGCCTGGAAAAGCTGGTATGAACTCGACCTATTTTGTTTTTGTAAATATGACTAGCTCATCGTGCCTGATTCAGCTTTGTTGTGAGAGAAACATGTTTGCAATGACAACTTAGAGATCATAGTTTCTTATGCCATGCTTACTTAGCTAGTAGCTTATAATGGTTTGACTTGGATGCCCACATGAATGTTGAGATGACTGTGTTGTAGTATGATAGGATGGTATCTTCCTTTTAATGATTCAAGTGGCTTGACTTGGCGCATATTCACGCATGTAGTTGAAACAAAATCAACATAGCCTCTATGATGTTCATGTTCATGGTGATTTATGTCCTACTCATGCTTGCACTCAATGTTAGTTAATCTCAATGCACTTTGATGACTGTTGTCGCTCTCTAGTTGGTCGCTTCCCATTCTTTTGCTAGCCTTCACTTGTACTAAGCGGGAATACTGCTTGTGCATCCACCTCCATAAACCCAAAGTTGTGCCATATGAGTCCACCATATCTACCTATGTGCGGTATCTACCTGTCGTTCCAAGTAAATTTGCATGTGCCACTCTCTAAATCTTCAAGAAATAATCTATTTTGCATGCCCGAACCGCTCATGTTGTGACAGGGGGCTATTAATATCTTCCATGCTAGGTGTGTTATCCTTGATATGTGTTTATTCACTATCATTCACGAGAAAGGGGACGGTAATTGGAATTCCCAGTTCCATGCTCAAATCGAAAAGATAATTGCAAACAAAACTCCCCAAGGATTGATGTTGGTATGGACGGTACCCGAGGATTCGTCTAGCCGTGGAGTGTGATTGATTGGTGGTGGGGGAGTCAAAACTTTACTTTTCTGTTTGGGAACCGCCTATAGCATGTGTAGCGTGGAAGATGTTGAGAACTCTTAGTCATTGTATTGACAATGAAATCATGCCACCCAAAATTGTTATCTCTGTTTTAAAAGCTTGAGCTTTGGCACCTCTGCAAATCAATGCTTCCCTCTGCGAAGGGCCTGTCTATTTATGTTCCTGTTGAGTCATCCTCCTCTTACAAAAGCACCAATTAGAGAGCACCTCTGTCATTTTTATGCTTTGCTTTTAACTATGTTGAGTATGATTGTGACTAGATCTTCATTGCCTTGAATTATAATGATTAGTCAGTCCTTGGTCTTTGAAGGTGCTCTGCATTTATGTTTTGCGGTCTCAGAAGGAGCTAGCGAGATACCACCTGTTCGTACTGCTTCATGTTGTTTTGATTGAAGTGTTGACGTTTGAGGCTTATTATTATTTGCTCGCTAGTTGATTATGCCATTGATATGAGTTTACCGTGAGACCAAGATGTCATTTGCTTATGTGGTTTGCTGTGATCTTGCTCAAATTCTGGTTATGAGTTAGACATAGTTGCAACAACAAGATCAAACAGAGTTCGTAAAAGTTTTTTTTTCTCTTTCAGTTTGTCAACTGAATTGGTTGAGGACAAGCAAGGCTTTAAGCTTGGGGGTGTTGATACGTCTCCGTCGTATCTACTTTTCCAAACTCTTTTGCCCTTGTTTTGGACTATAATTTGCATGATTTGAATGGAACTAACCCGGAGTGACGTTGTTTTCAGCAAAATTGCCATGGTGTTGTTTTTGTGTAGAAATAAAAGTTCTCGGAATGTCCTAAAAATTGCCGAAGAATTTTTCTGGAATAAATGAAAAAATACCTGCGCAAAGATCCACCGGAGGAGGTGTGCGAGTGGGCCACAAGCCCGTGGGCCACGACCACCCCCCGGGCCACGCCGTAAGCGCTTGTGGGGCCCACGTGGCACCACCGCCTCCAAACTCAGCTCTATATATTCCGTCTCGCCCGAAAAAAAATCAGAGAGAAGGATTCATCGCGTTTTACGATACGGAGGCGCCGCCACCCCCTGTTCTTCATCTGGAGGGCAGATCTGGAGTCCGTTTTGGGCTCCGGAGAGAGGAAATCGTCGCCATCGTCATCATCAACCTTCCTCCATCGACAATTCCATGATGCTCTTCACCGTTCGTGAGTAATCTCATTGTAGGTTTGCTGGACGGTGATGAGTTGGATGAGATCTATCATGTAATCGAGTTAGTTTTGACGGGGATTGATCCCTAGTATCCACTATGTTCTGAAATTGATGTTGCTACTACTTTGCCATGCTTAATGCTTGTCACTAGGGCCCGAGTGCCATGATTTCGGATCTGAACCTATTATGTTGTCGCCAATATATGTGTGTTTTAGATCCTATCTTGCAAGTTGTAGTCACCTATTATGTGTTATGACCCGGCAACCCCGGAGTGACAATAGCCGAAACCACTCCCGGAGATGACCATAGTATGAGGAGTTCATGTATTCACCAAGTGTTAATGCGTTGGTCCGGTTCTTATTAAAAGGAGAACCATAATATCCCGTAGTTTCCATTAGGACCCCGCTGCCACGGGAAGGATGGACAATAGATGTCATGCAAGTTCTTTTCCCTAAGCACGTATGACTACATACGAAATACATGCCTACATTAGATTGACAAACGGGAGCTAGTTACATATCTCTCCGTGTTATAGCTGTTACATGATGAATCACATCCGTCATACTCATCCATCATCGATCCACTGCCTACGAGTCTTTTACTAATGGTCCTTGCTACGTTACTTTGTTGCTACTACTGTTGCTACTGCTGTTACTCTGTTGCTGATGTCACTACTGCTGTTCCTTGCTACTGATGTCACTACTGCTGTTACTTGCCGCTGTTGTCACTACTGCTGTTACTCGCTACTTTGCTGTTACTTGTTGCAAGACTTTTCTGGAGCAGTTGCTGGGTAAGAATAGTCCCCCATCAACGTGCTATTTATTGGCGCCGTTCATACAACAAGTTAGGAATAGTCTGCCGTCAACAGATCTTTTTCTGACAGTGTTGCTATCATACCACTTTGCTACTGATACTTTGCTTGCATACACTAATCTTTCAGGTGTGGTTGAAACTGACAAACTCAGCTGCTAATACTTGAGAATATTCTTTCGCTTCCCCTTGTGTCGAATCAATAAATTTGGGTTGAATACTCTACCCTCTAAAACTGTTGCGATCCCCTACACTTGTGGGTTATCAGTACACTGCCGGAGGCATTTCATATAGAGTCATCACTGTTCTAAGTATTGAATTGTAAGTAAATAAAAGTGTGATGATCATCATTATTAGATCACTGTCCCATGTGAGGAAAAAAATGAAAAAAAGAGGCCAAAGAGCCCAAACAAAAAATGAGAGAAAAAGACAGAAGGGACAATGCTACTATCCTTTACCACACTTGTGCTTCAAAGTAGCACCATGGTCTTCATGATAGAGAGTCTCATATATTGTCACTTTCATATACTAGTGGGAATTGTTGTTATAAAACTTGGCTTGTATATTCCAATGATGGGCATCCTCAATTGCCCTAGGTCTTCGTGAGCAAGCGAGTTGGATGCACACCCACTTAGTTTCTTTTTGAGCTTTCATAAACTTATAGCTCTTGTGCATCTCTTGCTTGGCAATCCCTACTCATTCACATTGATATCTATTGATGGGCATCTCCATAGCCCATTGATACGCCGAGTCAATGTGACCATCTCCTCCTTTTTGCCTCACAACCTCCACCACACTCTATTTCACCTATAGTGCTATATCCATGGCTCATGCTCATGTATTGCGTGAGAGTTGAAAAAGTTTGAGAAAGTAAGAGTGCAAAAACAATTACTTGGCCAATACCGGGGTTGTGCATGATTTAAATTCATTGTGTGGGGATGATGGAGCATAGCCAAACTATATGATTTTGTAGGGATAACTTTTTTTGGCCTTGTTATTTCAAAAGTTCATGATTACTTTGCTAGTATGCTTGAAGTTTTATTGTTTTCATGTCAAAAGTGAACTATTGTTTTGAATCTTACGGATCTGAACATTCATGCCACAAGAAAGAAGTTACAAAGGACAAATATGTGAGGTAGCATTCCACATCAAAAATTCGGTGTTTATCACTTCCCTACTCGAGGACGAGCAGGAGATAAGCTTGGGGATGCTTGATAGGTCTCCAACGTATCTATAATTTTTTATGGTTCCATGCTATTATCTTGCCAACTATGGATGTTTTATATGCATGAAGATGCTATTTTATATCTTTTTTGGGACTAACCTATTAACTCGGTGCCAAATGCCAGTTTCTGTTTTTTCCGTGTTTTTGACCTTTTTCACAGAAGAATATCAAACGGAGTCCAAATGGAATAAAACTTTCGCAATGATTTTTTTGGACCAAAAGAGACCCCGGAAGCTTTGGAAGAAGGCTAGAAGAGCCACGATGGAGTCACAAGCCCAGGAGGCGCGGCCTCCCTAGGCCGCACCTAGCAGGCTTGTGACCTCCTCATGGTCCCAACCGAGGTAATTCCACCGCCATAAATTCCTATAAATACAGAAACCCTCAAAAGAAACCTAGATCGGGAATTCCGCCGCCGCGAGCCTCTGTAGCCATCAAAAACCAATCAGGAGCCCGTTCCGGCACCCTGCCGGAGGGCGAATCCATCTCCGGTGGCCATCTTCATCATCCCCGCGATCTCCATGACGAGGAGGGAGTAGTTCTCCCTCGGGGCTGAGGGTATGTACCAGTAGATATGTGTTTCATCTCTCTCTCTCGTGTTCTGAAGATTTCTTGATCTCGATGTACCGCGGGCTTTGCTACTATAGTTGGATCCTATGATGTTCTTCCCCCTCTCCCTTCTTGTAATGAATTGAGTTTTCCCTTTGAAGTTATCTTATCGTATTGAGTCTTTAAGGAATTGAGAACACTTGATGTATGTCTTGCACGTGTCTATCTGTGGTGACAATGGGATATTCATGTGCGTACTTGATGTATGTTTTGGTGATCAACTTGCGGGTTTCGTGACATTGGGAATATATGCATAGAGGTTGGCACACATTTTATTCTTGACTCTCCGGTAGAAACTTTGGGGCACTCTTTGAAGTTTTATGTGTTGGTTAAATAGATGATTCTGAGATTGTGTGATGCATATCGTATAATCATGCCCACGGATACTTGAGGTGACAATGGAGTATCTAGGTGACATTAGGGTCTTGGTTGATATGTCTCTTAAGGTGTAATTCTAGTACGAACTCTAGGATAGATTGAATGGAAAGAATAGCTTCGTGTTATTTTACTACGGACTCTTGAATAGATCGATCAGAAAGAATAACTTTGTGGTTGTTTCGTAGCCGACAATAATATCTTCGTTTGTTCTTCGATATTACTGACTTTGGAGTGACTCTTTGTTGCATGTTGAGGGCTAGTTATATGATCCAATTATGTTATCATTGTTGAGAGAACTTCACTAGTGAAAGTATGAACCCTAGGCCTTGTTTCCATGCATTGTAATACCGTTCGTGCTCACTTTTACTATTAGTTACCTTGCTTTTTTTGTAATTTTAGATTACAAAAACCTATATCTACCATCCACATTGCACTTGTATCACCATCTCTTCGCCGAACTAGTGACCTATACAACTTACCATTGTATTGGGTGTGTTGGGGACACAAGAGACTCTTTGTTATTTGGTTGCAGGGTTGCTTGAGAGAGACCATCTTCATCCTACGCCTCCTGCGGATTGATAAACCTTAGGTCACCCACTTGACGGAAAATTGCTACTGTCCTACAAACCTCTGCACTTGGAAGCCCAACAACGTCTACAAGGAGAAGGTTGCGTAGTAGATATCAGTCCTCCACCTGCATGCAGGGGAAGTGGCGGCGCACTGGAGCTCCAGTGAAGGCGAGGCAGGGGCCGGTGCTGGTGGGGATGGGTAGATCTGGGTGGTGGTGACCCGTTCTGGTGAAGGAGGAAACCGGCGAAGCTCCGGAGAGCTCGAGGTCCGGCAGCGGCTTGGTCAACGCGTGCTACACCGAGGGAGAGGGTGAGGCCATGAGAACAGGGAGGAATTGAGTCGCGGGGCAGAGGGGATGGGCCTTCTCCGGTGGCGTCGTCGCTGGGGACTGGTTCCTGAGGCTCCGACGGCTCACCGGCCGGCTGGTCGTGAAGGAGAGGCAGCGGGGTCGGATAGCGTGCTTGGGATCCTGCGGGGCTCCAGCGCGGGAGTTAGGGATCGGGAGCTCGGGCTCCTCCCAAGGGCGGTGGCGGCCGTTCGGGTCCGACGGGCCAAATCTGGGCTCGCGGGCCCGTGCGACTGGGGTGGCTGGCGGCACAGGAGGGAGGGAAGAGGAACTGGGTGGCGGTTGGCTAGGTTTTCGGGCACAAATAAAGTGGAGGATTAGGGGGTGCCCAAATAGGTAGTGTAGGGGTGTTTATATAGGGAAAGGGGGCTAGGGTTAGCAGATTTTGCATCCGATTTCAACCACACGATCGTGATCGAACGGCCCCGAACGCGGGGATGGGCTAGTCTGGGCACTGCAACCATGATGAGCTGAGAGAAGAGAGGGGATTTGCGGCCCGGCACAATATTTTAAAACACTGATAACCCGTCCGCCAATAAACTCATGACGGTGCCGCTACCATCAAACGGACTCCGATTGCGAGGAAATTTGGCAGGCCGCCTACCTACACCAAAATAAGACCACACGCCAAGTTTCAGCCCAATCCGAGAAAGTTTTATACACACTTTTAAAAACAAGATTTTAGGTGATGCCGTGGGCATGTGCGTGTGTTGTTGGGCTCAAACCGGTCAACGGCGAAAATGGAGAGAACTGGCAACTACTAACGGATGCAAGTTTTGAAAACTGGCGTCAACGGAGTGCCGATGCAATGCAGATGATGTGAATGATGCAATGATGAATGCGATAAACATCTAATCGCCCGGTGGCAACGGAATAAAAAGGGGAATCTTCTGGAGCGTGAATAACAAAACTTAACAACACTTTTTCTGTGAACTATGCATTGATCAACATGTCTCCTGTCCACAAACATATCAATGGAATGGGTCAGCTTAGGGAAACACCATCACATCTTTGACATGGGTTTGTCTCTTCTCTCACATGATTTTCTGCCTTTATAGTATTGGGAACATGCGTCTCATCTTGCACTAGTGCAGAAAAGCCTAGTTATGACATGGCGAAGAATGACTTGTTGGCGTGGACACCCGACGCCACCAATATGGCATCACCCTTTGAATTTAGTGGTGGTGTTGGAGATGACGCGAGCAATATTTTGAATACCTATGACATTTGACATAGTTGCACGCCGGCACTGTCATATTTAGCTAACAAAAATATATGCCAGAATTTAGTGGAAACTAAACGCGTCGGCAATTCACAAAAGATCCTACCATCTTCACAAACTAAATGTTTTAGCAATTCACAAAAGTAGTACTAGCTTCACAAACTAAGTGTTTCACCAAATCACAAAAGGAAAGAACTTCACAATGTATCGATATGCCCCTCTTGACACTACCTAGTTTTTTCTAAGGACTAACTTAAGCTCATGAAGCTTATTCCTATTCACCTGCCCTCCATGAAGTAATGGGCTTTCTTCGTCTTAAGTTGATTCATCTCCTTCTTCACGACTTGTATCCTTCTTGATCTCACTTATCTTGAGGTTCAGCGACATGATCTCACCTTTGAGACTGAAAATCTTATGGTACACAAAATGATTGTCATCGATAATCTTATCTCTCTCCTTCTTCAGGGAGTCATTGAAATCCTCCAGGGCCTTGATACTACTCTTACGTGACGCGGTCAGCTCGTGATTGAGCATGGCCATGTCACATGTCTGCTGCACAATGGGTGTTGGAGAAGGCAGACCTCGTACGTAAGTCTGGCAAGGGTTACAAATCATGAACAATTAATTAATGGTTAGATATATGGATGTTTGGAATGCTCATGCATGTTTTTTGTAACCTTAATCACCTGGTTGGTGCTCACTTTGCCTTTATATTTGGCATACCGTAACAAGTGATTAGAAGAGCCTATATAGATGCTAGAGTTGGCCATGTTGTAGCAGCAAATAGAAAAACTTGTGATGTAATGTTTTAGAGTGTATTATCAAAAAAATTGTAGTCAAATTAAATAGAAACATTTGCAAGCCCTATCATCAATTATGTAATGTTTTATCTAGAGTATATCATCAACTATTTATCTGAATCTTTCGTGTACTTTGGTTTAATTAACAATATCTATTGAAACCTATCAACTACATGCCAAAAAAGAACTGAGTTTCTACAAAAAAGAACTTAGTTTGTGAAGGTTGTCAAGCTATTACTTGTCAAGCTATCGGGGTACAATTACATATTACTTGTTAAGCTATTGGGGTACAATTACATTGTGGAAAACAATATGTGTAGATAAAATAGAGTAGCTTGTGCTATTTCTATTATTTTTATAAAAGGGTAACCATATCATGTACCCTCAAGTGAAATGATCTCCATTCAAGAAGAACCGTTCTTGTTCACAAAAGAAAAAAAACATTCTTAACTGCAACTATAGTTGGAAACTTATTAGAAAGTCACAGTTGCCAAATAAGATAGTACCAAATTATTTTCCTCGAAAGTAATCCAAAATCAGTCATTCAAGAATATGTATTTCAACATGTCTATCAAAATCCCCGAGTTGCCAAATTTTACCGCTGCACACTGTTGTATCAAGTTGCATGAATTTAGTAAATATGATACTGCATGGCCTCAGTAAGAAACATCTCCTAAGGTTGGCTAAATTTAGTATGGGTTTTACCATTACTTTCTAGCGGTCCTATTCTCTAGGAACTTGAAAGTTAGAATAGCAGTGTACCAGCCCCAATTTGGCAGCTACAATCGGTTTTTTTCATGAGAACATATCAATGGAACAAAGACATAATTAGTGGGGTACTAAGTATGCTCACTTCATATCAATGAAACACACTGTAGCCAGGGCTTTCTCTGGAAATATTTTGGAACCGCATGGACTACATATTATGATAGTAACTGATAGAGACATATTTTTTACTAGTCATCTATGGCAATCCTTGTCTAGGAAACTTGGATCAAATTACACGCAAGCACATCATATCACCCCAATCTAATGGTCTAACAATGTTTGGAATCCTATTTTAGATGCATGGATTTCCAACACCCCAAGAAGTGGCATTCCTAGTTAGTAGGTGAATGGTGGTACAATACTTTTTTCCATAGCTATTTGGATATGACATGACAAATCACACACACCCTAGTGTCGGGCGAAGAGAGGGGTGACGGTGGGGCAATGTCGGGAGAGACAATGGTGTGTGGAGATGGGCGGTGGCGGTGAGGCGACGGCGGGTGATGTGGCGGCGGGCGAAGACGAGATGTGTCGGGCAACAACGGCGGGCGAGGCGGCGACGGGGTTCAAGAGGAGGATGGCCCGGTGCAGTTGTGGATCGAGAGTAACGAATGGATAAGTTTTTTTACTGCATCAGGCTGTTAAAACCGACTAGTGTTGTCGTAGGTCTAATGAGACTAATGTGGAGAAATTGTTTAATACAAAACCGGAGTATGTACCGCTTCGAACTTTTGGTTGTGCTTGCTGGTCCAACTTGGGTCCATACAATGATAGCAGACTATCTTTCCTTTCCCAACCGTGTGTGTTCATAGGCTACAATATTTTTCATAAGGGATACAAATGTCTTCATCTTGGAAAATTATTAAAATCAACCGAGTGATATATCACAAACGTAAACCGCACGCATCACTTGACACGAGTCCATGGGCTTATCCACCACTTTCACCTCCGTCAGCTACCTTATCTCTTCGCTTTGCATCTCTCCTCCACACATCTTTCCCGTACCCAACTCTGTTCGTCCCAGCTCAGAGAGTATCTCCTATGGCAACACCATTATTGCGAACCAAAAGAGGAGTGACAGCACGCACCAACAGCTGCATCACTGTCATAGACGACGGCGGTGAAGCCCCACATGCCACCATCGTGGTGCTGTAACCCTGCGTGGGGTGACGCTCGACGCACTGCTGCAAAGGAATACATAGGCGGGCGGGTGGCCACTCATTTAATGGTGCCGACAATGTGGTGTTATGCTCGTCCGCGACCACAAATGCTAAAACGTAATGACGTGTCCATGGCCGCGATCTGCGACGCAACAACTCGTTCACGGCGTCGTGTTGCGATGCAACCTCATCGACGCTACAATGCAATCTCGTCGCTGCTAGTCGTGATATAAGTCGCCGGTGTCAGAGCTACAGTTGAGCGCTTGTCGACGGCTACCCCGTGCTCCAATGTAGCACTTGAGATGCTCGTCGGCGGCTCGATGCAGCGTCACTGGTGCATCGATGCAGTGACTGCGGCAGCTCTCGGGGGAAGCTTGGTGTTGCAATGGAGCTGTAGCACAACGGAGCGCTAGGGCGGCAGAGTTGCAGCGCCACACTCCAAAGGGGTCGTGGAGATGCAGTGCAGTGGGGCGTGGTGCTATGCACAGGGCGGCGGAGCTGCAGTGCAACACTCCACTGGGGCGGCGAAGCCGCAGTGCAACAATCCACTGGGGCGGCGGAGCTGCAGTGCAGTGGTGTGTGGTGGTGCGCACAGAGTGGCGAAGCTGCAGCTGTGGTGGAACACTCAAGTGAGACGGCGGAGCTGCGGTGCATCGGGGTGTGGTGGTGCGCAGAGTGGCAGAGCTGCAGCTGTGGTGGAACACTCCGGGTGAGACGATGGAGCTGCAGTTGTGGTGGAACACTCCGGTGGGACGATGGAGCTGCAGTTCAACGTTCCTTCATGTTCATGGTGGTGCGGCTGCTGAGTTGCAGCTTGGTGCGTTAACTGGATCCAAGGCGTGGCGTGGGTTGGATCCGATGGCCCATGACCCAACTAATATCTTAGGGAGATCAGTCGACTGATCCATAGCAGCGGCCCTTCATCTTCCTAGTGCTCGATCTGTATGTTACGTGATGTCGTATTTGACGAGAAAATCTTTCCCTTTTCTTAGTCCCAAACCGCACCTATGCCTCTCAGAATTTCTGAACAAGCCATCCTTTTATTACCGCCTGACCACATGATATATGGCATATCTAGTTTGGATTCCAATATTAATGCAGGATGAAGCTTGGTGCAGAAAATCACAGTTGACCACGCTCCAGCCGGAGCTGATCCGGGCTTACATTCTAGAGTGGATCGTGCCTCGGACCCCACAGCGACAGCCGACAACAACCCACTACTAGACCATGATAGTTGAGTACACCTTTCGAAGATCATTCCTACCTTCCGAGGTTGCGACAAGTGATGCACTACATGCGTGTCATTTGTCGTAACCTGGAAGTTTACCTTTTTGTAGATTTGTATTTTAAAACGGTTTATCTCATAAACCGTGCATCCAAATTTTGAACCATTTTCACCATTGGGTTTCTCACCTTGTGATCTTCAAAACTAGATCCCATGTTGATAGGTTCTGGCAAACTTTTTTTCACAAAAAGGACAGACCAAAAAACGTGCCTCTCGTGGTAGGAAAAAACATAAAACATGTTTTTTTCTGCGTTACCGTGCCTCTCGTGAAAACAGAACTATGTATCTCGTGAAAAAAATAAACGTGTTTTTTTCCTTTTCAAGCGGCACGGGCGTGCCTCTCACGAAAAAACCCCATAAAACACGTTTTTTCCCTGCAAAGGCAAAACCATGCCTCTCGCAAAAACAAAACCATGCCTCTCGTGGAAGAAAAACCGTGCCTCTCTAGAAACATAGAAAACATGTTTTTTTCGTTTCCGAGAGGCACGGCCATGCCTATCGCGAAGGCAAAATCATACCTCTCGTAGAAGGAAAACCGTGTCTCTCACGAAAAAAAGATACTGCGTATTTCACAGACTTTTTTTTATTTTTTTGTCAAAAAGCTAAGAAAGATAGGTGAAAAACCAAAACACCAAAAGAATCAACAAAAACCAATCTAAAAGCCGAAAATATGTGCCAAAAAGTAAAAAAAACAAAATCCATAGGAAGCGCTTAGAGCGTGACACATGGCGGCGGCTAAGAACGCGCCAAGTGGCGGTGCATGGGAGTGCTTGCTAGGAGGCTCCCGCAGGAGCGCTCACTAATTAGTGTAGCGACCCGACTCAAGACGAGTCAAGCCTCTGTGTTTCTGTGCCATCCCTGGATCAGTATGCTGGCACACACAGTACATCAATGTATATATCAAAGTGCAATCACATGTAAATAGCGTAAAACTGATATATACCTTAAATATTTCAGCGGAAGCGGTCAAAGGAGTGGAGTCCCAATAAACACCAACGACAAGTTGAGTGTAGACTGTAACCCTGAATCGTACTCTTACTCATCGAAGAAAAAGTATCTGCAACATAAGACGTTGCAGCCGTGTAGGTCAGCATATTGAATATGCCGGCAAGTCACATAAGAGAGGGGTGAAAAGTAATCATCTATACTATATGCATATATGGCAGGTGGGGCTATAAGTTTTTAGCGAAAAGCAAGTTTTCTCCTACAACAAGGGGGGGCTAAAAGCAAAATGTTACTACTTTGTTGGTTGTTAACGAGATGGTTCCGCCAACCAGTTCTCGTACCCGAGTTGTCAATAATTACCTTCATCAAATATATTTAATGGTGTTGAGAAATCCAGATAACTTCAGTTCCTTTGGCTCAAGTTGTCCATGACCGTGGACACGGCTAATCGATTAGGTTTGAGTACTCTGCAGAGTTTTGCACACATTCCCCACAAGATTTGATCGCCTCCGAGTATGTCCTCGCACTTCAGGGTGTTTGAAGACCGGATGATCAAAACATGGTCTTTCAACGTGTCCCTCTGAATCCCTGTCGGTGCCCATCCATTCCTACCGTTCTTCTACATGTGCTAGCACCGCCTGTCCAGAGTCGCCGCGTTGTCCAACCAAGCCAGAGCCCATAATGACTTGTGGCTGTGCAGGTAAGCCTTGGGTCTTGAAAATATCCGTCCGTCTCTTTGAGCCTGGGTGAAGCTTTCCGCAGGATGTCATGGCCTCTCCAGCATCCCGGGTCATCCACTGGGTTCTCCAGGGAGCCGATCAACCGTCCTTCACCCAGAGTTGCATTTCGTCCGAGGTCTTGAAAATCTTGTCTTAACCGGTCTTGATTATTTAATCAACCTCGCATCACTCGTGTTATGCACTCAACCGAAATCCCGTCTACTCAAGCATAGCAATATGAAATTTGTCGTCCCGGGGCCAAGTATCTGGGTTGTTGTGTGCCTACCACATGATACTACAATTATACTAAAATTTCCAAGTACCTAAGCATCATGCAATTGGGCATAGGATGGTAGAACTACGATGCATAAAACATAGGTGATAGTATGATCAGAGTGACTTGCCTGGTGATGTTGACGAAGAAGAATTTCTCGAGAAATAACTTGATAGACTACTCGTCACTCTCCGATGAAATCCATATAACAAACATATCATTCACATAAGCACTCATACTAGCAATCATTCTAACAATCAAAACAAAAGAGAGAGCGAATAGGAATCCGGAGGAAACTTCAAATAAGACTAGGGAGTCTTCTACTACGTCAAACACTAAATAGTTTTTGTCTAACAGAAAATAATAACAAGGAACTAAGATATAAGTTTAACTAAGATAAAATAAAGTATTTTTCACAAAACTATTTGGAAGTATTTCCAAACGGGATTTGAAACAGTGGTGAAACCAATTGCAAGTTACTAAGGAACTAGAATTGATTTCATGAAAACAAATAAAAATAAAATCAACACTTGTTGCAAAACTACTGTTTACTATCATAAACAAAACAATAATCTTTCTGATATAATAAAGAAAATAATTTAAAACAATTTACAAAAAAAGGAAATAGCCATAGTCCAAAAAAGTTGAAACAGAAACTGTTTCACAAGAAACAGTGAGCTAAAATACTCAAACAATTCTGAAATTTTTACCACTGATAAATAAGATCACTAGCGATCAGTAGCAAAAAGAATCAAATTAAAATCTATTTTTAAACTCCTGGAATAAGCAAAACAAGGTTTCAACTAAATCTGATCTAATTCAAATTTGAAAATTTCAAACATAGACAAATTATATGTTTTTAGAACTACAGGAAATTTGTGAGCTACTCGAAAAAGAATCGACATCATTGGACTTATGGATCAAAAGTTATGGGCTAAACAAAACAGAAACTTTGCTGTTTTTGGAACTAAACAGAGAAAGAAAATAATTGCTACAGACATGTGGCGCTCACTGATTTGCTAATGGGTGAGTGCTGCGTAGCTAATCCAACGAACGCTCGCAAAGTAAAGAAAAACTGCTCGGCTAACTAATACTAATAGAAAACCGAACGGTTTTCTTAACAGAACCGAAGGGTTATCTAGGACTTAATCTGGTGCGTCGGTGAAGATCCAGCGGTGCATGGAGGAGAGGGAGTGATCACCGGCGGGATGACTCTGGCGAGGTCTTGGCAGCGGCCGAAGGTGGTGGAGGCGGCTGTGGGGGTTCTCCGGGGACGGCGACGGGACGGGGAGGCGGCGGCGAGCTCGGGGAGCGTGCTGGAGGCGTCGAGCGGAGTCGGGGGTGGCTGGAGGCGGTGCCCTTGGGTGCGGCCCAAGTTGGAGAGCTCGGGCTCGCAGGCGAGGCTGCGGCAGGGGCTCGGCGAGGCGGTGGGAACGGGGTGCGGGCTGTTTATATAGGCCGGGAGGGCAGCTGGGGAAGGAAAGGAGAGGGGCTACGGCAGGGGATCCCGGCGGTCCTGGGAACTCGGGCTCGGGGTCGGGCAGAGATTAGGAAAGGGGAGGAGGTGGGGGGTGACCGGTGGGAGGGGCAGGTCGGGCGGGGGGGGGGGGGGGGGGGGCAGCGCCAGAGAGAGGGGGCTGGAGAAGGAAGGGGTCGGCAGCCAAGATCTAGGGGATTCGGATCCCGGGGCTATTAAGTGCCCAGGCGGCGGTTGCCTTTTAAAAAAAATTCCCTAATTTAAATCTTTTCCGAAACAGAAAATAAAAAGGAGTAAAAAGGAAATAAATCAAATATTTAATATGGGATATTATATACCAAAAAAATCAGAAAAATATCCTCTATTCGAATAACATTTTTCCAAAGCAAAAATAAAAACTTAAAAAAATGTTTTTTCAGAAATTCCCGAAATACTTTATTTTCTTTTTGCAAATATTTTCGCAAATAAACTTTGGATTCCTTGGCTCCAAATACTTCAACAAATGCCCCTGGCTTTGGAGGGTCATGTTCCTCCTCTCTTTTCTGTTTGACAAAATATTATTCCCTGGCATTTCTCGAGTGGAGGGAAAATAGAAATGCAAAAGCAAAAGTCGAAGGAATTCAAATGCAAATTTCCGTTCAAATTCTTTATAGTTGAAGAAGTCACGTCATCTTCTCTCTTCGTTTTTAACTCGCTGAATTTGAATTTACCGGAGAAGGGGAAAGTCATTTTATTCCCTCTCATTCAGAAGTTTTGAAAAGTTTCAAATTTCACTCAAGTTTGAATCACTCAAGCACACAAACAAACAATCAATCTAATAATTATATTAACATTCCAAAATTTATAATTTTGGGATGTTACAAACTACCACACTTAAAATGAATCTCGTCCTCGAGATTCGAAGGGGCTAGAAAGAAAAGGTTAGGGTTTGGGGGTCTTCTAACAAATCCAATCTCCGGCAAGGTGGGATGCTACCACACTTAAATGAGAGATACTGGTCCCTCAAAATGCTTTAACGATCCTCTGGTGTTTTGGCAACTGACATCGCACAGTCTTCATATTAAATCCTTTGGTGATGCTCTCCCGTTGATATAAGCTTCTTCCGTCACTGGGTCTTCTTAACTGACAGTCTCGTGGTCAATTCTAAATAACCTATCGATGATTCTCATGGTGGTCTACCATTTGTGGTTATCCTGCAGAGAGAGGGGTCTTGGTTTCATCCTCACCGTAAAATTTCCTACGCGTGACAACAGGTGCCATGTACATGGGTTTTTCTTATACCACTCTAAGGCTAAAACAAAAGCTTCAAAGAACGTCGTCTCTCTATATGGGTAAGTCTCTCAGATTTACCATTCCGAATAGCAAGATAAGAGTAAGTCGTCATGGTGATCAATCCATTCCGCACCCAAATCATTACTCTGTATAGGGTTTAGCGAATCTCGCATTCTAACACTTGGGCATCCTCACAAGCTTGCAGAATTTCTCTTGTACACGAACGAAGTTCATACGAATCCATTGGATTCTGCAAGCTGAACAAAACATCTATCGTATCCTTTACCACTCTCAGGTTTTATGCGTGCTCCTAAGAAAACATTTGCTGACAATTCATAGCTTATTCCTTCATGCTCTTGGAGCAACCTTCGTGAAAATCTTGGGATGCATCCTATGTACCGGTTGTATTCCTTGAACTCATTTTCCCTTCCATTGGTCTGTGTACCAACAAAAGTGTTTGTTCCTCATATTAAATCTCTCCTCAAATTTCAAATTCCAAGGTACACTATTCTTCTGTTGTCACCCCCATAGTTTGATATGATCCAACATTTCCTTCGACTGTATTCAGTGGGTTTGGCTTCTTGGTATGCATGGTACATTCCTACTCCTTGGGTCCTGTGGGTTTACGATTACTACCACACTTAAAATGAAATATACTCATGTCTGCATAGACCATATTTTCTCATATCATCGAAATGGTCAGGGATATTTGTTCATAGAGAAACAACTCATACAGTTTCAACATGGGCAATCATGAGACACTAAATTCCATTTATTCATGAGGTTATTACAATCTCGGGGATTACAAAAATTTCACTCCATGATCTCATGAAAAAGAAGAGTTCTTCAGATTACACTAATTGCCATGGTCAAAGCTTAACTACTCCATTCTAGCTTTCTTTCTTTGTGGACAATCGCTGGCAAAATGTCCTGCTTCCTTGCAACAAAAGCAAATGAGTTCTGACAAGTCTCGAGGCGTCTTAGTGTTTGCCTTTGATCCTTGGGTTCCCGGCTTCCTTCATGAGCACATGTATTTGTGCTGGCCAAATTTCATACACTTGTAACATCTGACAAGACTCAGGTCTATGTCTGCAGAGATTTGGTTCTTCCGAGGGTACTTTTTCTTTTTTCTGGACTCCTTTATTTTGGCCAGTTCTTCTATTTCAAGTGGATCAAACTCCATTTCTTCCATCGGGAAGTTTCCCAGATACTCTTGGCTTCCCTTCGTGCAATCCTGTGAATAATGTCCTTCTTCTCCACATGAGTAGCATGCATTGGAGAAAAATCTGGTCAGGCCTTGTCCATCAGGGTCTTCAATATTTTCGTTCATCACCGGTTGTTCTAGAATCTTCTTCTTGTGGGTTTCCTTCACTGCATCTTTCTGCTGCTTGACAACTTGTTGCACCTTGGGGTAAATGTGACACTGAGCTAGGTAGTGGGTGGTTTCTTCACAAAGGAAACAAGTCACCTGACTGCTTGGGCACTCCCCAACTGGGTGATTTTCTTCACAATGAGTGCATCCATGCTTGTGTTCTTCCTGAGTGTGTCCTATTTTTCCACAGATCTTGCATGCACAAGCCTTCTCCTTCGTATTATCATAGCACTTCTGAATAAGTCGGGATCTTAACAGAGTGTTCTTGAATTCGTCCCAAGTTTCTGCTCCACTAAATCCTTGTATGGCATGGTGCATTTTGCACCAGATTGCAGCACTTTGTGTAAACTACTGAAGAGCGTGTTCCACTTCATACTTCCTTGAGATCAAGTTGCTCCCGAAGTGGTTCTCCATGTTCTGAATCCATATTCCAGCTTCCAGCTGGGTCATTGGTCCAGAGACTACAAGTCCAGCTTCATACTCCATCTGGTAGGGTTGAGGTTTTGGGGATGAGACGGGTAAGAGAGGAAATGAGATACACACAATACAACAATATTTTTTTGAGATAGGTTTTATTTGTGGCTGTCGGAAAACACACACCAATGACAGCTCACAAATCATCGTAACTAACATGGGTATATAATTGGGGTTTGGACTTCTAATAAACATTGGAACGTTTCGGGGTCTTTGATTTCTTCAGGTCTTGAGAGTCTTCAATTGGGGTAACTTCAACTGCATGATGAAATCTTCTTTACTTTGAAGTGGGAGTCGGTTGGTCCTTCACGTGGTCAAAGGGGAAAGGGCGTTGTCTAACTATTTGAGGTGAGAGAGAACATTTGATGAAATTAGAAGAGATGAGAAGTAAAAGGTGTTCTTGAAAAATAGAAATTTTGAGAGATCCTTTCCTAAGAAATTTCCAGTTTCTAGGGTCACGTCCTATAGTCAACATGTGCTCTGATACCATCTCTGTAGCGACCCGACTCAAGACGAGTCAAGCCTCTGGTTCTCTGGCGACGGCGACGAGACGGGGAGGCGGCGGCGAGGTCGGGGAGCGTGCTGGAGGCGTCGGGCGGAGTCGGGGGTGGATGGAGGCGGTGCCCTTGGGTGCGGCCGAAGTTGGAGAGCTCGGGCTCGCCGGCGAGGCTGCGGCAGGGGCTCGGGGGGGCGGCGGCTCGGCGAGGCGGTGGGAACGGGGTGCGGGCAGGGGTGCGGCTGTTTACATAGGCCGGGAGGGGAGCTGGGGAAGGAAAGGAGAGGGGCTGCGGCAGGGGATCCCGACGGTCCTGGGAACTCGGGCTCGGGGTCGGGCAGAGATTAGGAAACGGGAGGAGGTGGGGGGTGACCGGTGGGAGGGGCAAGTCGGGCGGGGGGGCCCAGCGCCAGAGAGAGGGGGCTGGAAAAGGAAGGGGTCGGCCAGCCGAGATCTAGGGGATTCGGATCCCGGGACTATTAAGTGCCCACGCGGCGGTTGCCTTTTAAAAAAAAACTTCCCTAATTTAAATCTTTTTCTGAAATAGAAAATAAAAAGGAGTAAAAAGGAAATAAATAAAATATTTAATATGGGGTATTATATACCCAAAAAATCAGAAAAATATCCTCTATTGGAATAACATTTTTCCAAAGCAAAAATAAAAACTTTAAAAAAAATGTTTTTTCAGAAATTCCCTAAATACTTTATTTTCTTTTTGCAAATATTTTCGCAAATAAACTTTGGATTCCTTGGCTCCAAATACTTCAACAAATGCCCCTGGCTTTGGAGGGTCATGTTCCTCCTCTCTTTTCTGTTTGACAGAATATTATTCCCTGGCATTTCTCGAGTGGAGGGAAAATAGAAATGCAAAAGCAAAAGTCGAAGGAATTCAAATGCAAATCTCCGTTCAAATTCTTTATAGTTGAAGAAGTCACGTCATCTTCTCTCTTTGTTTTTAACTCGCTGAATTTGAATTTACCTGAGAAGGGGAAAGTCATTTTATTCCCTCTCATTCAAAAGTTTTGAAAAGTTTCAAATTTCACTCAAGTTTCAATCACTCAAGCAAACAAACAAACAATCAAGCTAATAATTATATTAACATTCCAAAATTTATAATTTTGGGATGTTACAGCTCACTAATTAGTGTCTCCCCCACCAACACCGCGTGGTGATTGGCACACACCCATCTCCCCCTTGGGCCATGTGATGGGCTCGAACGGGCTGGCCTCTCCCTTGAACAACACTACCGCCTCGCCCATGAGTGTAGTCCATGTGGATGTCGAGCACTCGTTATCTGTGTGTGCCTCGCATGCACCTTCTCTGTCAGGGGCCCGTGGAGGATCCTAGGAGGATCCGCCATCTCTCGCCCGATCTGCCGCAACAACAACTACTTTAGGTGTTATCGGATTTTTTGCGCCGCCAAGATCTGTTGTCCGCATCAACCTCTCCTGCACCAAATGACAACATGGTTGCGCGACAACACTTGGAAACACAAGGATCACACTGATGGATTATCTCCTATTGTAGGACCGGAAGTATGTCTAGAAGGGGGGTGATTAGACTACTTGACAAGATAAAAAACTTAGCCTTTTCCCAATTTTAGTTATGGGCCAGTTTTAGCAATTATGACTAGTCAAGTTCACCCTACACATGCATATCTAAGAGTGTACACTACTGGAAAACAGTTTTTTGCCATCTGCCTAGTCTTTGCCGTCTGCTAGCTGATGGCAAAAAGTGTCTTTGCCGTCAGCTTCAGCAAAACAGACGGCAAAGCACAGGCTGATGGCATAAAGTCTTTTTGCCATGTGTCACATCTTTGTCGTCTGCTAGCTGACGACAAAGAGTCCAGAGGCAGACGACAAAGATATAGATAGGCCCACCTGACCGCGGGGTGGCTAGGTCAAACTGGAGTCGGACCTTTGCCGTCTGCTAGCGGACGGCAAAGAGTCCGGAGGCAGATGATAAAGAGTCTAGACTCTTTGCCGTCCGCCGGCAGACGGCGATGCTCTAACACCGTTAACGGCTCCTCCCCCCCCCACCCCGCCCCTCTCTCTCTCTATAACGGTCACGCCGCGCGCCCCTCTCTCTCTCTCCCCACCCTGCGCGCCCCTCTCTCTGTAACGTCCGCCGCCACCACCGTCACGCCGCCGCCCCCGTCGCGTCGCCGCCCCTGTCGCCCCCACTGCCGCCCCTGTCGCCCCCGCCACCGCCCCTCTCTCTCTCCCCACCTCGCCCCCGCTGCCGCTGCCCCACCACCGTCGCGCCGCCGCCCCTGCCGCCCCCGGCGCCGCCCCGCCACCCCCAACACCCCGGCCCCTCCACAGCCGCCCCTCCCGTTGAGCCCCCACACCCCCACCCGCATTATTTTTTAGTAGTTTTTAGTAGTTTTAGTAGTTGTTATTGTTAGTAGTTTTAGTGGTAGATTTAGTTAGGTTAGTAGTTTTAGTTAGGTTAGTTAGTTAGCTTGGTTAGTTAGGTGGAGGAGGAGAAGAGGAGAAGAGGAGGAGGAGGACGACAAGAAGAGGAGAAGAAGAAGACGATTAGGAGGAGGAGGAGGAGGAGAAGAAAAAGAAGAAGAAGAAGAAGAAGAAGAAGAAGAGGAGAAGAAAAAATAAGAAGGAGAAGAAGAAGAAGAAGAGAAAAAAATAAGAAGGAGAAGAAGTAAAGAAGAAGAGAAGAAGAAGAGAAGAAGAAAAAATAAGAAGGAGAAGAAGAGAAAAAAGAAGAAGTTGATTTTTTATTGTTTGGTATTTAGTGATAGCTAGATTCTTTTTTAGTTACTTAGTGGTAGATTCTGTTTTTGTTATAGTGGTAGATTCTATTTTTGTTATTTTTTGCTGTTTAGTGCTATCTAGGTTTAGCGATAGGTTTAGTTAGCTTGGTTAGTTAGCTTAGTTAGTTAGTTAGCTTAATAGAAAGAATAGAAAGAAGAAGAAGAGGAGAAGGAGGAGAAGACGAGAAGAGGAGGAGGAGGAGGAGGAGGAGGAGGGGAAGAAGAAAAAGAAGAAGAAGAAGAAGAAGAAGAAGAAGAAGAAGAAGAATATGAGGAGGAGAAGACAAAAATAAGAAGGAGAAGGAGAAAAGAAGAAGAAAAGAAGAGAAGAAGAGAAGAAGAATACCTTCTCCTCCTCCTTCTTCTCCTCCTTCTTCTCCTCCTCCTCCTTCTCCTTCTTCTTGATTTCTTCTTGTTCTTCTCCTCCTCCTCTTTGTTCTCCTCTATCTTATTCTCCTGACCTTATTTTCCCCAACAATGAGATAATTGGCCCATTTAGCTACAAAATGGCATAAAAACCTTTGTTAGATCATGAATATTATGTTCTTAACTTGTTTTCCTCTAAAATGACATAATTAGAATATTTGTGTTGATCGGGTGGATTTACATGTGATAGTTGTCTCGTCGCTGTGAGGTCTGGCGTGCGAAGACCTGCCCGTGCGTTGTACGAGCTCCGCCCCTGCATTCGTGGGTCATTACAAATTTCTTCTCCTCCTCGCCCCTTCATTTACTGTAGCTCGGTTTCCGGATGAAACTTTCTAGATTTAGGTAATTCAATTAATTTATCAGTATGCGTGACCAGTATGCGTCTCCCGTTCGAAAGGGCGACATATATAAATATGCATGTCTTTGCATATTTATAACCGCCATCCTTTTGAATTGTCCAACATTATCCATGGACAGCCCGAGTATGTGTAGATTGGGCTCGTTTTCCCGTATGTTGTGCTCTCGATCCGATGCGGAATTTCGTCAGTGCATCCCTGTTGTTCTCCGATGCACATCCTCTCTGTTTATTGCAGAGACGTGTATCAGGAGAACAGCAGGGAGGTGCTGCCGAAATTTTGAGTTGGATCCGGAGCAGAGCATGGGAAAACAAACCCAATCTACACATACTCGGGTCGGATTAGGACCTATCTTTACGTATTAGCGTGTCGGTTGCATGGACGTAATAAAAATGGCGAACCTGATTAACCGATGAATATAAATGCTAAATTATATATAAATATATTTCTTCTGTCTTTAGTAGCTACGCAAGATGAGTGATCGTGCGTGGATGTATACCGGTCACCCTAGTCAGAAAGAGATGACGAAAGAATGGTTTGTAAAAACAAAGGAATTTGTGAAAGCCGCATTCGCAAATGGCCAGGAAAGAAACTATTGCCCCTGTCCTAGATGCGACAACTATAAAAAGACAACAAATGTTGTAACGATTAAACACCTGCAGAGGAGGTGTTTTAAGCCTAATTATACGGTGTGGACATTTCATGGTGAGTCTATACAACGCACAAGAGCTGAGGTGGTCCGTCGTCGCACGGACGAGCATGGTACCGGAATCGAAGACATGGTGCAAGACTTTGATGATGCTCGGGATTCGGAAGATGAGATGGAGGAATCTGCAAAGGCCTTTTATGAAATGTTCGGGTCTTCAAAACGTCCTCTCCATGAGCACACTGAGCTCTGTCAGCTGGATGCAATTGCACAAGTAATGGCTCTGAAGGCTCAGTTCAACTTGGAAGAGAATGCTACGACGCGATGATGACACTATTTGGATGTTTCCTACCCAAAGGCCATGTCATGCCTGCAAACCTGTACCAGCCGGACAAAATACTTCGTGTACTTAAGATGCCCTATGAGAAGATAGATGCATGTGAGAAAGGATGTGTCTTATTTAGAAAGGAGTATGCACACTTGGACTATTGTCCCAATTGTGAGTCTTGCAGGTATCTTGTGGTAGACAACGGTATGGGTGAGAAGAGGCAGACCAAAATCACAGTTAGTGTTCTTCGGTATATGCCAATCGTACCAAGACTTCAACGTCTTTTCATGGTCGAAGAGACAGCCAGACAGATGACATGGCACAAATTGGGCAAAAGAACCGAACTAGATGCGGATGGGAATAAGATGATGGTACACACATCGGATGGGGAAGCGTGGAAACATTTCGATGGATTGCATTAGGATAAAGCGGTAGATCCAAGGAATCCTCGATTCTGCGCCGCCACAGATGGTTTTAATCGCTTCGGCATGACGGCAACCCAATACAGTTGTTGGCCTGTATTTGTCATTCCACTCAATCTCCCCCCGGGCAGATTATGCAAAGAAAGACCATATTTCTGACGTTGATAATTCTAGGGCCCAATTATCCGGGGAAGAATATGAATGTGTACCTGCAACCTCTTAAGGATGAATTGGAAGAAGCTTGGGATAATGGGGTCAAGACATACGATGCCACTAGAAAAGAAAACTTCAAAGTGCATGTGTGGTACATGTACTCTATGCATGACTTGCCAGCGTATGCGCTATTCTCTGGATGGTGTGTGCATGGAAGGTTCCCGTGCCCCCAATGCAAGGCAGCTCTTCAGTTTCATTGGTTGCAGGAGGGTCGGAAGTATTCTTGCTTTGAATTGCATAGAAAGTTCCTGGATCCTGACCATCAGTTCAGAAAAGACAAGAAGAACTTTACGAAAGGTAAAGTTGTCAAAAACATGGCACCACCTGCGTTCACAGGCCAACAGATCCGGATCAGTTAAACACCCTCGAGCCTGATCCAGAGCATCCAGGGTATTTCAAGGGGTATAAGTCAAAACACGCCTGGACTCACAAGCCATGCTTCTGGGATGTGCCTTACTTCAAAGACCTCTTTCTTCCACACAATATCGACATGATGCACACTGAAAAGAATATCGGAGAGGCTATTTTTGGTACGTTGTTCGACATAGATGGGAAGACAAAGGATAATATTAAGGCTAGAGTCGATCAAGAGACACTATGTCATAGACCGTTACAAAACATGCGAGAAGGCAAAGGAAAGCAGAAGTGGTCAAAGCCAAAGGCCTGGTTCAATCTTGGAAGGCCAGCTATGAGGGAAATTATCTTGTGGGTCCAAATGCACTTGATGTTCCCCGATGGGTATGCAGCGAATCTAAAGAGGGGAGCGAGTCTTGAAAAATTAAAAATATTTGGTCTCAAGAGTCATGATTGGCACATATGGCTAGAGCGGGTAATGCCGGTGATGTTACATGGCTTTATTCCTGAGGATGAATGGCTAGTACTGGCGGAGCTGAGGTATTTCTTCCGTGTTCTTTGTGCGAAAGAATTGTCGCCTGGCGTGGTAAAAGACATGGAGGAGTTTGCACCGGAGTTGTTGTGCATGTTAGAGAAGATCTTTCCACCGGGCTTCTTTAATCCAATGCAGCATTTGATTTTACATCTACCGACCGAGGCAAGATTGGGTGGGCCCGTGCAAGATCGTTGGTGCTATGCAACTGAGAGGATGCAGAAGACCCTTCGAGCTAAATGTAAAAATAAGCGTAGAATTGAAGCATCGATGGCTGAGGCATTCATTACTGAGGAGGTGGCAAACTTTGTGACAGCACACAACGAAGCCAAAAATCATCATTTGCATAATCTGAAGCCTCGGCACAATGATGCAGACCCTAATAAAGGTGGGTCCAACCTCAGCCTATTCAAAGGGAAGCTCGCACCATCCGGTGCTTCGAAACCAATAACGTTGGATGTCGAAGAATGGCGGAACATTTCGTTGTATATCTTCAACAACCTAACAGAAGTGTGGCCGTACATCGAGTGAGTTCTCGGCACATTTTCCCGTAACTTCTAATTCATTTGAACTGCTCTTATTCCCGGATATTTCAAACAGCCGTGATCAAAAATTCTCGGATGGAGCGGTGATCAAAAATGATTCCGTCAAAGAGTATGAGCTTCTGTCAAAGACAGGACGCGGCTATCCCGGTTTCATCTCTTGGTTCAAACAAACGGTAATTATCAATAATGGACCATTTCATTCTTGGTCTAACTTGCGGCTAATGCAACAACCGTTTCGTATTAAACTTGTAGGCTAATTCAGAGTCTATGGACGCCGAATTGAGACAAGTCGCTAATGGTTTTGACTATAAGGTTCGTTCATTTGAGAAATACAACATCAACGGGTATCTCTTTCGCACCTTTGGCAAAGAGCAATCTATGCCCGATCGAAAATCTACAAATTGTGATGTCTCTGCTATCGGTGAAGGTGTTATCAAGTATTATGGAAGAGTTGGAGCAATTTATGAACTTCAATTCTATGGTGAAAACCCACCGAACGTCGTAGTCTTCAAATGTTATTGGTTCTAGCCAAAAAAGACTAGAAGGACTCATGAACATATAGGACTAGTCGAAATCAATCCAAACACCCATTTAGATGTTCCTGATGTCTATATTACGGCTCAACAGGCGACCCAAGTTTTCTATCTACCGTGGGCATGCCAAACGGATAAGAATTTGGAGGGTTGGTATGTTGTTTATGAAGTGCCGCCACATGTCTGACCACCTGTCCCAAATGAACAGGATTATGAACCTCACATTAACCCAGACACATATGATGGAGAATTCTTCCAAGAAACACGTCTTTCCGAGAAACGTTTCAAGAACCGCCGTGCTTCACCCAAGAACATGGAAGTAGACAGCGACAATGAATCCGACTCCAGCCCTGAGCCGGAACCAGAAGACCTGGAACTCGTAGAGGTTACTGATGCGAATGACCTGTCAATGCTTCAACGATTAAAGGAAGGCCTTTCACAACTTGACGCCGTTGAACCCGACGAGCACGTCATTCATGAAGACATGCGTGATAGTGATGATGATGATGCATTTATTGATGATGATTATTAGTTTGTAAGATTCACAACTTAAATTATATATTTTTTTAATCTTTATTATTCATGTACATATTATTATTCATGTCATTTATTCAATTTTTTTATGTTGTACTAATTTCTTTTAAACTTTATCATGGTAGGTCACCAGGTGTAGAAAGATGGTGGGCGCTGGTCCAGATCGCTCGACGGGTTCTTCCCAGGCGCCCCGCACGAGGGGTGGTACTTCCCTTCCACCCTTATCTCTCCGTAGATCCTTGGCAGACAGTCTGTCGACACCACCCGTGGGTTCTTCTTGGTCGGCGGCATTGCACACTGGGAGAGGTGCTGGTCGGGTAGGGAAGAAGGGGAAGGGTACAGGGAGAGGTGGTGGCCGCGGAAGATCCAGGAGGACTGTTGAGCCGTCCTCGCCACCACCACCAGCTCATTCACCCGAGCATAGGACTAGTATGGTCAACCCGTTTGCGGAGGAGGCTACGGGGACTCCGTTCCAGGAGCCTGTTGTTGACAGGCATTCGTCCCATGAGACTCCGGTCCAGGAGCAGCCTCGGGTCGAGGTGCATTCAGCCTAGGAGCAGCCGGAGGAGACTACGGTTCCGGAGGCTTCACCCGACGTGGAGAGGCCCGGATGGGAGACCTGGCCGGATTGGACCGAGGGTCCGGGTGGCTCAGGGGACAGGGATGAGCTTACGGATAGTGAGAGCGATGTGCAGGTGGACGGGGCCACCGTGTACAAGTGTGGTAGTACATGTCTCCCGATCGCGTTGGCTACCCGCGAGCAGAGGCCGGTGATTAAACCTGAAGGAGATAGGTAAGTACATTTACTCTTTTTTTAGCTTTTGCCTTCAAGTTTTTTCAAATGTCTAATGTGTTGACCTTATCATACTACAGGGGATGGGTACACCCTCTTGGAGTCCGCAGGCCGAACTCCGTCCTTCGTGTGCTTTGCCGGACAAATTTCCCGGGGTTTGTCACGTTGCCTGGTGAGGGTCAGGTTCCTACACTAGGATTTTCCTGGGAGCACTACCAGGCTGCACAGGCCCTGCCGGAGGAGATTATAGATGGTGTCTTGTGACACACGAGGGCCGAGGTGGTGATCAAGAGCTTTTGGGTAAATTATCCTTTTACAGAATCTAAAATTAACAATATAGCTAATTATTTTACTAATCAGTGTTTTCACGTTTGATTATAGACCTTCTATAGGTGTGAGGATGGATATGAGGAGGAGGCGGCCAGGGTTCTCGAGGCCGAGTGTAGGCGGTTACTATAGAACTTGCGCCATGAGGCTCGGCCGCAGGCTATTCGAGATTACTACGCCACGCGTGGTATTAAGAAGCAGAAGAAGGATTGCCGCGGAAAGTGTCTGAAGAAGGAGCAATACATGAAGGTAATTACCTATTCTTAAGTCCTTCTACGTAGTTTTCTTGATTTCATTCATAGGCGTAGCGCAGAAAATTCTTTCTAATAACTTATAGGTGCCCCCGAGATGGTGTGCGGATAAGATGGATTGTTGGGAGGCATTGGTTGATGAGTGGTGCATAGGCAGCTGGCGAGCCGTCCACGAGAATGCGAAGGATCGGCGTAGCCAAATGGTTGGTATGCCACATCATCAAGGCAGCGCCAACTTACTTCAGTTTGGACGAAACTGGGTATGTGATTTGCTTCATGATTCATGCAATTCATTCTTGATGCTAATATTTTGTTCCTCTCTTTTAGGCGCATCACACTAAGACGGAGATGCCACACTTGTACGACCTTTATGGCATAGCCCATACTGCCTCGTACAAGAAGGCGAAGGCATTCTTTGAGTCTGACCTGGATGATCCCAATAACTTCACCAACATATCATCCCACCAGAAGCTCGTGGCATACAGGGACGCGGGGAAGGCTACGAAAGGGGATGACTTTAACCCTAGCCAGGAACCTTTGAATCCAGAGCTGGTGATGATATCTGGTGGCGGGAGGCCCCACGGCTCGATAGCCATTGGAGATGGGATAATTCATTGTCCACTCACTCTTCCGGAGATCAAGGCGCACCAGTCGAGCAGCTGTCCTAAGATAACGCATCGTCCACGGCCAGTCGAACTTGCCATCGAGGTTAGTTGAACGGACTAAGAACACTTTCATCCATTTCATTATGTGTGTCACCATTGATCATTGCTATGGTAACGAGGAATGGTGTTTCAGGCTGCTCTTCAGAAAGAGAGAGCGGCAAACCAGGCTGCTCTTGAGAAAGAGAGATTGGCAAGCCAGGCTGCTCTTCAGGCTGCTCTTCATGAGAGGGACGAGACCACGGCACGATTGATTGAGGAGGAGGGGACCCGGAATGAGGCGGGTCAACGGGCCCTCTACGAGCTTTTTTTGGTATGTTTTTTTTCACATTAGCCAAATCATGTGTGTAATGTCTGTTTCATTACTAACTAATACGACCCACTCTTAAGGGTCTGTGCGAGAAGAGCGGTCAAGTCCCTCCGCCGATGCCCGTCTTCTCTTCGATTGGCACGGTGAGTTTCATTATAAACTAGTATTAATAATTGAGTGTTATCATGCTAACTGAGACATTGCAAAATATCTTTTCTGCAGAATAACTCCCGGGCGGCATCGCACGACCCTTCTCGAGGGCAACCGTCTCCAAACGAAGCCGCCGCGAGCAACCGTGGTGTTTCTCCTCCTTGATGACCACTACGGTAAGTTTCTCTTCTCCTCTTTCATATTATCCTTGCTTTAATTTCCCCAAAAAGACATAATTAGCCCATTTAGCTCCAAAATGCCATAATAAGCTCAAAATGGCATAAGAACCTTGGTTAGCTCATGAATATTATATACTTAGCTTGTTTTCCTCTAAAATGGGATAATTAACCCATTTAGCTCCAAAAAGACATAATTAGGTAATTTAGCTCCAAGAAGAGGAGAAGAGGAGAAGAAATAGGAAAAATGAAAAGAAAGAAGAAGAAGAAGAAGAAGAAGAATAAGAGAAGAAGGAGAAGGAGGAGGAGAAGGAGAAGGCCAAGGACCTTCTAGTCCTTCTCCTCCTCCTTCTCCTCCTTCTTGATTTCTTCTTCTTCTCCTCCTCCTCCTCTTTCTTCTCCTCTTTCATATTATCCTTGCTTTAATTTCCCCAACAATGACATAATTAGCCCATTTAGCTCCAAAATACCATAATAATCTCAAAATGGCATAAGAACCTTGGTTAGCTCATGAATATTATATACTTAGCTTGTTTTCCTCTAAAATGGGATAATTAACCCATTTAGCTCCAAAAAGACATAATTAGGTAATTTAGCTCCTGCAAGAGGAGAAGAGGAGAAGAAATAGGCAAAATGAAAAGAAAGAAGAAGAATAAGACGAAGAAGAAGAAGAAGAAGAAGAAGAGAAGAAGGAGAAGCAGGAGGAGGAGGAGGAGGAGAAGGCCAAGGACCTTCTAGTCCTTCTCCTCCTCCTCCTTCTCCTCCTTCTTCTTGATTTCTTCTTCTTCTCCTCCTCCTCCTCTTTCTTCTCCTATTTCATATTATCCTTGCTTTAATTTCCCCAACAATGACACAATTAGCCCATTTAGCTCCAAAATACCATAATAAGCTCAAAATGGCATAAGAACCTTGGTTAGCTCATGAATATTATATACTTATCTTGTTTTCCTTTAAAATGGGATAATTAACCCATTTAGCTCCAAAAATACATAATTAGGTAATTTAGCTCCAACAAGAGGAGAAGAGGAGAAGAAATAGGCAAAATGAAAAGAAAGAAGAAGAAGAAGAAGAAGAAGAGAAGAAGGAGAAGGAGGAGAAGGAGAAGGCCAAGGACCTTCTAGTCCTTCTCCTCCTCCTCCTTCTCCTCCTTCTCCTCCTTCTTGATTTCTTCTTCTCCTCCTCCTCCTCCTCTTTCATATTACCCTTGCTTTAATTTCCCCAACAATGACATAATTAGCCCATTTATCTCCAAAATACCATAATAAGCTCAAAATGGCATAAGAACCTTGGTTAGCTCATGAATATTATATATTTAGCTTGTTTTCCTCTAAAATGGGATAATTAACCCATTTAGCTCCAAAAAGACATAATTAGGTAATTTAGCTCCAACAAGAGGAGAATAGGAGAAGTAATAGGCAAAATGAAAAGAAAGAAGAAGAAGAAGAAGAAGAAGAAGAAGAAGAAGAGAAGAAGGAGAAGGAGGAGGAGGAGGAGAAGGCCAAGGACCTTCTAGTCCTTCTCCTCCTTCTCCTCCTTCTTCTTGATTTCTTCTTCTTCTCCTCCTTCTCCTCTTTCTTCTCCTCTTTCAAATTATCCTTGCTTTAACTAACCCATTTAGCTCCAAAATGCCATAATAAGCTAAAAATGGCATAAGAACCTCGGTTAGCTCATGAATATTATATTCTTATCTTGTTTTCTGCTAAAAATGACATAATTAGCTGAAAAACATCATATTTTGTTCTTCTTGTGACTTTCTTATTCACATTTTTGCAGATTGGATATACTACATGCATGGAAGCTGGCATTGATGGAGTTGAACAATGTCGATGGATGAACTTTATATGTATATCATCTAGTTTTCATTCGAGTTGATGAACAATGTCGAACTATATGTATATGTATATATGGATAAACAGTGCAATACTTTGTATGTTGGTTCTTTTGATATATGGGGATGTACATTGATTTATATGTATATCATATATGTGTGGTGAATTATATATATGTGTTGGCAAGTATATGTGTGGGGAATTATATAAATGTGATGTCAAATATATATATATATATGTGCTGTGAAATAATATAAAACAAAAAAACAGGTACTATATGGGCTCTTTGCCGTCTGCCAGTTGATGGCAAAGACGTGTGCCATCAGTTGGCTGATGGCAAAGGTGCCACATGGCACCCAGCTGTGCATCCTCGGGTGTCTATCTAGGCTCTTTGTCGTCTGCCTCCAGGGTGGGCAGACGGCAAAGAAGAGGGCACAGAGGAGGGGGGGAGGAGGAGGCAGACGGCAAAGAGTGGAGGGGGAGGAGGATGAGGCAGACGGCAAAGAATAAGGGGGAGGCAGACGGCAAAGCCTCCGTTAACCCCTAACGAAGGCAACGCCTGTCGGCTGCCGTCTCGAGCACTTTGCTGACTGCTCCTAAGGAAAGCTGACGGCAAAGAGCTTTGTCGTCCGCTTTGGGGGAACAAACGGCAAAGAAGGTCTTATGCTGTCGTAGGCTAACGCAGAAATTTTGTCGGCCGTGAGATTCTTTGTCGTCTGTTGTTTTGTCTTTGCCGTCCGGGATTTAGTCTTTGCCGTGTGTGATGGCAGACGATAAAGAATCTGATTCCTGTAGTGGTAGGAGCGGAAAGTAAAGACATGCAAATGTAACGTAGAGGGTAAGGTAGGAAGATCAAACGCAAAGGTTGACACAACAATTTTAGGCGTGGTTCCGATAGGTGGTGCTATCGTACATCCATGTTAGTGAATACTTCACCCCACGAAGGGTAACGAATGAGAAAAGTCCACGGAGGGCTCCACCCACAAGGGGTCCACAAAGAAGCGGCCTTGTCTATTCGACCACGGCTTACGTCCACACACGACTAGCCTCACTCACGGCAGATCTTCACAAAGTAGGCGATCTTATTGCCCTTACAAACTTCTTGATTCAACTCCACAACACGAAGTAGGAGGCTCCCAAGCAACACCTAACCAATCTAGGAGGCACCACCCTCCAAAAGGTAATAGCTGCAGTAGAACGGTGAACTCCTTGCTCTTGTGCTTCAAAAGATAGTCTCATCAACACTCAATCACTCTCTCACATATTTGGCATGGGTAGTAGATATTGATCTTGTGGAAAGCAACTTGGGGAGGCTAGAGATCAAGTTTCAAATGGTTGGATTGGAACCTCTTGATCTCAACACATGAGTAGGTGCCTCTCTCACACAAATAGGGATCTGGCAAGTGGGTGTGTATTCTGAGTGCTTCCTCTATGAATGAGAGGAAATTGAGGGGTATACATATGCATCCCCCAAAATCCAACCGTTACAACACTATTTCCCAACTTGATGACACCAAGAAATATCTTGGTGGTACCGAGTTGCACTAAATGTGGGAAATTTTGATTTCTCGGTGACACCAATATATGAATCTCGGTGGTACCGATACGATGACCTAGACCAGTTTCCAAGTCTCGGTGAGACCAATTCCAATCTCGAAAATTCCGATTCTTGGAATTTTCTCAACAGAAAGTTGGTCATCGAATCTCGATGGCACTGATATGAAAGTTGGTGGTACCGAGAGATTAGGGTTTGGCAAAGGATGTGTCTGGTGGAAAAGTGGTAGGCCCGAGTGGAAGATATTGGTGGCACTGATTTTGCTTGTTTAGCTTTGGACAGATATATCTTATGGGAGAATGGTTGAGTATTTTTGGTGGCTATCTCTAAGCACTTGAGAAACCAATTCATTATAATACCTCACCCCCTTTTAATAGTATTGGCTTTCCCATGGACTCAAAGTGATTTATCACAAATGTAAAATGTAGAGTCTTCTTTATTGAAGCTTGAGCCAATCCTATTCCTTCCTTCATCAAATTGGTTTCTCATCACAATCTTTAGCCAAGGCATCTTTGAACTTTTCTGAAATATACTGGGATAAGCTCAATAGTCCAATGATGCATATGTTGTGATCAATTATCAAAACCACCTTAGGGAGGAATTGTGCTTGCAGTCTCCCCCTTTTTGGTAATTGATGTCAACAAAATATATAATCAATAATTAGCATCGATGCTTGGAGAAGTATGTGAAAAGCTAGAGTTCCCACTTAATTTGTGCATTAAATTTTCTTCTGAATGCAAATGCACAATCGATTAGGATCATGGTTCACTCTTCCATATCACATACAACTTGGTGGTGCGCATAAATGATATGAATGAATAGTAATGCACATAACACCAAACAAGCAAGTGAAAGATCATCAAGTAATAGCTCAAAGGTAATAACGTGGTAGGAGCAATCAAACAAAGTATATGCTCGAACACTTCTCCCAAATGGATAAGGTCGTCCATGAGACCAAAAAATTTGAAAAAACAAATGAGAGCAAATAAAGTGCAAAGATCTCCCTCTCGAAGCCTATTTGATCTATACACTTGTCCCCCTTTGGCAACAAGTTACCAAAAAGTTCAAAGGTCTAGAACTAATCATCTCTTTGGGCTCGATCTCCTCTGGTATCTAAATATGGAGTGGATGTTGGAAATATGCCCTAGAGGCAATAATAAATTGGTTATTACTATATTTCCTTGTTCATGGCAATTGTCTATTATTCATGCTATAATTGTATTAACCGGAAACCGTAATACATGTGTGAATACATAGACCACAACATGTTCCTAGTGAGCCTCTAGTTGGCTAGCTCATTGATCAATAGATGATCATGGTTTCCTGATCATGGAAATTGGATGTCATTGATAATGGGATGACATCATTAGGAGAATGATGTGATGGACAAGACCCAATCCTAAGCACAACACAAGATCGTTTAGTTCGTCTGCTAAAGCTTTTCTATTGGCAAGTATCATTTCCCTAGACCATGAGATGGTGCAACTACCGGATACCGTAGGAGTTCTTTGGGTGTATCAAACGTCACAATGTAACTGGGTGGTTATAAATGTGCACTACAGGTATATCCAAAAGTGTCTGTTGGGTTGGTACGAATCGAGACTGGGATTTGTCACTCCGTGTGACGGATAGGTATCTCTGGGCCCACTCGGTAATGCATCATCAGAATGACATCGATGTGACTAAGGAGTTAGCCACAGGATGATGTGTTACGGAACGAGTAAAGAGACCTGGCGGTAATGAGATTGAACAAGGTATAGGGATGCCGACGATCGAATCTCGGGCAAGTGTCATACTGGTAGACAAAGGGAATTGCATATGGGATTAAGTGAATCCTTGACATTGTGATTCATCTCATGAGATCATCGAGGAACTTGTGGGAGACAACATGGATATCTAGACCCCACTGTTGGTTATTGGACGGAGAGATGTCTCGGTCATGTGTGCATGTTTCCCGAACACGTAGGGTCTACACACTTAAGGTTCGGTGACACTAGAGTTGTTATGGGAATCGTATATGTGGTTATCGAAGGTTGTTCGGAGTCCCGTATGAGATCCCGGACGTCATGAGGAGTTCGGAAATTGTCCGGAGGTAAAGATTTATATATGGGAAGTCGTATTTTGGGTACCGAAAAAGTTTTGGTTTTTCCGGTATTGTACCGGGAAGCTTCTAGAAGGTTCCGGAAACTTCCGGAGGAGTACGGAAGTCCGCCAAGGATTCCACCACGTCCCAAGGGTGTTCATGGGCTGAGGGAGACGTCATGGACTTATTGGTCCAAGCACACAAGTCCCTCAAGGCCCATGCAGTTGGGAAAGGTGGAAAGTCCACCTTTGTATGGAAGGAAGGGGAATAGGATTCCACCTCCTCTCCCCTTGGCTACGCCCTAGGGCTTGGAGGGGTTGTTCACCATGCCCCTCCACCTATATATAGAGAGGAGGGGGCGCCCCAAGAGAACACACGAAGCCCTTGGCGCCCCTCTCTCTCCCTAGATCATTTTCTCCCCCGTTTGCGGTTTCGGTAGCGCTAGGTGTAGCCCTATCTGGATAGCACCACCACAACCGCCACCACATCATCGTGTTGTCGGAGTTCTCCCTCAACTTCTCCTCCCTCCTTGCTAGATCAAGAAGGAGGAGACGTCACCGGGTTGTAGGTGTGTTGAACGCGGAGACACCATACGTTCGGTGTTCGGATCGGATCTTCCGCGATTTGAATCGTCGCGAGTAGGACTCCATCGACCGCGTTCGTAGTAACGCTTCCGCTATGCGATCTTCAACGGTATGAAGATGCTCTACCTCACTCGTTGTTGGTCTCTCCTAGATGATCTTGGTGTGACGTAGGATTTTTTTGAATTATTACTACGTTCCCCAACAGTGGCATCCGAGCCAGGTCTATGCGTAGATTCTATGCACGAGTAGAACACAAAAGTTGCGGGCGATGATTTTGTCAATTGCTTGCTGTTACTAGTATTATCTTGATTCGGTGGCATCGTGGGATGAGCGGCCCGGACCGACTTTACACGTACTCTTACATGAGACTGGTTCCACCGCCCGACATGCACTTGTTGCATAAGTGGCTAGCGGGTGGCTGTCTCTCCCACTCTAGTCGGATCAGATTCGATGAAGAGGGTCATTATGAAGGGTAAATATCATTGGCATATCAACATTGTGGCTGTCATGTAGGTAAGAAACGTTCTTGCTAGAAACCTAAATCAGCCACGTAAAACTTGCAACAACAATTAGAGGACGTCTAACTTGTTTTTGCAGGGTATACTATGTGATGTGATATGGCCAAAAGGATGTGATGTTATATATGTGATGTATGAGATTGATCACGTTCTTGTAATAGGATTCACGACTTGCATGTCGATGAGTATGCCAACCGGCAGGAGCCATAGGAGTTGTCTTAATTTATTGTATGAGATGCAACGCCATGTGATTACTTTGCGTCATTGCTAATCGTTAGCCATAGTTGTAGAAGTAATAGTTAGCGAAATGACTTCACGAAGACACAATGATGGAGATCATGGTGTCATGCCGGTGACAATGATGATCATGACGTGCCCCGAAGATGGAGATCAAAGGAGCAAGATGATATTGGCCATATCATGTCACTATCTGATTTGCATGTGATGTTTATCATGTTTCTATATCTTAATTGCTTAGAAAGACGGTAGTAAATAAGATGACCGCTCATTAAAATTTCAAGAGATGTGTTCCCCTAAGTGTGCACCATTGCGAAGGATCGTTGTTTCGAAGCACCACATGATGATCGGATGTGATAGATTCTAACGTTCGCATACAATGGGTGTAAGCCAGATTTACACACGCGAAACACTTACGTCGACTTGACGATCCTAGCATGTACAGACATGGCCTCGGAACACGGGAGATCGAAATGTCGAACATGAGTCGCATGGAGATACGATTAACATGGAGATGTTCACCATTGATAACTAGTCCGCCTCACGTGATGATCGAACACGGGTTAGTCGACGTGGATCATGTATCACTTGGATGACGAGAGGGATGTCCATCTAAGTGGGAGTTCATTAAATAATTTGATTAGATGAACTTAATTATCATGAACATACTCAAAAAGTTCTTTGCAAATTATGTTATAATTTGCACTCTAGCTCTATTATTCTAGATATGTTCCTAGAAAAAAATTAGTTGAAAGTTGATAGTAGCAATTATGCGGACTGGGTCCGTTAACTAAGGATTGTCCTCATTGCTGCATAGAAGGCTTGTGTCCTTAATGCACCGCTCCGTGTGCTGAACCCCAAGCGTCGTCTGTGGATGTTGTGAACATCCGACATACACATTTTTATAACTACATGATAGTTCAATGCATAATGCTTAAAACGTCTTAGAATTGAGGCACTAAATACGTTTCGATCATCGCGGGACATACGACATGTTCCAAGAGATGAAATTGCAATTTCATGCTCGTGCCCTTGTTGAGAGGTTTGGGACCTCCGAAAAGATTATTTGTATACAAAGTATGGGAGAAAAGCTCAATTGTTGAGCATGTGCTCATATTGTCTGAGTGCTACAATCGCTTGAATCGAGTGGGAGTTTTCTTCCAGATGAGATAGTGATGGTTCTCCAAAGTCACTGCCACCAAGCTAGTAGAGCCTCGTGATGAACTAGAACATATCAGGGATGGATGTGATGATCCTTGAGCTATTCACAATGTTTGACACCGTGAAAGTAGAAATCGAAAAGGAGCATCAATTGTTGATGGTTTGTAAAACCGCTAGTTTGAAGAAGGGCAAGGGCATGAAGGGATACTTCATTAAACGACAAACCGGTTGCTGCTCTAGTGAAGAGACCCAAGGTTGAACCCAAACCCGAGAGGAAGTGCTTCTGTAATAAGGGGAAAAATCACTGAAGAGGAACTACCCTAGATACTTGGTAGATGAGAAGGCTGGCAAAGTCGACAAAAGTATATTTGATATACATAATATTGATGTGCACTTTACTAGTACTCCTAGTAGCACTAGGGTATTAGATACCGGTTCAGTTGCTAAGTGTTAGTAACTCGAAATAAAAGCTATGGAATAAACGGAGACTAGCTAAAGGCGAGGTGACAATGTGTGTTGGAAGTGTTGACAAGGTTGATGTGATCAAACATCGCACGCTCCCATCGAGATTAGTGTTAAACCTAAATAATTGTTATTTGGTGTTTTGCATTGAGCATGAACTTAATTGGATTATGTTTATTGCAATATGATTTTTCATTTAAATAGAATAATGGTTATTCAGTTTATTTGAATAATACCTTCAATGGTCTTGGACCTAAAATGAACGGTTTGTTGAATCTCGATCGTAGTGATAGACATGTTCATAATATTATTACCAAAAGATACAAAGTAGTAATGATAGTACCACTTACTTGTGGCACTGTCGCTTGAGTCATATTGGTGCAAAACGCATGAAGAAGCTCCATGCGGATGGATCTTTGGGCTCACTCGTTTTTTGAATAATTTGAGACATGCGAACCATGCCTATTGGTGTAAACGCATGAAGAAGCTCCATACTGATGAATCTTTGGACTCAATCATTTTTGAAAAGTTTGAGACATGTGAACCATGTCTATTGGTATAAACGCATGAAGAAACTCCATGCAAATGGGTCGTTTAGACTCACTTGATTTTGAATCAGTTGAGACATGCAAATCATACCACATGGGCAAGATGGCTGAAGACCTCGTTTTCTAGTGAGATGGAAAAAGAAAGTAACTTGTTCGAAGTAATGCATTTTGATGTGTGCAGTCCAATGAGTATTGAGGCACGCAGTGGATATCATTATGTTCTTACTTCAAAAATGATTTGAGTAGATACTAGTGTATTTACTTGATGAAACACAAGTCTGAATTATTGAAAGGTTCAAGTAATTTCAGAGTGAAGTTGAAGATCGTCGTGACAAGAGGATAATATGTCTACGATGTGATCCTGGAGGTAAACATATATTTCTAAGTTATGAATTTGGTAAACATTTAAGACAATGTGAAAATTGTTTCACGTGAAAATTGTTTCACAACTCATATCACCTAGAAAACCATAGTCTCATGGTGTGTCTATATGTCATAGTCGTGCCCTATTAGATATGGTGCATATTATGATACCTCTTATCAAATTACCACTATCATTTATGGGTTAGGTGTAACATCCCAATTTTCCTAATTGGGAATGTTTTACATTGTAGCTAAGCATTTATGCATATTGATTGAAATAAAATTGGCACTTGAAATCTTTCGTCTTTTGATTTTGCATTTTCCATTTTTTCCTCACACGAGAAATGCCGGAAAAATACTCTCTTGCACGCAAGAGAGAGAGCGGAGGAAAATGACCCTCCAAACTGCGGGCATTTCTGAAATATTGGAGCCAAGAAATCCAAAGTTTATTTGCGAAAATATTTGCAAAAAGAAAATAAAGCATTTTGGGGAATTTCTGGAAAAACATTTTTTTATGTTTTTATTTTTGCTTTGGAAAAATGTTATTCGGGTAGAGGATATTTTTCTGATTTTTTTGGTATATAATACCCCATATTAAATATTTGATTTGTTTCCTTTTTATTCACTTTTGTTTTTCTGTTTTGGAAAAGAATTAAATTAGGAAAGTTTTTTTTAGAAGGCAACCGCCGCCTGGGCACTTATTAGCAGTGGGCCGCCACCCCCACAGCCCGGGATCCGATTTGCCTACGGATTGGCCGCCTGATCCCTCCGCAGCCCCTCCCTCCCACTGCCGCATGGGCCCCCCTGGCCGACCTGCCCCTCCCACCGGTCGTCTCTCTCCTCTCCCTTCCAAATCAGCCACCCCGACCCGAGCCCGTATCCCCACCGCCGGGATCCTCTCGGATCCCCTCTCCCCTTCCTTCTGCAGCCCCCTCCCCGGCTATAAAAGCCCGCACCCCCGGCCGCACCCCATTCCCACCGCCTTGCCGAGCCGCCCCCCCCCCCCCCCCCCCCCGAGCCCGTGCCGCAGCCTCGCCGGCGAGACCGAAGCTCCACCACCTCGGCCACACCCGAGGCACCACCCCGAGCCCCCCGGAGCACTCCCCGACGCCGCCATCACGCTCCCCGACCTCGCCGCCGCCTCCCCGTCCCGTCGCCGTCGCTGGAGAACCCCCGCAGCCGCCTCCACCACCTTCGGCCACTGCCAAGACCTCGTCGGAGTCTTCCCGCCGGTGAGCAGTCCATCTCCCTCTATGCACTGTTGGACCTAGGACGGACGCGTTAGATACCTCTTCGGTTTAGCTCAGAAAACCGCCGGTTTTTATTTCACTTAACTTTTAGCCAGTAAGTTTTTGTTAGATCTCGGCCGTTTGCTCCTAACGCTAGCAGCACACACCCCCACAGCCACTCACAGCGCGCCACGTGTAGCCCCTGTCTGTTAGCAAATTAGTTCTTTTTTTCTGTCTAGTTCCAAAAACAGCAAAGTTTCTGTTTTGTTTTGGCCATAACTTTTGATCCCGAAGTCCAAAGATATTGATTCTTGTTCTAGTAGATCCCGATTTTTCTGTAGTTTTAAAAAACATATAATTTGTCTATGTTTGAAATTTTCAAATATGAATTAGATCAGATTTAGTTTAAACCTTGTTCTGCTTATTCCAGGAGTTTAAAAAATGATTTTGAGTTGATTCTTTTTGATACTGCTTCCTAGTGATTATATCTTACTGTGGTAGAAGTTTCAAAAAATTGCAAATATTTTTACTGGTGTTTGTAACAGAAACAAGTTTCTGCCTTAGTGACGCGTATTGAATTCTTTCACTTACGCCATAGCAAACTTTTACTTGTGATGTTATTTTTACTTGTTGCTTGATTGTAGTGATTATGGTGTGTATTGTGTTTGTATCGGTAGATCACCCGGAGTGCGAAGCGTGTTACTTAGAAGCGCTCGATAAGGACAACTATCATCAAGGCAAGTCATTTTGATCAGGTTATTTTCCTATGTTTTCGATGCATGGTAGTTCACCTTTCTTTGCCCAATTGCATGCTGCCTATGTACTTGGAAATTTTAGTATAGTTTGTAGTACCATGTGGTAGGCACACAACAACCCCGATACTTGGCCCCGGGACGACAAATTTCTTATTGCTATGCTTGAGTAGACGGGTTTTCAGTTGAGTGCATAACACGAGTGATGCGAGGTTGATTAATTAATCCAAGACCGGTTAAGACAACATTTTCAAGACCTCGGACGCAATGCAACTCTGGGTGAAGGACGGTTGATCGGCTCCCTGGAGAAACCAGTGGATGACCCGGGATGCTGGAGACGGCCATGACATCTTGCGGAAAGCTTCACCCAGGCTCCAAGAGACGGACGGAGACTTCAAGACTCAAGGCTTACCTGCACAGCCACAAGTCATTATGGGCGCTGGCTTGGTTGGACAACATGGCGACTCTCGACAGGCGGTGCTAGCAGATGTAGAAGAACGGTAGGAATGGATGGGCACCGAGAGGGATTCAGAGGGACCCGTTGAAAGACCATGTTTTGATCATCCGGTCTTCAAACACCCTGAAGTGCGAGGACAAAGACGGAGGCGATCAAATCTTGTGGGGAACGTGTGCAAAACTCTGCAGAGTGCCCAACCTAATCGATTAGCCGTGTCCACGGTCATGGACAACTTGGGCCGAAGGCATTGAATTTCCCCTGAACTCTCGACACAACTTAATAATGATGTGGGTGTTAACAACTATTTGGGTACGAGAATTGGTTGGCGGAACCATCTCGTTAACAACAAACAATGTAGTAATATTTTGCTTCCAACCCCTCTTGTTGTAGGATAAAATTGGCTTTATGCAAAACTCATAGCCCCACCGGCCAAATATGCATGTAGAGATAGTTGATTATTATTTTACTCCTCTCTTTGATGACTTGCCGGCGTATTCCATATGCTGACCTACACGGCTGCAACGTATCATGTTACAGAGTACTTTTCCGACCAGGAGTGAGGCTACGATCTACGCTCAGTGACATGCCCTGGAGTCGGATGGACTCGTCTACCTGATGCTTCCGCTAGTCTTCGTTAGTTATCTCATGAGATGGCCTTCAGCCACTTTATTCTAATCCTTTATTGTAATAAAGTACTCTTTATGAGATTTCGATTAATAAAGCTGTGTGATTGAACTCTTGAATATATACATTATGTACTTAGTGTGTACCAGCATGATCTTGGGATGGTACGGAAACACCAGAGGCTTGACTCGTCTTGAGTCGGGTCGCTACAGAAATGGTATCAGAGCACACGCTGACCATAGGACGTAACCTCTAGGAATGGAAAAACCTTAGGAAGAAAACTATTTTCTTATGTCTATAAATCTTCTATTTCCTCTTCTGATCATTTCTGACTTCTCTCCGATTTTCCAATGTTTTAGATGGCCACCTTCATCCCTGTTAAGTTCATGGAGTTTTGCCAGCCCGACGCCACTATTCCTTTCGGAAAGGAGCTGGTACAGATCACCAAGGACTTGAGGATTGCTCTGCCGACTATCACAGGGAAGCCGACTTCGTCTTACCCGGAGGATTCACGCTACACGATGGAGGTGCACGTTCCCGGAAGGACATTCGAGCCACGCACTGAGCCGGTGGATTTCAAGTTCATCGCACCTAACTGGATTCTCGGAAGGGACATGGCGATCCATTGTGCACTCGGACGTATCAAGGAAGAGTACAAAGGCTGCCCTATTTCACCAGACCTATTCACCGTATCCCGGAGAAGCGAAGACGGAGAAATCATCTCAAGCAAGACCAAGGACGCTCTCCTGTCTTATGCCCAGACCTTGGAGAAGCACAGCGGGACTCTGGAGCATCGTGTGATCAAGGACGCCAGGAAGATCAAGCAACTGTCACTCCGCGAGCTCGAACTCGAAGAAGCAGCCCGGGAAGCCCACTGTGAACACGAACTGAAGGTGAAGGACTTTCTGGAGCGGATCGAGAAGCTGAAGACTCGAGTTGCATACCTGGAGGAGGAACTGGACATGGGCGAGAACCTTCATCCCGAAGGTGACGTAGCCCCCTTGATCAGCAACGACGAGGACTATGAAGAAAGCTCCACCGAAGGACCCATCACCATGCTTTTCTGAGGAGAACACTTAGGCTAGACCACCAAATTTACTTTATCGTTATATGCTTAGGCCGATGTTTAGGATTATCGAATTATGTATCCTCGTGTGAACCTTTGTGATGGTATTGAATAAAATGTGTGCTGTGATACTTGTTTGTTGCATTTCATATGGGTAGTGTAATTACTCTTAGACCATTGTTCTATGCTAATCTCACCCCTCTACAAACATCAGATGCCTCCAAGACGCGCCCCTGAGTCCAACTTTCCGCCGGAACTCACCCAGTTGATCCAGCAACAAAACACCCTAATTCAGCTGATCATTCAGAACCAGAACAATAACAACAACCGTCATCCACCCCAGGCCGACAATTTCACCCGTTTCCTGAGGTTGAACCCTCCAACTTTCTCCAGCAGCATTGAGCCCATTGTGGCAGATGATTGGCTCCGCAAGATGGAGCGTGAACTTATCACTGCTGGTTGTACTGAAGCTGAGAAGGTGCGCTTTGCCGCGCATCAACTTGAAGGCCCTGCAGCTGCATGGTGGGAGAACTACACCACCACATACCCCATTGCTGGAGTCACTTGGGAGCAGTTCAAGCAAGCCTTCCGTATCGCACATGTCTCAGCTGGTGCAATGAGTCTAAAGAAGCGTGAGTTTCGCAACTTACGCCAGGGGAATCGCTCTGTAGCTAAGTATGTCGATGAATTCAACATGCTCGCCCGTTATGCACGTGGAGATGTGGCCGATGATGCGGCCAAGCAGGAAAAATTCTTGGAAGGACTCAATGATGAGCTGAGCATTCAGCTGACTATAGCCACCTTCAACAACTACCAGGAGCTGGTTGATAAGGCCCTCATCTTGGAGGGGAAACACCAGTAGATGGAGAACCGCAAGCGGAAGTATGGGATTGGAAAGTTCAACTCCGGCACTCAGCAGAAGCCTCGCTACACCCCGTATTCAGGGAATACCGGGACTGGATCCGGTAAGTTTGGAGGACACGTCCAGCAGAACCACCTAGTGCACAACCATGGAGGCCACAACCATGGAGGAAATGGGAACCACCGCAACAACAACAACTTCAAGAATGGCGGTACTGGCACTCAGCAACATTTAGCTCCAGCTCAGAAGGATCTGAATCACATCACCTGCTTCAAGTGTCAGAAGACGGGACACTATGCCACCGAATGTCCCCAGAACAAGCAGGGAAATGGAAACGGCAACGGCAACTCTGCAGCAAAGAAGCCCAATCCTTTTCCTCGAGCTCAGGTGAATCACATTGATGTTGAAGAGGTCTATGATCACCCCGATACTGTGGTTGGTAAGTTTTTGCTAAATTCACGTCCAGTATTGGTACTTTCTGATTCTGGTGCAACACATTCATTCATATCAAGGGTAGTTGTGGAAAAGTATAGTTTGCCAACTAGAACCCTCAGCCAGCCTATTAAGGTCAGTTCCCCAGGAGGCATGATGACAGCCGGGATAGGATGCCATGCTTTGAGTCTCAACATCGGGAACCATAATTTTCCCACCGACCTCATCGTATTAGAGTCCCAGGGATTGGATGTAATCCTAGGCATGGATTGGTTGGCCAAGTATGAAGGGAATATTGATTGTGCCCTTAAGTCTATTTTGCTCACCACCCCCGAGCAGAAGCGGATTAAGTACGTGTCTCAGCACCCGACACGGAGTAAGCGAGTAAACTCTCTCACGGGAGTAGTCCAGGAGGAAGTACCGATTGTACATGAGTACCCAGATGTATTTCCGGAGGAATTGCCAGGCATGCCACCTGATAGAGAGATTGAGTTCCTGATTGAGCTATTACCCGGAACAGCCCCGATATCCAAGAGACCCTATTGGATGCCCGCAAATGACTTGGTAGAAATCAAGAAGCAAATTAAGGAGTTGTTGGACAAAGGGTATATTCGCCCAAGTTCTTCACCTTGGGGAGCCCCAATGCTCTTGGTTGAAAAGAAGGACAAGTCCTTGAGAATGGTTGTCGATTATCGTGCATTGAACGATGTGACCATCAAGAACAAGTACCCCTTGCCGATGATCAATGATCTGTTCGATCAGTTAGTTGGAACTCGCGTATTCTCAAAGATCGATCTTCGATCCGGGTATCATCAGTTGAAGATTCGTGAACAGGATATCCCCAACACGGCCTTCACCACTCGGTACGGCTTGTATGAGTACACGGTCATGTCATTTGGACTGACTAATGCTCCAGCATATTTTATGAATCTGATGAACAAGGTATTTATGGAATACTTGGACAAGTTTGTCGTGGTGTCCATCGATGACATACTGATATTCTCCAAGAACGAAGAGGAACACAAGGACATCTGCGTCTAGTTCTGGAGAAGCTTCGAGAGCATAAGCTATATGCAAAGTTTAGCAAATGTGAGTTTTGGTTGAAGGAAGTCGGATTCCTCGGACACGTCATCTCAGGAGAAGGAATAGCAGTGGACCCTGCCAAGGTCGCAGCAGTCACCGAATGGGTAGCACCCACTTCAGTCAAGGAGATCCGCAGTTTCCTCGGACTTGCCGGATATTACCGGAGGTTCATTGAGAATTTCTCAAAGATCGCCAAGCCCATGACAGAGTTATTGAAGAAGGAATCCAAGTATGTTTGGACTGAGGAATGTGAAACCAGTTTTCAAGAGTTGAAGAAACGTCTTGTTACAGCTCCAGTGCTGATATTGCCGAACATTCGGAAGGATTTCCAGGTTTACTGTGACGCTTCTCATCAAGGACTCGGAGGAGTGCTCATGCAAGAAGGTAAAGTTGTAGCCTATGCATCCAGACAGCTCAGACCCCATGAGTTGAATTATGCCACGCATGACTTGGAACTAGCAGCCGTAGTGCATGCTCTCAAGACCTGGAGACATTTCCTGATCGAAAATAGTTGTGATGTATACACGGATCACAAGAGCCTGAAATATATCTTCACGCAGAAGGAGTTGAACCTCAGACAAAGGCGATGGCTAGAGTTGATCAAGGACTATGACATGAGATTGCATTATCACCCAGGCAAGGCAAATGTTGTAGCCGATGCGTTGAGCCGCAAGAGTTATGTGAACACACTCACAGCTGGAGGATTACCCTAGGAGTTAGCCGATGACCTCCGAGAGCTCAAATTGGAAATAGTTCCAAGAGGGTTTGTTGCCACACTGGAAATTCAGTCCACTTTGATAGAAAAGATCCGCGAGGCACAGAAATCAGACAAGGAGATAGCTGAGATTAAGCAGAAAATGAAAGACGGGAAGGCTAAAGGTTTTCGTGAGGATGAACACGGAACTTTATGGTTTGAGGATCGCATCTATGTGCCCAATGATCCCGAACTCAGGAAGTTGATACTTCAGGAGGCCCATGATTCCCCGTACTCGATACACCCCGGCAACACCAAGATGTATCTGGATCTGAAGGAAAGTTTCTGGTGGACAGGAATGAAGAAATACATTGTCGAGTTCGTAGCAATATGGGATGTTTGTCAGCGAGTAAAAGCCGAGCATCAGAAGCCAGCAGGTTTGCTCCAACCTCTGCCGATACCCGAGTGGAAATGGGAAAAGCTTGGTATGGACTTCATCACAGGATTACCCAGGACCTGTTCTGGCTATGATTCTATTTGGGTTGTGGTCGGTCGTTTGACCAAGGTAGCTCACTTCATTCCTGTGAAGACTACTTACACGAGTGCCAAGCTGGCCAAGATATATATGACGAGGATCGTATGACTGCACGGAGTACCGAAGATCATTGTGTCAGATAGAGGGACTCAATTCACATCAAAAATTTGGCACCAACTGCATGAAACCTTGGGAACGAGATTGGAGTTCAGTACAGCCTTTCACCCATAGACAGATGGACAGACCGAGAGAGTCAATCAGATTCTGGAGGACATGTTGAGAGCTTGCGCACTAGACTATGGGTCTAGTTGGGATGACAATTTTCCTTATGCCGAGTTCTCATAAAACAACAGCTACCAGACCAATCTGAAGATGGCCCCTTTCCAAGCTCTATACGAAAGGAGGTGCAGAACACCGTTGATGTGGGATGGAGTTGTAGACCGACAACTTTTTGGTCCCGACCTTATCCGAGATTCTGAAGAGAAGGTCAAGCTAATTCGTGACCGACTCAAGATAGCTCAGTCCAGGCAGAAGAGTTATGCTAACAACAAACGCAAGGAACTAACGTACGAAGTGGGAGACCGAGCATATCTTCAGGTGTCTCCACTTCGAGGAATCAAGAGATTCGGTGTGGAAGGAAAGTTAGCACCCCGTTTCATTGGCCCCTACAAAATTCTTGAGCGTAGAGGCGAAGTTGCATATAAACTGGAACTGCCGGAAGGATTGTCCGGAGTTCATGATGTCTTCCATGTTTCCCAGTTGAAGAAATGCCACGCTGAGATGGCCGATGTTCCGTTGAGAGATACAGTGCCCCTAGAGGCCATACAGCTTGACAACGATCTGACGTATGAGGAGAAACCCGTCAGGATTCTCGAGACTGCCAACAGAGTTACCCACAGCAAGATCATCAAGTTCTGCAAGGTGTTGTGGAGCCATCACACCGAGGAAGAAGCCACCTGGGAACGAGAAGAGGATCTTCGTCGAGACCACCCGCACCTATTTTCTAGCCAACCCGAATCTCGAGGGCGAGATTCATCTTAAGGTGGGTAGGTTTGTAACATCCCAATTTTCCTAATTGGGAATGTTTTACATTGTAGCTAAGGATCTATGCATATTGATTGAAATAAAATTGGCACTTGAAATCTTTCGTCTTTTGATTTTCCATTTTCCATTTTTTCCTCACACGAAAAATGTCGGGAAAATACTCTCTTGCACGCAAGAGAGAGAGCGGAGGAAAATGACCCTCCAAAGTGCGGGCATTTCTGAAATATTGGAGCCAAGAAATCCAAAGTTTATTTGCGAAAATATTTGCAAAAAGAAAATAAAGCATTTTGGGGAATTTCTGAAAAAACATTTTTTTTAAGTTTTTATTTTTGCTTTGGAAAATTGTTATTCGGGTACAGGATATTTTTCTGATTTTTTTGGTATATAATACCCCATATTAAATATTTGATTTGTTTCCTTTTTATTCACTTTTGTTTTTCTGTTTCGGAAAAGAATTAAATTAGGAAAGTTTTTTTTAGAAGGCAACCGCCGCCTGGGCACTTATTAGCAGTGGGCCGCCACCCCCACAGCCCGGGATCCGATTTGCCTACGGATCGGCCGCCCGATCCCTCCGCAGCCCCCTCCCTCCCACTGCCGCATGGGCCCCCCTGGCCGACCTACCCCTCCCACCGGTCGTCTCTCTCCTCTCCCTTCGAAATCAGCCACCCCGACCCCAGCCCGTATCCCCACCGCCGGGATCCTCTCGGATCCCCTCTCCCCTTCCTTCCGCAGCCCCCTCCTCGGCTATAAAAGCCCGCACCCCGTTCCCACCGCCTCGCCGAGCCGCCGCCCAAACCCCCCCCCCCCCGAGCCCCTGCCGCAGCCTCGCCGGCGAGCCCGAAGCTCCACCACCTCGGCCGCACCCGAGGCACCACCCCGAGCCCCCCGGAGCACTCCCCGACGCTGCCATCACGCTCCCCGACCTCGCCGCCGCCTCCCCGTCCCGTCGCCGTCACCGGAGAACCCCCGCAGCCACCTCCACCACCTTCGGCCGCTGCCAAGACCTCGCCGTAGTCTTCCCGCCGGTGAGCACTCCATCTCCCTCTATGCATCGTTGGATCTAGGACGGACACGTTAGATTAGTTCTTAGATACCTGTTTTGTTTAGCTCAGAAAACCGCCGGTTATTATTTCACTTAACTTTTAGCCAGTAAGTTTTTGTTAGATTTCGGCCGTTTGCTCCTAACGCTAGCAGCACACACCCCCACAGCCACTCACAGCGCGCCACGTGTAGCCCCTGTCTGTTAGCAAATTAGTTCTTTTTTTCTGTCTAGTTCCAAAAACAGCAAAGTTTCTGTTTTGTTTTGGCCATAACTTTTGATCCCGAAGTCCAAAGATATTGATTCTTGTTCCAGTAGATCCCAATTTTTCTGCAGTTTTTAAAAACATATAATTTGTCTATGTTTGAAATTTTAAAATATGAATTAGATCAGATTTAGTTTAAACCTTGTTCTGCTTATTCCAGGAGTTTAAAAAATGATTTTGAGTTGATTCTTTTTTATACTGCTTCCTAGTGATTATATATTACTGAGGTAGAAGTTTCAAAAAAATTCAAATACTTTTACTGGTGTTTTTAACAGAAACAAGTTTCTGCCTTAGTGACGCGTATTGAATTCTTTCACTTAGGCCATAGCAAACTTTTACTTATGATGTTATTTTTACTTGTTGCTTGATTGTAGTGCTTATGGTGTGTATTGTGTTTGTATCGGTAGATCACCCGGAGTGCGAAGCGTGTTACTTAGAAGCGCTCGATCAAGACAACTATCATCAAGGCAAGTCATTTTGATCTTGTTATTTTCCTATGTTTTCGATGCATGGTAGTTCACCTTTCTTTGCCCAATTGCATGCTGCCTAGGTACTTGGAAATTTTAGTATAGTTTGTAGTACCATGTGGTAGGCACACAACAACCCCGATACTTGGCCCCGGGACGACAAATTTCTTATTGCTATGCTTGAGTAGACGGGTTTTCGGTTGACTGCATAACACGAGTGATGCGAGGTTGATTAATTAATCAAGACCGGTTAAGACAACATTTTCAAGACCTCGGACGCAATGCAACTCTGGGTGAAGGACGGTTGATCGTCTCCCTGGAGAAACCAGTGGATGACCCGGGATGCTGGAGACGGCCATGACATCTTGCGGAAAGCTTCACCCAGGCTCGAAGAGACGGACGGAGACTTCAAGACTCAAGGTTTACCTGCACATCCACAAGTCATTATGGGCTCTGGCTTGGTTGGACAACGCGGCGACTCTGGACAGGCGGTGCTAGCAGATGTAGAAGAACGGTAGGAATGGATGGGCACCGACACGGATTCAGAGGGACCCGTTGAAAGACCATGTTTTGATCATCCGGTCTTCAAACACCCTGAAGTGCGAGGACAAACACGGAGGCGATCAAATCTTGTGGGGAACGTGTGCAAAACTCTGCAGAGTGCCCAACCTAATCGATTAGCCGTGTCCACGGTCATGGACAACTTGAGCCGAAGGAATTGAATTTCCCCTGAACTCTCGACACAACTTAATAATGATGTGGGTGTTAACAACTATTCGGGTACGAGAATTGGTTGGCGGAACCATCTCGTTAACAACAAACAATGTAGTAATATTTTGCTTCCAACCCCTCTTGTTGTAGGATAAAATTGGCTTTATGCAAAACTCATAGCCCCACCGGCCAAATATGGATGTAGAGATAGTTGATTATTATTTTACTCCTCTCTTTGATGACTTGCCGGCGTATTCCATATGCTGACCTACACGGCTGCAATGATCATGTTGCAGAGTACTTTTCCTACCAGGAGTGAGGCTACGATCTACGCTCAGCGACATGCCCTGGAGTCGGATGGAATCGTCTACCTGATGCTTCCGCTAGTCTCCGTTAGTTATCTCATGAGATGGCCTTCAGCCACTTTATTGTAATCCTTTATTGTAATAAAGTACTCTTTATGAGATTTCGATTAATAAAGCTGTGTGATTGAACTCTTGAATATATACATTATGTACTGAGTGTGTACCAGCATGATCTTGGGATGGTACCGAAACACCAGAGGCTTGACTCGTCTTGAGTCGGGTCGCTACATTAGGCATTAGAGACAACCGCGTTCACTTTAAATAGGGCACCACGTAGTTCCATTGAGATGACACCATATGAACTATGGTTTGGAGAAACCTAAGGTGTCGTTTCTTAAAAGTTTGGGGTTGCGATGCTTATGTGAAAAAGTTTTAGCATGATAAGCTCGAATCCAAAGCGGATAAATACAACTTCATAGTGATGGGGTTATAGCCCTAGGGTAGCATCATAGGCCTGACCTATAAGTCCTACCCAAGGGCACCTCATTATTAGCTTAAGGATCACAAGATACTTACCGACTGGATTAAGACAACCTCTGATCCACTCGGTAAAGAACCACTCGGAAGATTACCTTATACTCGACGACTGGATTCCACTCGGTGAAGACTAGAATCCAGTCGACATAGAAAACCAGAAGCCATTCCAGCGAGGCTAACGGTCAGACGTTAGACTACTATAGTTAATGTCATTTATGGCATACGTTACATGTAACGTATGCATTCAATCTCACTTATTGCACCCTTGAAGGCTAGACACTTATGAGGGGCAGCGCACTCTATATAAGCCACCCCTCCCCTCTGGCACAAGGGTTCGCATTCTGTAACATTCATATTCCACTCGACACTAAAGCTCCAGAGCACTGAGACGTAAAGGGGCCTGAACTCATACAACCTTGCCGTAGCTAGGACTCTGCCCTCTACTTTCGTACCCTACACATCTACTGTCAGGCTTATATCCACGATAGTTGGAGCCACCGTGGGGCAGGCGTCTAGGCAAGTTCCGGCAAGTTTGCGTTTTTTCCTCTTCACAATGTCTTCCGGACGTGATTTTTGCCTGGGCCCCGAGATCGTGTTCGGCACACTCGTCTTCGCCGCCGACGATTCGGCGTGGCTTCAGGAGGCGCCTCTCGACGTCGAGGCACTTCCAGTTCGCGGGGCGACGTTCTTTCACACTAGTTCCTGCGGAGTTCTAACCGTCGACTCCGTCGTCGATTGTGCTCCCCATCGCACGTCGCAACAAGCGATCCGATCGCTCACGGCTCCACCGCTGGGTGCATCACGCACTCGCGCGTCAAGCGTCTTTGGCGCAGGTAGCAGCCATTGAACCTGCTACACCTTCGTGTGTTGCATCTCACTCTGTGTCAGATCCATCTGGCTCTTCTTCCGAGTGCGAGAACCGTAGCCCTGTGACAGAGGTTTTCATGGCCGGCTCACACGAGAGCCCGCCAAGGACTAATCGCGACAAGCGGGAAACCGGAGAGACTTCGGTCCGCGTCATCACCCGTACCCACCAGCATCCGGTCGGTGTTCTCATCACGACAACATCGATGTATTCCGCACGCCCATCCTCAACTTGGTTGCGGCCGCAAGGATTGCAGACTCCATCCAGCCGTCAAATTCAGAAGCGGGCACAAGAGTATAGAACATCCATGTCCTGTTGCAGGCGGCACAGCAGCAGAATTCTGTTGTATCTTAGTATCTCAACAGACTGCACAGCAATTCCGTACGAGCGGACACAGTTCGGTCGGTTTACAGCCCAGGTTCTCCCCAGCATTGGAGAGGAGGAGATCACTGATAACCCACAAGTATAGGGGATCGCAACAGTTTTCGAGGGTAGAGTATTCAACCCAAATTTGTTGATTCGACACAAGGGGAAGCCATATAATATTCTCGAGTATTAGCAGTTGAGTTGTCAATTCAACCACACCTAAAAGACTTAGTATCTGCAACAAAGTAGCAGTAGCAAAGTAGTGTGATAGCAACAGTAGCAACGGGAACAGTAGCAGCAGTGACAGCAGTAGCGGTAACACTAGCAGTAGTGACAGCAGTAGCAGCAAAGTAACAATAGCAACAGTGACAGAAGTAGCGGCAAAGTAACGTAACAAGGATGAGGAGGAAAAACTCGTAGGCATTGGATCAATGATGGATAATTATGCCGGATGACATTCATCATGCAACAGTTATAACATGGGGAGATATGTAACTAGCTCCAGTTCATCAATGTAATGTAGGCATGTATTCCGTATATAGTCATACGTGCTTAGGGAAAAGAACTTGCATGACATCTATTGTCCATCCCTCCCATGGCAGCGGGATCCTAATGGAAACTACACGATATTAAGGTTCTCCTTTTAATTGAGAACCAGAACAAAGCCTTAGCACTTAGTGAATACATGAACTCCTCATACTACGGTCATCTCCGGGAGTGGTTCCGGCTATTGTCACTCCAGGGTTGCCGGGTCATAACACATAGTAGGTGACTACAACTTGCAAGATAGGATCAAGAACACACATATATTGACGAGAACATAATAGGTTCAAATCTGAAATCATCGCACTCGGGCCCTAGTGACAAGCATTAAGCATGGCAAATTAGTAGCAACATCAATCTCAAAACATAGTGGATACTAGGGATCAATCCCCATCAAAACTAACTCGATTACATGATAGATCTCATCCAACCCATCACCGTCCAGCAGGCCTACATGAGATTACTCACGAACGGTGAAGAGCATCATGGAATTGGCGATGAAGGAAGGTTGGTGATGACGATGGCGACGATCTCCCCTCTCCGGAGCCTAGAACGGACTCTCGATCTGCCCTCGAAAGGAAGAACATGTGGTGGCACCGCCTCCATATCGTAAAACGCGATGAACTCTTCTCCTTGATTTTTTTCTGGAGGAAAGGGACTAAATAGAGCTGGAGTTGGAGGCGGCGGAGCCCTGAGGGCCCCACAAGCCTGCTAGGTGCGGCAAGGGGGGGGGCGCGCCTCCTAGGCTTGTGGGCTCCTTGCTCCATGCCTCCGGTTGATTCTTGCGCCAGTATTTTTTATATATTCCAGAAAAAATCCTCGTAAATTTCCAGGTCATTCCGAGAACTTCTATTTCTGCGCAAAAACAACACCATGGCAATTCTGCTAAAAACATCGTTAGTCCGGGTTAGTTCCATTCAAATCATGCAAATTAGAGTCCAAAACAAGGGCAAAAGAGTTTGGAAAAGTAGATACGATAGAGACGTATCAATCACCGGGAAGATCGGTACAAAGACTAGGGGCGGAATTCGCTTCCCCCTGCCCCCGGTTCAATCGCGAAGACCGCCATCGTTCACTCTCTCCTCCGCGGAGTGGTTCATACGCGCCCTGGCGCAACGATGAAAGGCGATCGATGGGCGATGACTGCGACCAAAGGCGTGATGTAAGGGACTATCTCACTTTGAAGAGAGTTGATAGAGGCCGAGTCCATCGTGACGGATACGACGGTGATCGTCCGAGTGGAACTGGCTCTGTCATCTCCGGCCCCAAGTGTTTCAGCCGAGCAATCCGCTCGGCTGATATTCCCCCAACTTCAGGTTGGCAGCCGGAATAAGCAAGTTCATTGGAGAATCCAAGCCAGAAACATGGCTAGATGATTACCGAGTGGCACTTCATATCGGCGGCGGTGCAATGAAGGACTTGCCCGTGATGCTGGACGGTTCGGCATGTGCTTGGCTGAATCAACTAGCTCGATCAAGCATATACTGTTGGGCATACTTGGCCCGAGTGTTCATCAAGACCTTCGAGGGCACCTGCAAGCGCCCTGCTAGTCTCTCCGAGCTACATCATTGTATCCAGAAGCCGAGTGAGTCTTTGTGCGATTTCATCCAGCGCTGGACCACTCTTCACGACACCGTGGAGAACGTCACCAAGCATCAAGCAGTCTGCGCTTTCAAGGCACGCGTCAGGTACCGGGAGTTGTACTTGAAGTTCGGTCGGACAAGAGATATGTCTATGATCAAGATGATGGAGATAGCGACCCGTTATGACAATGGAAAAGAAGGTAGAATGCACACCGCCGGCAGAAGTAGCCGCTCTGGGAGCGGGAAAGTTCAAGGGAAAGGGCAAGGGTCAATTCCCCCCCCCAAGAAATTCAAGAAGCAGTCGGGACCAGATGTTCTTGATCATCCGTGTGCAATTCACACAAAGATAGATGAAGAAGGCAACACCATAGTGCCAAAACATACCACTCGGCAATGCAGGCTGTTGATATAGAGATTTGGAGAGGATCAGTCAAGTGAGAAAGACCAAGAGAAAGAGGACGAAGAACAAGAAGACCCCTTCCCAAAGGTCCATGCCACTCTGATGATCTTCGCTGATGTCGAAAGCAAGAGTCGAATGAAAGTGGTCAACCGAAACGTCAACATGGCATCTCCTTCCGTCCCAAAGTATCTCAAGTGGTCACAGACTGCCATCACCTTCGACCATTCGGATCACCCAACCCATGTCCCCACTCCGGGACGTCAGGCTCTCGGTATCGATCCAGTGGTAGAAGGAGTTCGACTCCGTAAGGTTTTTGATGGATGGAGGGAGTGGTTTAAACATCATCTACACTGACACTCTCAAAGGGATGGGCATTCCGATGTCCAAGCTCAGCGACAGCAATATGCAGTTTCACGGAGTGATCCCAGGGAAGAAGGCCAAGTCACTCAGCAAGATCGTGTTAGATGTCGTCTTCGGCTGTGACAAGAACTTCCACAAGGAGAAGCTCACGTTCGAGGTGGTGGACTTCCAGAGTTCCTACCACGCCATACTCGGTCGACCAGCGTATGTACATTTCATGGCCCGACCATGTTACGTTTATTTGAATATAACGATGCCAGGGCCAAAGGGAGTCATCACCATCACTGGCGATCGGCAGAGAGCAGAAGAATGTTTGCAGCAGGGCTTCAAGATCGCCAACTAGCATATGGCAATGGCAGAGCTCGATGAGTACTGGCAGACAGCAGATCCCGCCGAACTGATACGCGCGAAGAAGCCAGCTTTCGAGTCTGCATTAGAGTCGACGGGCAAAACCAAGAAGGTTAACATCCTCCGACGGATCGTACGGTTGCCCCAACCAACATATCAACAACCCTTGACCCTAAATAGGAAGCCGAGCTCATCCAGTTCCTCAGTGAGAACTGGGACATCTACGCATGGAAGTCCGCTGACATGCCTGGTGTACCCAGGGAACTAGCTGAGCACCAATTGAGGGTCGACCCAAAAGCTCGGCGTGTCAAAGAACATCTGCGTCGGTCCACCACACAGAAACGGAAAGCAATTGGCGAGGAAGTGGCTAAGCTCGTGGAGGTCAAGTTCATTCGCGAGGTTTACCATTCCGAGTGGCTCGCGAATGTCGTCATGGTGCCTAAGAAGGACAAGTCACTCAGAATGTGCATCGACTTCAAGCATATCAATCTGGTCTGCCCGAAAGACCACTTCCCACTCCCCCGCATAGATCAGATTGTCGACTCTACTGCGGGATGTGAGCGATTTTCTTTTTTAGATGTTTACTCTGGGTACCATCAGATCCGCCTGTATGGCCCAGATGAAATAAAAACAGCCTTCATCACCCCGTTTGGGTGTTTCTGCTACATCACTATGCCATATGTAGGAGCCACTTTTATGCGCATGATTCAGAAATGCCTCCACGACCAGATCAGTCGGAACATGGAGGCATACATGGACGATATCATAGTCAAGTCACACAAAGGTTCCGACCTGCTAACTGACTTGGCTGAAACGTTCACCAACCATCGAAGTTACGACATTAATCTCAACCCAGCCAAGTGCACATTCGGAGTACCCAGTGGCAAGTTACTCAGTTTTCTCGTTTCCAAACGAGGAATCGATGTTAAACCCGAAAATATCGAGGCAATCATCCGAATGAAAAGCCCTGTTCGAGTACACGACGTCCACAAGCTTACAGGATTTTTGGCAGCATTAAGCAGATTCATATCTCGACTCGGAGAGAAAGCCTTACCACTATATCGACTCATGAAGAAGACGAATACCTTCGAGTGGACTCCCGAAGCAGAAGCTGCATTCGTCGAATTAAAGACTTTGCTATCCACCCAGCTGGTTCTTGCTGCTCCGTACAATAAAGAGCCACTCCTCTTATACATAGCAGCTACAAATCAAGTTGTGAGCACAGTCCTGACAGTCGAGCGAGAGGAGGAAGGCAAGGCTTACAAGATTCAGCACCCAGTATATTATGTTTCTGAGGCATTGACTCCTTCCAAGCAGAGGTATCCCCACTATCAGAAGCTCCTTTATGGGATTTATATGCGAAGAAGGTAGCTCATTATTTTCAAGATCACTCGGTGTCTATGGTCAGTGGTACCCCATTGTCAGAAATCCTTCACAATCGGGATGCATCGGGCCGAGTGACGAAATGGGCAATGGAGCTATTATATTGTGACATAAAGTTCGAAGCCAAGAAAGCCATCAAATCTCAAGCTCTGGTGGATTTCATGGCTGAATGGGTGGAACAACAGCAACCAGCTCCAACTCACTCGGCACATTTGACTATGTTCTTTGATGGCTCGAAGATGCTGAGTGGTTCTAGTGCCGGCGTAGTTCTTATATCCCCGAAGGGTGACAAGCTTAGTTATGTATTGCAGATTCACTTTAATTCCTCTAATAATGAAGCAGAGTATGAAGCTCTCCTTTACGGGTTGCGTATGGCCATTTCACTCGGCGTCCGTCGCTTGATGGTATTCGGTGACTCGGATCTAGTGTTTAATCAGGTAATGAAAGAGTGGGATGTGAGAAACCCTGCCATGACTGGATAATACAACACAGTCAGAAAACTTGAGAAAAGGTTTGAAGGTTTGAAACTTCATCATGTTCCTCGATTGAAGAATCAAGCTGCTGATGAACTAGCAAAAATCGGATCCACTCGGAAAATTGTGCCTAGTGATGTTTGTTTGGAGCAGATACACACCCCTTCAGTCCAAGAAGATCCATTTACTGAAGAACCTCCTCAGCCTACAAGTGCAGTTGATCCGACTGAAGTTGAAATCCCGACAGTTGTCGACCTAATCATGGAGATTCGAGTAGTCACGCCCGATTGGACAGTGCCATATATTGCATATATACTGAGGAAAGAACTACCCAAAGATGAAGACGAAGCTAAACAGATCGTTCGCAGATCAAAAGCTTTCACAGTCATGGGAGATCAGCTCTATAAGGAAAGTGTGCCTGGCATAGCTCAAAGGTGCATTTCCCCTGAAGAAGGCCAACTAGTTTTGGAGGAAATTCATTTGGGAACATGTGGTCATCATGCATCCTCCAAAGCCATCGTTGTTAAAGCATTCCGAGTTGGATTCTTCTGGCCACGTGCGGGTGAAATGGCCAAAGAGCTTGTAGACCGCTATGAAGGATGTCAATTCTACTCAAACAGATGGCATAAGCCGTCATCTTCTCTAAAGACAATCCCCCTCATATGGCCTTTTGCCGTGTGGGGCTTGGACATGGTTGGACCCTTCCATACAGGGCAAGGCGGATTCACTCATTTTCTAGTTGCAGTCGACAAATTGACAAACTGGATAGAAGCCAAGCCAATCAAAAAGTTAGATGCACGCGCTGCAATCTAATATATGAGAGAAATCACTGTCAGATTTGGGGTCCCGCACAGCATCATCACTGACAATGGATCAAACTTTGACTCGGATGAATTCAAGAGTTTTTGCTCCAACCAAGGAATCCGATTGGATTACGCATCCGTTTCTCATCCCCAAACAAATGGCCAGGCTAAAAGAGCGAATGGAATCATACTTCAGGGGTTAAAACCTCGTCTCATGAGGGAGATTGGACACGCTACATGTGCTTGGGTCACAGGGTTACCCTCTATGCTCTGGGGGCTTAGAACAACCCCGAACAGGTTGATTGGGCGGTCTCCATTCTTTCTCGTGTACGGTGCGGAAGCTGTCCTTCCGAGTGATTTGCTTCACAACTCCCCCAGAGTTGAGCACTTCTCAGAAACCGAAGCTGAACAAGCCCGATAGGATGGAGTCCATCTATTAGAGGAGGAGCACGAGAGGGCTTTGATTCGATCAATGATCTACCAACAAGACTTGCGATGATTCCATTCAAGACACGTCAGGAGTCGGACGTTTCAAGCAGGCGATTTGGTACTCCGAGTGCATCAGCAGAGACCGCACAAGCTGGCTCCTGCCTAGGAAGGACCCTTCATCATCTCCAAGGTTCTGAACAATGGAGCATACAAACTCTACAACTTGGAGAAGAGGATCAACGAGTCACGAGCATGGAATGGAGACTTACTTAAGCGTTTTTATGCTTGATTTATGATTATTTTGATGTAACGAACAAGATTCCCTAAAGCGGTTTACTCGCCAGAAGCGTTGATTACTTCAATATGTTTGTTGACTCCGGTCTAGAAAACTTCTCCGAGTGAAGAGCTACCCTATCACTTGGGGGCTTATGTTGGAATTATGCCCTAGAGGCAATAATAAATGTATAGTTATTATTATAATTCCTGTATCAAGATAATAGTTTATTATCCATGCTATAATTGTATTGAATGAAGACTCATTTACATGTGTGGATACATAGACAAAACACCGTCCCTAGCATGCCTCTAGTTGGCTAGCCAGTTGATCGATGATAGTCAGTGTCTTCTGATTATGAACAAGGTGTTGTTGCTTGATAACTGGATCACGTCATTGGGAGAATCACGTGATGGACTAGACCCAAACTAATAGACGTAGCATGTCGATCGTGTCATTTTGTTGCTACTGTTTTCTACGTGTCAAGTATTTATTCCTATGACCATGAGATCATATAACTCACTGACACCGGAGGAATGCTTTGTGTGTATCAAACGTCGCAACGTAAATGGGTGACTATAAAGATGCTCTACAGGTATCTCCGAAGGTGTTAGTTGAGTTAGTATGGACCAAGACTGGGATTTGTCACTCCGTGTGACGGAGAGGTATCTCGGGGCCCACTCGGTAATACAACATCACACACAAGCCTTGCAAGCAATGTGACTTAGTGTAAGTTGCGGGATCTTGTATTACGGAACGAGTAAAGAGACTTTCCGGTAAACGAGATTGAAGTAGGTATGCGGATACTGACGATCGAATCTCGGGCAAGTAACATACCGAAGGACAAAGGGAATGACATACGGGATTATACGAATCCTTGGCACTGAGGTTCAAACGATAAGATCTTCGTAGAATATGTAGGATCCAATATGGGCATCCAGGTCCCGCTATTGGATATTGACCGAGGAGTCTCTCGGGTCATGTCTACATAGTTCTCGAACCCGCAGGGTCTGCACACTTAAGGTTCGACGTTGTTTTATGCGTATTTGAGTTATATGGTTGGTTACCGAATGTTGTTCGGAGTCCCGAATGAGATCACGGACGTCACGAGGGTTTCCGGAATGGTCCGGAAACGAAGATTGATATATAGGATAACCTCATTTGATTACCGGAAGGTTTCCGGAGTTACCGGGAATGACGAATGGGTTCCGGGAGTTCACCGGGGGGGCAACCCACCCCGGGGAAGCCCATAGGCTTTGGGGAGACACACCAGCCCTTAGTGGGCTGGTGGGACAGCCCCAAGGGGGCCTATGCGCCAAGAGAAGGAAATCAAAGGAAAAAAGAAAAAAAAAGAGGGAAGAAGTGGGAAGGGAGGGGGACTCCTCCCACCAAACCAAGTCCAACTCGGTTTGGGGGGGGAGTCCTCCCCCCCTTGGCTCGGCCGACCCCTTGAGGGTCCCTTGGACCCCAAGGCAAGGTCCCCCTCCCTCCTCCTATATATATGGGGCTTTTAGGGCAGATTTGAGACGACTTTCTCACGGCTGCCCGACCACATACCTCCATAGTTTTTCCTCTAGATCACGTTTCTACGGAGCTCGGGCGGAGCCCTGCTGAGACAAGATCATCACCAACCACCGGAGCGCCGTCACGCTGCCGGAGAACTCTTCTACCTCTCCGTCTCTCTTGCTGGATCAAGAAGGCTGAGATCATCGTCGAGCTGTACGTGTGCTGAACGCGGAGGTGCCGTCCGTTCGGTACTAGATCGTGGGACTGATCGCGGGATTGTTCGCGGGGCGGATCGAGGGACGTGGGAACGTTCCACTACATCAACCGCGTTCTCTAAACGCTTCTGCTGTACGATCTACAAGGGTACGTAGATCACTCATCCCCTCTCGTAGATGGACATCACCATGATAGGTCTTCGTGCGCGTAGGAAATTTTTTGTTTCCCATGCGACGTTCCCCGGAAGTGGCATCATGAGCTAGGTTCATGCGTAGATGTCTTCTCGAGTAGAACACAAAAGGTTTTGTGGGCGGTGATGTGCGTTTTGCTACCCTCTTTAGTCTTTTCTTGATTCCGCGGTATTGTTGGATTGAAGCGGCTTGGACCGACATTACTCGTACGCTTACGAGAGACTGGTTTCATCGTTACGAGTAACCCCCTTTGCTCAAAGATGACTGGCAAGTGACGGTTTCTCCAACTTTAGTTGAATCGGATTTGACCGAGGAGGTCCTTGGATGAGGTTAAATAGCAACTCATATATCTCCGTTGTGGTGTTTGCGTAAGTAAGATGCGATCCTACTAGATACCCTTGGTCACCACGTAAAACATGCAACAACAAAATTAGAGGACGTCTAACTTGTTTTTGCAGGGTATGATTGTGATGTGATATGGCCAACGATGTGATGTGATATATTGGATGTATGATATGATCATGTTGTAATAGAAATATCGACTTGCACGTCGATGGTACGGCAACCGGCAGGAGCCATAGGGTTGTCTTTATACTAACATATGTGCTTGCAGATGCGTTTACTATTTTGCTAGGATGTAGCTTTAGTAGTAATAGCATAAGTAGCACGACAACCCCGATGTCAACACGTTGATGGATGATCATGGTGTGGCGTCGGTGACAAGAAGATCGTGCCGGTGCTTTGGTGATGGAGATCAAGAAGCACGTGATGATGGCCATATCATGTCACTTATGAATTGCATGTGATGTTAATCCTTTTATGCACCTTATTTTGCTTAGAACGACGGTAGCATTATGAGGTGATCTCTCACTAAAATTTCAAGACGAAATTGTGTTCTCCCCGACTGTGCACCGTTGCTACAGTTCGTCGTTTCGAGACACCACGTGATGATCGGGTGTGATAGACTCAACGTTCACATACAACGGGTGCAAAACAGTTGCGCACGCGGAACACTCGGGTTAAGCTTGACGAGCCTAGCATGTGCAGACATGGCCTCGGGACACATGAGACCGAAAGGTCGATCATGAATCATATAGTCGATATGATTAGCATAGGGATGCTTACCACTGAAACTATACTCAACTCACGTGATGATCGGACTTGGGATAGTGTAAGTGGATCATGAACCACTCAAATGACTAGAGAGATGTACTTTTTGAGTGGGAGTTTAGCATATAATTTGATTAAGTTGAACTCTAATTATCTTGAACATAGTCTAAGTCCACTTTGAATATATTTGTGTTGTAGATCATGGCTCACGCAAGTGTCATCCTGAATTTTAATACGTTCCTAGAGAAAGCTAAGTTGAAAGATGATGGAAGCAACTTTGTAGACTGGGCTCGTAATATTAAGCTAATCTTACAAGCTGGAAAGAAGGATTATGTCCTTAATGCTACTCTAGGAGATGAACCACCCGCTACGGCTGATCAGGATGTTAAGAACGCTTGGTTAGCGCGCAAGGAGGACTACTCAATAGTTCAATGTGCAGTCTTGTATGGCTTAGAACCGGGACTTCAACGTCACTTTGAGCGTCGTGGAGCATTTGAGATGTTCCAGGAGTTGAAGTTTATCTTTCAGAAGAACGCCCGGATCGAGAGGTATGAGACCTCCGATAAATTCTATGCTTGCAAGATGGAGGAAAACTCGGCTGTCAGTGAACATGTGCTCAAAATGTCTGGGTACTCAAACCGTCTAGCTGAACTGGGGATTGAACTCCCGCAAGAAGCTATCACTGACAGAATCCTTCAATCACTGCCGCCAAGCTATAAAGGCTTTGTGTTGAACTACAACATGCAAGGGATGAACAAGTCTCCCGGCGAGTTGTTTGCGATGCTGAAAGTCGCAGAGTCTGAACTCCGTAAAGAGCATCAAGTGTTGATGGTGAGCAAGACCACTAGTTTCAAGAGAAACGGCAAAGGAAAGAAGGGCAATTCGAAGAAGAGCGGCAAGCCTATTGCCAATCCGCCGAAGAAGCCCAAAGCTGGACCTAAGCCTGAAACAGAGTGCTTCTATTGCAAGGGTATGGGTCACTGGAAGCGCAATTGCCCCAAGTATCTGGCAGATAAGAAGGCGGGCAAAGAAAAATCAGGTATATTTGATATACATGTTATTGATGTGTACTTAACCGGCTCTCGTAGTAGTGCCTGGGTATTTGATACCGGTTATGTTGCTCACATTTGCAACTCGAAGCAGGAACTGCGGAATAGACGAAGGCTGGCGAAAGACGAAGTGACAATGCGCGTAGGAAACGGTTCCAAGGTTGATGCAATCGCCGTCGGCACAGTGTCACTTCAGCTACCATCGGGATTAGTGATGAACTTAAATCATTGTTATTTAGTGCCTGGGTTGAGCATGAACATTATATCTAGATCTTGTTTATTGCGAGACGGTTACTCTTTTAAGTCTGAGAATAATGGTTGTTCTATTTCTATGAGTAACATCTTTTATGGTCATGCACCGAATTTGAGAGGATTGTTCATATTGAATCTTGATAGCGATACGCATATACATAACATTGAGACCAAAAGAGTTAGAGTAAACAATGATAGCGCCATATTTTTGTGGCACTGCCGCTTGGGTCATATTGGTGTAAAGCGCATGAAGAAACTCCATGCTGATGGACTTTTGGAGTCACTTGACTTTGATTCACTTGACATGTGCGAACCATGCCTCATGGGCAAGATGACTAAGACTCCGTTCTCCGGAACAATGGAGCGTGCAAGTGACTTGTTGGAAATCATACATACCGATGTGTGTGGTCCAATGAGCGTGGAGGCACGCGGCGGATATCGTTATTTTCTCACCTTCACTGACGATTTAAGTAGATATGGTTATGTCTACTTGATGAAGCACAAGCTTGAAACATTTGAAAAGTTCAAGCAATTTCAGAGTGAAGTGGAAAATCATCGTAACAAGAAGATCAAGTTCCTGCGGTCTGATCGTGGGGGTGAATATCTGAGTTTCGAGTTTGGTGCTCACTTAAGACAATGTGGAATTGTTTCGCAGTTAACACCGCCTGGAACACCACAGCGTAATGGTGTGTCCGAACGTCGTAATCGTACTTTGTTAGAGATGGTGCGATCTATGATGTCTCTTACTGATTTGCCGTTATCATTTTGGGGTTATGCATTAGAAACAGCTGCATTCACTTTAAATAGGGCACCATCAAAATCCGTTGAGACGACACCATACGAACTGTGGTATGGCAAAAGACCAAAGTTGTCGTTTCTTAAAGTTTGGGGATGTGATGCTTATGTCAAAAAGCTTCAGCCTGAAAAGCTGGAACCCAAAGCGGAAAAATGCGTCTTCATAGGTTACCCAAAAGAGACAGTTGGGTACACCTTCTATCTCAAATCCGAGGGCAAAGTGTTTGTTGCTAAGAACGGAACTTTTCTCGAGAAGGAGTTTCTCTCGAGAGAATTGAGTGGGAGGAAGATAGAACTTGACGAGGTTGTCGAACCTCTCATCCCTCTGGATGGTGGCGCAGGGCAAGGGGAAACCTCTGTCATTGCGACGCCGGTTGAGGAGGAAGTTAATGATGATGATCATGAAACTCCAGTTCAAGTTTCTGTTGAACCACGCAGGTCGACGAGATCACGCGCTGCTCCAGAGTGGTACGGTAATCCCGTCTTATCAATCATGTTGTTAGACAACAATGAACCTGCAAATTATGAAGAAGCAATGGTGGGCCCAGATTCCAACAAATGGCTAGAAGCCATGAAATCCGAGATAGGATCCATGTATGAGAACAAAGTGTGGACTTTGGAGATACTACCTGAGGGCCGCAAGGCTATTCAGAACAAATGGATCTTTAAGAAGAAGACGGACGCTGACGGTAATGTGACCGTTTATAAAGCTCGACTTGTGGCAAAGGGTTTTTCACAAGTTCCAGGAGTTGACTACGATGAGACCTTCTCACCCGTAGCGATGCTTAAGTCCGTCAGAATCATGTTAGCAATAGCTGCATTTTTCGATTATGAAATCTGGCAGATGGATGTCAAAACGGCGTTCCTTAACGGTTTCCTTAAGGAAGAGTTGTATATGATGCAACCCGAAGGTTTTGTCGATCCTAAAAATGCTGACAAGGTGTGCAAGCTCCAGCGATCCATTTATGGACTGGTGCAAGCATCTCGGAGTTGGAACAAACGCTTTGATGAGGTGATCAAAGCATTTGGGTTTATACAAGTGGTTGGAGAATCTTGTATTTACAAGAAAGTGAGTGGGAGCTCTGTGGCGTTTCTAATATTATATGTGGATGACATATTACTGATTGGAAACAACGTAGAGCTTTTGGAGAGCATAAAAGGTTACTTGAATAAAAGTTTCTCTATGAAGGACCTAGGAGAAGCTGCTTACATTCTAGGCATTAAGATCTATAGGGATAGATCGAAACGCCTGATAGGACTTTCACAAAGCACATACCTTGATAAAGTTTTGAAAAGGTTCAAAATGGAACAGTCCAAGAAAGGGTTCTTGCCAGTTTTACAAGGTACGAGATTGAGTAAGACTCAGTGCCCAGCAACTGATGAAGATAGAGAGCATATGCGCTCCGTCCCCTATGCTTCAGCCATAGGTTCTATCATGTATGCGATGATGTGCACTAGACCGGATGTTAGCCTGGCCATAAGTATGGCAGGTAGGTTCCAGAGTAATCCAGGAGTGGATCACTGGACAGCGGTCAAGAATATCCTGAAGTACCTGAAAAGGACTAAGGAGATATTTCTCGTGTATGGAGGTGACGAAGAGCTCGCCGTAAAAGGTTACGTCGATGCAAGCTTTGACACAGATCCGGACGACTCTAAGTCACAAACCGGATACGTATTTATTCTTAATGGGGGTGCAGTAAGCTGGTGCAGTTCCAAGCAAAGCGTCGTAGCAGATTCTACATGTGAAGCGGAGTACATGGCTGCCTCGGAGGCGGCTAAGGAGGGTGTCTGGATGAAGCAGTTCATGACGGATCTTGGAGTGGTGCCAAGTGCACTGGATCCAATAACCTTGTTCTGTGACAACACTGGTGCCATTGCCTTAGCAAAGGAAACAAGGTTTCACAAGAAGACCAGACACATCAAACAACGCTTCAACCTCATCCGCGACTACGTCGAGGAGGAGGACGTAAATATATGCAAAGTGCACACGGATCTGAATGTAGCAAACCCGCTGACTAAACCTCTTCCACGTCCAAAACATGATCGACGCCAGAACTGTATGGGTGTTAGATTTATTACAATGTAATTCACATGGTGATGTGAGGGCTAGATTATTGACTCTAGTGCAAGTGGGAGACTGTTGGAATTATGCCCTAGAGGCAATAATAAATGTATAGTTATTATTATAATTCCTGTATCAAGATAATAGTTTATTATCCATGCTATAGTTGTATTGAATGAAGACTCATTTACATGTGTGGATACATAGACAAAACACCGTCCCTAGCATGCCTCTAGTTGGCTAGCCAGTTGATCGATGATAGTCAGTGTCTTCTAATTATGAACAAGGTGTTGTTGCTTGATAACTGGATCACGTCATTGGGAGAATCACGTGATGGACTAGACCCAAACTAATAGACGTAGCATGTTGATCGTGTCATTTTGTTGCTACTGTTTTCTGCGTGTCAAGTATTTATTCCTATGACCATGAGATTATATAACTCACTGACACCGGACGAATGCTTTGTGTGTATCAAACGTCGCAACGTAACTGGGTGACTATAAAGATGCTCTACAGGTATCTCCGAAGGTGTTAGTTGAGTTAGTATGGACCAAGACTGGGATTTGTCACTCCGTGTGACGGAGAGGTATCTCGGGGCCCACTCGGTAATACAACATCACACACAAGCCTTGCAAGCAATGTGACTTAGTGTAAGTTGCGGGATCTTGTATTACGGAACGAGTAAAGAGACTTGCCGGTAAACGAGATTGAAATAGGTATGCGGATACTGACGATCGAATCTCGGGCAAGTAACATACCGAAGGACAAAGGGAATGACATACGGGATTATACGAATCCTTGGCACTGAGGTTCAAACGATAAGATCTTCGTAGAATATGTAGGATCCAATATGGGCATCCAGGTCCCGGTATTGGATATTGACCGAGGAGTCTCTCGGGTCATGTCTACATAGTTCTCGAACCCGCAGGGTCTGCAAACTTAAGGTTCGACGTTGTTTTATGCGTATTTGAGTTATATGGTTGGTTACCGAATGTTGTTCGGAGTCCCGGATGAGATCACGGACGTCACGAGGGTTTCCGGAATGGTCCGGAAACGAAGATTGATATATAGGATGACCTCATTTGATTACCGGAAGGTTTTCGGAGTTACCGGGAATGTACCGAGAATGACGAATGGGTTCCGGGAGTTCACCGGGGTGGCAACCCACCCCGGGGAAGCCCATAGGCTTTGGAGAGACACACCAGCCTTTAGTGGGCTGGTGGGACAGCCCCAAGGGGGCCTATGCGCCAAGAGAAGGAAATCAAAGGAAAAAGAAAAAAAAAGAGGGAAGAAGTGGGAAGGGAGGGGGACTCCTCCCACCAAACCAAGTCCAACTCGGTTTGGGGGGGGAGTCCTCCCCCCCTTGGCTCGGCCGACCCCTTGAGGGTCCCTTGGACCCCAAGGCAAGGTCCCCCTCCCTCCTCCTATATATATGGGGCTTTTAGGGCAGATTTGAGACGACTTTCTCACGGCTGCCCGACCACATACCTCCATAGTTTTTCCTCTAGATCACGTTTCTGCGGAGCTCGGGCGGAGCCCTGCTGAGACAAGATCATCACCAACCACCGGAGCGCCGTCACGCTGCCGGAGAACTCTTCTACCTCTCCGTCTCTCTTGCTGGATCAAGAAGGCCGAGATCATCGTCGAGCTGTACGTGTGCTGAACGCGGAGGTGCCATCCGTTCGGTACTAGATCGCGGGATTGTTCGCGGGGCGGATCGAGGGACGTGAGGACGTTCCACTACATCAACCGCGTTCTCTAAACGCTTCTGCTGTACGATCTACAAGGGTACGTAGATCACTCATCCCCTCTCGTAGATGGACATCACCATGATAGGTCTTCATGCGCGTAGGAAAATTTTTGTTTCCCATGCGACGTTCCCCGGCAGCTTAGCCACGAACCAGATTCACCTAAGTTAGAAAACTTCCCCGAGTGAAGAGCTACGCTCTCACTCGGGGGCTTAGCCACGAACCAAATTTGCCTAAGTTAAAAAACTTCTCCGAGTGAAGAGCTACCCTCTCACTCGGGGGCTTAGCCGCGAACCAGATTTGCCTAAGTTAAAAAACTTCTCCGAGTGAAGAGCTACCCTCTCACTCGGGGGCTTAGCCGCGAACCAGATTCGCCTAAGTTACAAAAATTGTCCGAGTGAAGAGCTACCCTCTCACTCGGGGGCTTAGCCGCGAACCAGATTCGCCTAAGTTAGAAAACTTCTCCGAGTGAAGAGATACCCTCTCACTCGGGGGCTTAGCCGCGAACCAGATTCGCCTAAGTTAAAAAACTTCTCCGAGTGAAGAGCTTCCCTCTCACTCGGGGGCTTAGCCACGAACCAGATTCGCCGAAGTTAGAAAACTTCTCCGATTGAAGAGCTACCCTCTCAATCGGGGGCTTAATCGCGAACCAGACTCTCCTAAGTTAGAAAAATTCTCCGAGTGAAGAGCTACCCTCTCACTCGGGGGCTTAGCCGTGAACCAGATTCGCCTAAGTTAAAAAAAACCTCCTCCGAGTGAAGAGCTACCCTCTCACTCGGGGACTTAGCCGCGAACTAGATTCGCCTAAGTTAAAAAACTTCTTTGAGTGAAGAGCTACCCTCCCACTCGGAGGCTTCGCGGCGAACCAGATTCGCCTAAGCGACAAAATCCCTCCCAAATCCCTGCCCAACTGCGAATCAAGCTTCTCTTGGGTGAGAAGACTTTGCGTATGCCCAGAGCATCCCCAAAAAAGAAAAAGTTCATTCGACAAAGATAAACTCAAATTCCGTTGAAGCGAGCAAATTAATGATACCCGGCATAGATCAAGGTTATCCGCGCAGGACAAAAGCACTCGGGTTTTTACCCGAACGAAGTTTAAAGTGTTTACATAAACCACTCGGCATACCGAGGCTAATCACTGTTTTTTCTCACGACTGGTCGTCTTTTCGCGACTCACTTGGACTGGTCGGCTCCACGAAGGTGTCGAGGTCAGTGACGTCGGCAATGCGTGGTGTAGTATCAATGAAGGTCTCCATGAAGTCTTCAAACCGAAGCTTCTTCGTATTTGCAACCTGCATTGCCTTCAACTTCTCCTCCTCAGTCTCCTTACACTGGACCCTCACGAGAGACAGAGCAACATCAGCCCCACACCGAGCAGCTGATTTCTTCCATGCTTGGACTCTCTCAGGGACATGACCGAGGCGCTCCATCACAACATCCAGACCGATGAGAAACATGTCTTCAGGCCATAGCTCTTTGTCGATTCTTCCCACAGCAGCTCGCAGACGAGTGAAGTATCCTTGGACTTTAACGAGGCGGCAGTTGAGGCAATACATATCCACGACCAGGTCATCGGGAATAGGAAACTTGATGGGATCCAAGTATGGATCCACCTCGAACGTCTCTTTCTCGAAATCAGGATAGAACTCTACAGCAGAAGACCAACGAAATACCAGTTGCACGTCATTCGATGAAAAATGCAAAGACTCACTCGGTAAAGGGAACATACCAATGAGATACTCAAGCATCTTTGCTAGGAAGTCTCTTACAAAACTTTCTAAGGCATTTCCTCTTTTCAAAATGGAGTGGACTTTCTTTGCCCATTCGTCTCTTTCGTTCTTCATTTGTTCATTTTCAGCCTTCAACTTCTCAACGTCCGCAAGCTTCAATTCATCAGCTTCGAACTTCTTCTTGAGATCGGCAAGGACCACATCCTTATCTTCCAGCAACTTTTTCATCGCATCACACTCCAGCTTCAGTTTGTTCTTCTCAGATTCCACCTAGGCGTACCACGACCCAATCTTGCAAGCCTTCTACAAAAAACATCCGAGTGGAGAAATCACTTCCACTCGACACAAGTATTTTTCAACTTCCGAGTGGATAAATACAAGTCATTCGACAAAATTCTTTTCTACTTCCGAGTGGATAAAGACAAGTCATTCGACAAATGATGCAAGCATTCAAATCCAGACCCCTGATGATGCAAGCATTCAACAGTAGTCCCGGGGACTACACCCAGTGGGTTCACTCGACGTGACCCCACTAGTTTAACACTCGACAAGGTCTGCCCTGCTGAGTCAAATACATTATACACTCAAGTACTTCATACTATTATCACTCACTCCCGACTAATAATAGTCTCGGGGACTAGACCCAGTGGTTGCACTTAGCGTGCCCCCACTGGATTTAGAACTCAACTAGATCAGCTCTGGTCGATTTTGAATAGCAAAAAAAAGGAGAAAAGTCTCTATTGATTAAGACCACTGCAAGTGCAAGCACTCGACAGCGATCTCGGGGACTACACCCGGTGGGTTCACTCGAAGTGACCCCACTGAAACGCAAATGAAACAAAGACAATTCTACAAAAAAGCAAGCCCCAGTGGGTTGAGTCGGAATTCAAACTTACGGTCGGACTTACTCGGACGTTTTCTTGCAGCACCACGTTGTTGTTGTACACAGAGACGATGGCGTCATAGGCTCATCTTGCTTATTGCATCATCAGTACTGCCTTGATCATAGCTTCCTTGGCAGCACCAGTCTGATCTTCAGGGACACGATGCGTGGCGTACACGGTCACGGGGGACATCAATCCTGAAGCCTGATACGTCTCCAACGTATCTATAATTTTTTATGGTTCCATGCTATTATCTTGTCAAACTTTGGATGTTTTGCATGCCTTTTATATCTTTTTTGGGACTAACTTATTAAATCAGTGTCAAGTGCCAGTTCCTGTTTTTTCCGTGTTTTTGACCCTTTTCAGAGGAGAATTTTAAACGGTGTCCAAATGGAATAAAACTTCCGAAAAGATTTTTTCCGGAACAGAAGATATGCAGGGGAGGTGAGAACCAAGGCAGAGGCCACAAGCCCCCTAGGCGCGGCCGGGGGGGCGCCTAGCAGGCTTGTGGGCCCCCTGTGGCTCGTCTGCCCTACCTCTTCCGCCTATAAATTCCCAAAAAATCCAAAACTACAGGAGAGATCCACGAAAATACTTTTCCGCCGCCGCAAGCTTCTGTCTCCGCAAGATCCCATCTGGGGCACATTCTGGTGCCCTGTCGGAGGGGGATTCGGATACGAAGGGCTTCTTGATCGACACCATGGCCTCTCCGATGATGCGTGAGTAGTTCACCATAGACCTTCGAGTCCAAAGCTAGTAGCTAGATGGCTTCTTCTCTCTCTTGGATCTTCAATACAAAGTTCTCCATGATCTTCATGGAGATCTATCCGATGTAATCTTCTTTTGTGGTGTGTTTGTCGAGATCCGATGAATTATGGATTTATGATCAGATTATCTGTGAATCTTATTTGAGTTTCTTGTGATATCTTATATGCATGATTTCATATCCTTGTAATTCTCTTCGAGTTGTGGGTTTTGTTTGGCCAACTTGATCTATGATTCCTGCAATGGGAGAAGTGCTTGGTTTTGGGTTCATACCGTGCGGTGACCTCACCAAGTGACAGAAGGGGTAGCGAGGCACGCATCGTGTTGTTGCCATCAAGGGTAAAAAGATGGGGTTTACATCATTGGTTTGAGTTTATCCCTCTACATCATGTCATCTTGCTTAAGGCGTTACTTTGTTCGTCATGAACTCAATACACTATATGCATGTTGGATAGCGGTCGATGTGTGGAGTACTAGTAGTAGATGCAGAAAGTATCGGTCTACTTGTCTCGGACGTGATGCCTATATGTATGATCATTGCCTTAGATATCGTCATGACTTTGCGCGGTTCTATCAATTGCTCGACAGTAATTTGTTCACCCACCGTAATATTTGCTATTTTGAGAGAAGCCTCTAGTGAACACTATGGCCCCCGGCTCTACTTTACATCATATTTTCAGCCTTACACTTTTACTTTGTTGCACTCTCCGCCTTCAGATCTCACTTTGCAATAAATCTTGAAGGGATTGACAACCCCTTTATAGCGTTGGGTGCAAGCTTGTTTGTGTTTGTGCAGGTACTCTGGACACTTGGCTTGACTCTCCTACTGGATTGATACCTTGGTTCTCAAAACTGAGGCAAATACTTACTGCTACTGTGCTGCATCACCCTTTCCTCTTCAAGGGAAAAACCAACACAAGCTCAAGAGGTAGCAAGAAGGATTTCTGGCGCCGTTGCCGGGGAGGATCAAGTCAAGAATAGTCTCCCGTCAACGTGTCAATTTCTAGCATCGGGGATTATTCTATGTGAAGCTTATCCAAGTAAGTGTCGCAAACTCATCTCTTGCATTTACTTTTTTGCCTCTTGTTTTCCTCTCCCCCACTTCTGAAAAACAAAAATTTACAAAAATATTTGCCTTTTTCGTTCGCCCTTTTCTCTCGCTTGCTTTCTGTTCACTTGTGTGCTATGTGCCTTCAATATGCTTGCATCTTCGCTTGCTGAAAATCTATTTATATGGATCCTCATCCACTTGATAACCTCTTTAAGAGATCCAATTATGTTGAACCATTTGCTAGTTAGTTGAGTGCACTTGACTTTCCCTATGGAGTTTTGCTTGAGATGCGTGAATCTGAAAATCATGATGAAGAAATTTATGAAGTGATTCATGAGGGCTCCTTGAATGAAAAGCATGATTGCAATGATTTCATTATAAATTCTATTAATGACAATCATGCTAAAAATATGCAAAACCCTAAGCTTGGGGATGCTAGTTTTGCTATGTCCACTACTTGTTGCAATGATCGTGATTGGGGTGATAATTTTTCTTATGATCTTGAAAATTTGTTTAACCCTCTTGATGATTATGATATTTGCAATAATATTGAAAGTGGGTTTGGAGAAGTCATGACTCTAGTTGATGATAATCTCACTATTTTTGAAGAGCGTCAACTTTGCATGCATGTGGATCATGAAAAGAATATCCTTTGTGATAGCCATATTATTTTGATTATGATCCCACATGTACTTTCTATGAGAGAGGAAAATATTGTGGTAGAAACTTTCATGTTACCAATTTACCTCTCGTTATGTTGAGATTGCTATTGTCTCTTTCTTCTTCCTTGCATTTGGTAACTATTGCTTGTCTTGCCAATTTGTTTTCCTATAAAATGCCTATGCATAGGAAGTATGTTAGACTTAGATGTGATTTTCACATGCTTTATGATGCTCTCGTTGTGCTTCAATTCTTGTCTTTTGTGTGAGCATCATTGAATTATCAATGCCTAACTAAGGGCGTTAAACGATAGCGCTTATTGGGAGGCAACCCAATGAATTTATCTTGGCTTTTTGCTTTCTGTTTTGTCGGGTACACACCATCATAATTCTGTTATGATTGTGTTTTTTGTGTTTCCTTTTGTGTTTGATCCAAGTAAAACCTTTACGACTAGTTTTGGTGATGGTTGTTTGATCCTGCTGGAAAAAGACAGAAACTTTTTGCTCATGAAATTATTTTTCATTTTTATCCAGAAAGAGCTTTTGAGTTTATAATTTTTGCTGCTGGTTGATGTGGCATTTGCCCAGGCTTTCATAATTTTTCAGAATTTTTGGGATAACAGAAGTATACGAAGTATACAGATTGCTACAGACTGGTCTATTTTTGACAGATTCGGTTTTTGTTGTGTTGATTGCTTATTTTGATGAAACTATGGATAGTATCGGGGGGTACTAGCCATGGAAAAGTGAGAATACAGTAATATAACACCTATATAAATATAAATCAAGTTTGCTACAGTACCTAAAGAGGTGGTAGTTTGTTTTCTTGTGCTAATGTTATCACGAGTTTCAGTTTAAGTTTTGTGTTGTGAAGTTTTCAAGTTTTGGGTGATGTTCTCATGGACAAAGGGATAAAGAGTGGAAAGATCTCAAGCTTGGGGATGCCCAAGGCATCCCAAGCCAAATTCAAGGACACCAAAAATCCTAAGCTTGGGGATGCCCCGGGAAGGCATCCCCTCTTTCGTCTTCAATCCATCGGTAACATTACTTGGAGCTATATTTTTATACACCACATGATATGTGTTTTGCTTGGAGCGTCTTGTATCGTAGGAGTCTTTTATTTTTGTTGTGTCACAATCATCCTTGCTGCACACCTTTTGAGAGAGCCATGCACTCATCGTGAATTTGCTAGAATACTCATTGTGCTTCACTTATATCTTTTGAGCTAGACAATTTTGCTCTATGTGCTTCACTTAGATCTTTTAGAGCACGGCGGTGCATAACTTGGTAGTTGGCTTGTGCTATGAAAGTAGTCCCAAAGGTGATAGGCACCCAAAGAGGATACAATAAAACTTCCATCTTCATGTGCATTCAGTAGAAAGAGAAGTTTGATTCCTCTTAATTAGTTTTGAGACGTGGATTCGGTAATATTAAGAGTTATGTTAGTAGGGTGTTGTGAATCTAGAAATACTTGTGTTGAAGTTAGTGATTCCCGTAACATGCACGTATGGTGAACCGCTATGTTAGGAAGTCGGAGCATAATTGATCTACTGATTGTCATACTTTGTGTTGCGGTCGGGATCGCGCGATGGTTAACACCTACCAAGCCTTCCCCTAGGAGTATGCGTTTAGCACTTTGTTTCGATTACTAATAGAAACTTTCGCAAGAAGTATGTGAGTTCTTCATGACTAATGTGAGTCCATGGTATAGATGCACTTTCACCTTCCACCATTGCTAGCCTCTCTAGTACCACGCAATTTTCGTCGGTGCACAGACCCACCATATGCCTTCCTCAAAAAGCCACCATACCTACCTACTATGGCATTTTCATAGCCATTCCGAGATATATTGCCATGCAACTCCCACCGTTCTGTCTCATGACTTGTGCCGTCACTCTCATATTGCCATTGCATGATCGTAAGATAGCTAGCGAGATGTTTCAACGTCATACGCCAAGCTAGATCGTTGCACATCCCGGTACACTACCGGAGGCATTTCCTATAGAGTTATCATCGTTCTAAGCTTTGAGCTGTGAGTAAATAAAAGTGTGATGATCATCATTATTAGAGCATTTTCCCACATGAGGAAATAAAAAAAAGAGGCCAAAGTTACCCACAAAAAAAGAGAGATATGGAAAGAGGCCAAAGAACCCAAACAAAAAAGAGAGAGAAAAAGAGAGAAGGGACAATGCTACTATCTCTTTCCATAGTTGTGCTTCATAATAGCACCATGTTCTTCATGATTGAGAGCCTCTCGTTTTGTCACTACCATATGCTAGTGGGAATCTTTATTATATAACTTGACTTGTATATTCCAATGATGGGCTTCCTCAAAATTGCCCTAGGTCTTCGTGAGCAAGCAAGTTGGATGCACACCCACTAGTTCTCCTTTTGAGCTTTCACATACTTATAGCTCTAGTGCATCCGTTGTATGGCAATCCCTACTCATTCACAATGATATCTATTAATGGGCGTCTCCATAGCCCTTTGATATGTCGAGTCAATGTGACCATCTCCTCCTTTTTTCCTCACAACCTCCACCACACTCTATTCCACCTATAGTGCTATATCCATGGCTCACGCTCATGTATTGCGTGAGAGTTGAAAAAGGTTTGAGAAAGTAAGAGCGCGAAAACAATTACTTGTCCAATACCGGGGTTGTGCATGATTTAAATTAGTTGTGTGGGGATGATGGAGCATAGCCAGACTATATGATTTTCTAGGGATAACTTTCTTTGGCCTTGTTATTTCGAAAGTTCATGATTCCCTTGCTAGTTTGCTTGAAGTATTATTGTTTTCATGTCAATAGCAAACTATTGTTTTGAATCTTACGGATCTAAACATTCATGTCACATGAAAGAAGTTACAAAGGACAACTATGCTGGGTAGCATTCCACATCAAAAATTCAGTCTTTATCACTTCCCTACTCGAGGACGAGCAGGAGTTAAGCTTGGGGATGCTTGATACATCTCCAACGTATCTATAATTTTTGATGCTTCCATGCTATTATCTTGTCAAACTTTGGATGTTTTGTATGCCTTTTATATCTTTTTTGGGACTAACTTATTAACTCAGTGCCAAGTGCTAGTTCCCGTTTTTTCCGTGTTTTTGACCCTTTTCATAGAAGAATTTTAAACAGTGTCCAAACGGAATAAAACTTCTGAAAAGATTTTTTCCGGAATAGAAGATACGCAAGGGACGTGAGAACCAAGACAGAGGCCACCAGGGGAGGCCACAAGCCCCCTAGGCGCGGCCAGGGGGCACGCCTAGCAGGCTTGTGGGCCCCGTATGGCTCGTCTGCCCTATCTCTTCCACCTATAAATTCCCGAAAAATCCAAAACTACGGGAGAGATCCACGGAAATATTTTTCCGCCGCCGCAAGCTTCTGTCCCACAAGATCCCATCTGGGGCACGTTCGGGTGCCCTGCTGGAAGGGGGATTCAGATACGGAGGGCTTCTTCATCGACACCATGGCCTCTCCGATGATGCGTGAGTAGTTCACCATAGACGTTCGGGTCCATAGCTAGTAGCTAGATGGCTTCTTCTCTCTCTCTTGGATCTTCAATACAAAGTTCTCCATGATCTTCATGGTGATCTATCCTTCGTAATCTTCTTTTGCGGTGTGTTTGTCGAGATCCGATGAATTGTCGATTTATGATCAGATTATCTATGAATCTTATTTGAGTTTCTTCTGATCTCTTATATGCATTATTTCATATCCTTGTAATTCTCTTCGAGTTGTGGGTTTTGTTTGGCCAACTTGATCTATGATTCTTGCAATGGGAGAAGTACTTGGTTTTGGGTTCATACCGTGCGGTGACCTCACCCAGTGACAGAAGGGGTAGCGAGGCACGCATCGTGTTGTTGCCATCAAGGGTAAAAAGATGGGTTTACATCATTGGTTTGAGTTGATCCATCTACATCATGTCATCTTGCTTAAGGTGTTACTCTGTTCGTCGTGAACTAAATACACTAGATGCATGCTGGATAGCGGTCGATGTGTGGAGTAATAGTAGTAGATGCAGAAAGTATCGGTCTACTTGTCTCGGACGTGATGCCTATATGTATGATCATTGCCTTAGATATCGTCATGACTTTGCGCGGTTCTATCAATTGCTCGACAGTAATTTGTTCACCCACCGTAATATTTGCTATTTTGAGAGAAGCCTCTAGTGAACACTATGGCCCCCGGGTCTACTTCACATCATGTTTTCAGCCTTACACTTTTACTTCGTTGCACTTTCCGCCTTCAGATCTCACTTTGCAATCAATATTGAAGGGATTGACAACCCCTTTATAGCGTTGGGTGCAAGATTGTTTGTGTTTGCGCAGGTACTCTGGACACTTGGCTTGATTCTCCTACTGGATTGATACCTTGGTTCTCAAAACTGAGGGAAATACTTATTGCTACTGTGCTGCATCACCCTTTCCTCTTCAAGGGAAAAACCAACGCAAGCTCAAGAGGTAGCAAAGCCGCAGCAGAAACAACTGGAACGCTCGACTATAATCCAGTCGGAGTCGTGGTGACAACGACTGAACTAACAGACGGAGCACTCACTACAGCAATTGTCGCCACAGGCACCTCGGACACAATGGGTTCCACCGCAGAAGTTGGTTGCCTTTGATCGTCGTGGTCCAGCTGGATGACTTCTCTCGCAGCAGGCACAGCTGGCAGACAGAAACATCAGAAGTTACAGTCAGGAAAACGTACATGCGGAAGAGTGACACGGAATGAGAAATCAACTTCATACCTAGTTGTGAGGTGGCTGTATTCGCGGTGTCAACTTCCATCAGATCTTCGTCTCCTTGCGGCGGCGACGTGACAGAAGTGGCAGCTCTGTCAATACAATTTCAGTCAGTCGTCAGCAACCAAAATGTTCACTCGGATAATAGCATAAGATCAAGCACTTACGCGGAAGCGACTCGAACAGCAATCCTCATCCTAGGCAGGGCCTTTCGAGGCTTGGGTCTGCTGGGCTTGGACAGCTTTGCAGGCTGTTCCACTGGTTCTCCAGACGATCCCCTAACGTGCTTGGCAATCATGCCACTCGGCGCCAAAGGTTTACTTGGAGTACCAGCAGGGTCATGACGCTGCTTGGTCCGAGGCTCGGGACGAGAAGGAGATGAATATTCCTCCTCGCTCTCCTCCGACTCCTCCCCCTCGGTCTCTTCGCTGTCGTCGACATAGTCTTCGCTCTCCGCACTGTCCTCCATGCTCCCCTCGTCAAGGTCGAGTGTGTTGCCATTCGGGACCGGAGAATGCAACTTCGTCCACTCCTGCAAGATACAACCCACAAACTCAGTCGACAAGGAAATTACAAGCACTCGGTTCGAATGCAACAATGTTCAACAGAGCAGAACTAACCTTGTTTGTCGGCGGATTGTCAGCCAAGAAGGGCAGGACCCTTTTCGCCCCCATTGGATTATCGCAAGGACCAACTATTCCGCGGATCCACTTTGCTACTGTGTCTTCACTCACATCCTCGGGATGAGACCGAGTGGAGTCTTCAGGACCGGTGTAATGCCACATGGTGTGGTCCGGAGCCTGGAGAGGCTGGATGCGTCTGCCCAGGAAGGTCTCTAATAGATCCATTCCTATCACTCTGTTGCGGACCAGAGCAATCAGCGCTTTGACCAGGGGATCAACCTGAGTTTTCTCCTCTTTCGTCAATGCTAACGTCCTCGGAGCACTCGGTCGCTCTAGAGTAAAGCGAGGGAGTCCACTCGACATTTTCTGGCACGCAATATCAGTACAGTAGAACCAAGTAGCTTGCCAATTATGAACTGATTCAGGAAAGGTCATGACAGATAGCTACTTTTGGCTCTCTTATGAAGCCCTAAACCTCCACACAACTGGATGACATTAGTCTTGTCGTTAGTCGGATTAACTTTTTTCACCGACTGGGATCGCATGGTGAAGATAGATTTGACGAGTCCCCAGTGAGGAGGACACCCCAAGAAACACTCGCACAAAGTGATGAAACAAGAAAGATGCGCAATGGTGTTTGGAGGAAAATGATGCAGTCGCGCCCCAAAGAAGTTCAAGAATCCCCGAATGAAACGATGGGGCGGCAGAGAGAAACCTCTTTCGATGTGGGTCAGGAGGAAAACCCATTTTCCCTCCCGCGGCTCAGGATCGATCTCATCTCCAAGGAGCCTCCAAGACTTGTCCGCCAGCATGCCGTGCTCGACGAGTTCGAGGAGATCCTCCTTCCGCACAGTGGATCGGAGGAAACCCCCCTGGATCCAGCTCGGCGGCAGAGTTTGCTTCTTTGACTTGATGACGCCTCTCTTCTTCGCCTTCGGTGCCACCACGGGAGAATCAAGGAGATGTCCATGGGACTAGGGTGCGGCAACGAGGAGGTGCGGCAGGCGAAATTTGAAGTGATTTCCCAACCATCGGTCCACGAGATATATATATATATATCTCCTAGCTGTCTGTGACATCGAGATGCAATTTTCGGTGCCACCGAGTTCCACAACTGTCAACTGACAGTGAAACTCGATGAGGCCGAAACTAACAACTCCCTCATCAACCCTAGGCTTCGGTGGGACCGAGATTTTGAAGTTGGTCACATCAAGATGCACTTTGGGAGGTTTTGGAATTCAGCCCTTGTCGAGACGGATCTCCGAGTGCTCCTCACACAGAGTGCCCTAAAGTGCTTGCTCAAATTTTGTGATGTAGCATGAATAGAATTTGAGACGAGAAATCATAGATAGCAAGAGGGAGGTACTTAGGCATTCTTGTATATCCAATTGGCCAAATCAAATAGGAAGACAAATAACAACAATCGGATATCTTCGAATGAGCAAAATATGCATACCAACATGCTCACACAATAAGATGTCAAATAAAACATGGTGAACATGCACAAACATTCTAGCACCTATCAAGCACTTTGGCGATGACGAAGTCATCTATATATGAGTATATTTACTTAGGAGCCAAGTAAGAATACTTGATCATAGGTCATACTCATCGATTAAGCACAAGTGGGGTTACCAACTTTACATAAAGCATTAATGTGCTCACATCGTTTAGGAGTCGCTTGTACTCAAGTCTTAGAGTAAAGCTCCCCCTAGATGTGACACCCCCCTAAGAGGGATAAACTAACCTTGTGTTTTGTCGTAGAAGACTTCAAGTAGGTGTAGTAGTGGTGGATGATCATTATTGATGAAGATCATCTTTGAGTTGGGAGCAATCCTAGTTGTTTCTTACCCTTCTCACCTACATGGAAGTCCCAAAGCAAAAGGAATATATGCAAGAATATCTATGGACATGGCATGAAGTGCACGAGAGGTTATGTCCAAAGATGCATTAGTTACCTTGTCCTTTGCTTACCTTTGAGGGAATGTGTGACTCCTTGAAATAATGCATATGGTTTAAGTTGATTGCATATAGTTCTTGCCAAAATGAATAACGGTGAATTCATTGTTGGAGTCACCCCTCAAGAACTCTCTAGTTCTTACTCTTGGGGACCCACATCAACTTTATGGGGATCCTTGGAGTTGTTGTAGCACTAGACAAGGTAGTGCTAGAAGTGTCCTTGGGAACTCACTCGACCTTGGCTTGGGGTTCTTCCTCAAATGAGTCAATCTCCTCTTAAAGCTTGCCCTTGTTGTTGTGGTCTTGTGGTGGAAGGTCATCTTGAAATCTTGTTCCCTTGGGAAGAGTAGGATCATACTTTTCCTCTTGCGGAACGAACTTCAGGATGGGAAAAGGACCTTCATCCCATTCATCTCTCTTGCCATTGAAGTAGCCGACACCTTGATTCTTCCGATGTCCTCCTTGCTTGCGCACAATTTCCTCGAATTGCTACTTCCGGTAAGACTCTTGAAGACACCTCTCTCTATAATTCCGTTCAATAAATTGTTTTCTTGCTCAAGTGTAACTTGGCTAAGAGAATCAATAGTGGAATCAAGAGAGCTACTAACAACAACTTCATTTGATCTAACATTAGCATTGTTGTTACTAGATGACGAAACTTTCTTGCCTTTATTACTAGTGTTCTTAGGTTTAACTTGTGGAACAAAAGTAAACAAGAGTAATTGTTTGGCTAGATAAGAAGAACTCTTCTTTCTAAGATCATCATTGATTGCTTTTAAAAACTCATGCTCTTGCTCCAAATTTAGCTTCTCGAAGCGTAGCTTCTCATGAGTTCTTGCAAGCTCTCTATGATCTTCTAGAGTAGTTTCATGAGCTAACTTAAGAGTGTTTAATTCTTTAATTTGTTGTTCGATCTCTTTCTTATCATCATCATTTGATTTCTCTTGACTAGCACGATTATTTTCAAGTTCATTTTCAATATTATCACTAGTCTTATCAAAGAGCAAGTCATCTTCTCCTAACAAGTGATCCTCGTCACTATCAAAGTCAAAGTACTAGGGGTGTGATACTTTGGGGCCTTTTGCCATGAAGCATTTTCCAATCCCTTCTTTTGGTGAATCAAATAAGTCATAGGAGTTGGATGAAACGAGTGCAAGACCGGCAACACCTTCATCTTGACTATAGTCGGAGTTGGAGTGGTAGCTTCTCTGAGACTGGTTGTCACACTTGGAGCCGGAAACCCATTCAACAGTGAGCTTGACTGCTCTTGATGTTCTTGTCCTTCTTCTTCGATTCATTTCCTCTCTGGGAGTGTCTTCGTACACAATGATCTTTTCTACTCCTTCTATCTCTATGAGGTGACTCATCTCTTGAGCTTCGTCTTCTAGGTGACTCTTCTGTTCGTTTGTGGGGCGTCTTGCACTCATTGGAATAGTGTCTGGGCTTTCCACAGTTGTAGCAATTTCGGTCATGACTGGACGAACGCTTCTCATCATATCTTGAGCTTGAGCTTCTCTCATTGCCTCTACTCTTGTAGAACTTGTTGAATTTTCTAACCATGAGGCTGATCTCTTCACTGGTAACAAGGTTGTCATTTGAAGTAGCGGGAGTATCGCTTGAAGCTTTGTAAGCACCGCTTGACTTGTTGTGCAACTCATCTTTGTCCTTGAGTGACATTTCATGAGCAACAATCCTTCCTATGACTTCAGTTGGCTTGAGATCCTCGTAGTTTGGCATCATTTGGATTAATGTGCACACGGTGTCGTATCCTCCATCCAAGGCTCTAAGTATCTTCTTGATGATGAATTTGTCGGTCATCTCTTCATTTCCTAAGTCGGCAATCTCATTTGTGATGAGAACTAGCCTAGAGTACATCTCAGCGACTCCTTCACCATTCTTCATCTTGACCTTGTCTAGTTGTCTCTGAAGCACATCCAACTTAGATTCCCTCACAAAATCAGTACCTTCGTGCATATCAAACAAATTATCCCAAATTTCCTTAGCATTCTCAAAACGGATGATTTTGTTGAATTCTTCCGGGCACAAGTAGTTGAACAGGATGTCACAGGCTTGAGCATTATATTGCAACATCTTCAATTCTTCCGCTGTCACATCACGATCTAGTTCTCTTCCTTCTCCAAAGAAATCACCTTGCACACAAACATGAACAAGGGCCCAAACGGCAGGATTATGACCAAGAATATGCATTTTCATCTTATGCTTCCAACTAGCAAAGGTTGCACCATCGAAATATGGACCTCTACGGTGATAATTTCCCTCACTAGATGACATACTCTCCTAGGTTGTGAAACCAATACAATGGAGACCAAAGCTCTTATACCACTTGTAGGATCGAAAGTATGCCTAGAGGGGGGTGATTAGACTACTTGAGAAGATAAAAACTTAGCTTTTTCCCAATTTTAGTTGCGGGTCAGTTTTAGCAATTATGACTAGTCAAGTTCACACTCACATGCATATCTAAGAGTATAGCAACAGAAAGTAAAGAAATACAAATGTAATGTAGATGGTAATGTAGGAAGATCAAACTCATAGGTTGACACGACGATTTTTGGCGTGGTTCCGATAGGTGGTTCTATTGTCGTCCACGTTAGTCGAGACTTCAACCCACATAGGGTAACGGCTGCAAGAGTCCACGAAGGGCTCACCCACAAGGGGTCCGCGAAGAAGCGGCCTTGTCTATTCCACCACGGCTTATGTCCACACATGACAAGCCTCACTCACGACAGATATTCATGAAGTAGGCGATCTCCTTGCCCTTACAAACTTCTTGGTTAAATTCCATAACACGAAGTAGGAGGCTCCCAAGCGACACCTAACCAATCTAGGAGGAACCACCCTCCAAAAGGTAATTGGTGCGGTAGAACGATGAACTTCTTGCTCTTGTGCTTCAAAAGATAGTCTCCTCTACACTCAATCACTCTCTCACAGATTTGGCATTGGTAGGAGAGATTGATTTTGTGGAAAACAACTTGGGGAGGCTAGAGATCAAGTTTCAAATGGTTGGATTGAAATCTCTTGATCTCAACACATGAGTAGGTGGCTCTCTCACAGAAATATGGATCTGGCAAGTGGGTGTGTGTTCTAAGTGCTTCCTCTACGAATGAGAGGAGGTGGAGGGGTATATATAGGCATCCCCCAAAATCCAACCGTTACAACATTATTTCCCAACTCGATGACACCGAAAAGAATCTCGGTGGTACCGAGTTGCACTAAATGTGGCAACTTTTGAATTCTCGATGAGGCCGATATATGAATCTCGGTGGCACAATACGATGACCTAGACCGGTTTCCAAATCTCGGAAATTATGATTCTTGGAATTTTCTTAACAAAAAGTTGGTCACTGAATCTCGATGGCACGGATATGAAAGTTGGTGGTACCGAGAGATTAGGGTTTGGCAAAGGATCTGTGTGGTGGAAAATCGGAAGGGTCGACTAGAAAATATTGGTGGCACCGATTTTGCTGGTTTAGCTTTGGACAGAGATATCTTGTGGGAGAATGGTTGAGTATTTTTGGTGGCTATGTCTAAGGACTTGAGCAACCAATTCATCATAATGCCTCGCTCCTTTTTAATAGTATGGCTTTCCTATGGACTCAAAGTGATTTCTCACAAATGTAAAATGTAGAGTCTTCTTGCTTGAAGCTTGAGCCAATTCTATTCCTTCCTTCATCAAAGGGGTTTCTCCTCACAATCCTTTAGCTAAGGTATATTTCAAATTTTCTGAAATATACTTGGATAAGCTCATTAGTCCAATGATGCATATGTTGTGATCAATTATCAAAACCACCTTAGGAAGCAATTGTGCTTTCACCTATGACTTGTCTCGTCATGCGTTTCTCGTCTCCCGTGAGCCTACGGATGATCGTGACGCCCTTCTGGAGTGGCACCACGCTATGAGTGTCGAACTTGATGCTCTTCGTGCCAACAACACATGGACTTTGGTTCCTCCACCACCCAATGTTAACATTATTGACTGCAAATGGGTGTTCAAGATCAAGCATAAGGCGAATGGCTCTGTTGATCGCTTCAAGGCTTGTCTTATGCCCAAAGGATTCAAGCAACAGTATGGGTTGGATTATGATGACACATTTAGTCATGTGGTTAAACCTGTCACCGTCCATCTAGTTTTATCTATTGTCGTTTCTCGTGGTTGGTGCTTATGACAACTAGACATCCAAAATGCTTTTATTCATGGAATGTTTCAGGAAGAAGTGTACATGTGTCAACCTCCTGGGTGTGCAGATCCGGTTGTCCCTCATTATTTGTGCAAGCTCCAGAAGGTGTTACATGGTCTCAAGCAAGCGCCACGTGCCTAGTATTCCAGACACGGTTCTCGACTTTAGGACCTTGGGTTTGTGCTTTCCAATGCTGGCACTTCCTAGTTTGTTTACAACGATGGTGGGGTTACTATCTTCATGCTTGTGTACGTGGATGATATCATTGTTGCTTGCTCTTCTTAGTGTGCTATTCTCAAGTTACTTGCTAATCTCAAGGCTTCCTTTGCTATCAAGGATCCTCCGCATTATTTTCTTGGGGTTAAGGTGAAGTTTTTGCCAGGGGGGCTAGTCCTCTCTAAACAGAAATATATTGGCCACATTCTTCATCATGCCAACATGGAAATTGTAAGATCTCCACAACATCTATGTCCTCGAGTGAGAAGATCAGCAAGGACAGTGGTACACCTCTCTCACAGGATGATAGCACAAAGTATTGGAGCTTGCTTGGTGCACTTCAATACTTGACGCTCATGAGACCAAATATTTCCTTTGAAGTAAATCAAGTGTGTCAATTTCCGCATGCACCAACCACTGTTCACTCCAGTTCTATGGTGTAACAACTTGGGAGCCACCTATCTATCCGCCAACCCTATTTTTAATGCAAGGACAAACACATAGAAGTGGACTACCATTTTGTCCGAGAGAGGGTTGCAGCGAAGGTATTGGAAATTCGGTTCATCTCTTCCAAGGAACATATTGCACGCATATTTACTAAACCTTTGGTTGAGATGAAGTTTGTGTCTAATATGTTCAATCTTAATCTTCTTTGTGGAAGTTGATATTGAGGGGGAGTGTTAGACATATTGAGAGGGAATGTTGAGAGCGAATGTTAGACATATTGAGGCGGTGGCCACACCGGAGGCTGTCAGAGCGGTCGAAGAGGAGCTTGGACGCGGTGGGTCTTTTTGAAACCCAAACTCTTCTTCGGCGCCGGCAGCGGTGTGTGGGTGATTTCTGGCGGCGAAAAGCCGGCACTGATGGACGACGGGGTGAGCGAAGGGGTCAGGCTATCCATTCTGCCCGGACGGTCGATCATCGGTGTCGGCGGCACGGCGTGGCGGCTGCGGCGGCTGGGGAATGTCCGACACGGGAGGTGTGAGAGAGAGAGTGGTACCGGATTTACTCGGCCGCGGCGAGATGAAGTAAACTTAGGTTGATTTGAGGGGATATAGGGAGGTGGAGTAATTCTTTTACTCCACTAAGAGTTTTAAGGGTTCGGTTAGGTGCTCTGTAAGGGTTATTTACATAATTTTTACTCCCTTATGTCTTTTTAGCGAATCGGTTAGAAATTACCTAATCAATTTGCTTTATTATATGGGGCCTTTGGAAAACCAGGAATGCTACACTTTTCCTAGAGGCAACTCTGCTCACCAAGTCCATCAGATGGAACTTGCCATCACTGCAGCTAACAACACTGATGAAGAGCACACTGATACTGTTACTACTGCAGGGCAATACGTCTTCTAATCCTAACACTTCTATGGTTCCTGCCCAGGGAAGTACTATTGCATCTGATCTTATGATCACATGGACAATATGTTTCCTCTTGGAAGAATTCCAAGACCCCAGCAAGATCATCGCTACCAGCCACAGGTGTCTTCATACAGATCAAGGACGATCAAGTCAGTGCTGAGATCATAATTCAAGCCTCTATGGATCTTGCATCCTCGCCTCTGCCTGGCAGAAGCTGAAGCTTTGCACCTTCCTACAGTTGTGGCTGCAAAGCTGGAAGTGCAGCAGCCCACGTTCCTCGCAGAAAACCTCTCTGGTGAAACTTGCTGCTCCCAAAGGCATCACAGCTCCTTCTACTCGATGGAACACCACACAGCACTTAGCAGGCCCATTGCAACTGCAAGCACTCTACTCCTGCCATCGTCCATGTATTTATTTCAGAGGTTTAAATGAAGTTGCCCACGATTGTGCTCATCAGGTTTGGAGCTCCATATCACATATCAGAACATGTCTTTGCGTGCGTGAAACTAGCTCATAGGCAATCTAACTGTCCTTTCATCCAGAAACTTGTTAATCTAGATTGTCCTGGGTTTTGTATTCTTGATGTACAATGTATCTGATCTTAGTTCGAAATGAAATTTGGCGCCTTGTGCCTGTTGGCATAAGCTCGGCAGCTGGTTAGGATAGTCTGAAGGTTTAGTAGCTCATTTATCTTTTCTGTTGATTGTAATAACACGTGTGCATGAAGACTATAACATGCACACGCACGATCGTAGACTGGGCCGTTGCCCACCCCTCCTCGACGCCTTGATTCTCTCCCGGTGGACTCGGTGCTGTGACCCGTGGCCATGGGATGGCGCGGTCATCTCGGATCAGAGCATGCCGCCGGGAGTTAGTTAGAGACACTGTAAAACCATGGAAAAAGAGGTGGATCGAATAACAGAAAGAAGGTAGAGTTTTAAGCTGCCGAAAATACATCCACTGTCGAACTACCTCTCGCGCAAATCCTCTCGAGTTCTTCCTCCTCCTATCGTTAGATCAGCAACGACATTTGGCATCAGAGCCTGGGGTGTCTTGATCCTCGGGGCGGCGGCGGTGTGTGATCCGTCGAGGTCATGTCTGGTAACGATTCCGACGGGAAGAGCAAGAGCAGCGCGGAGCTGACGCCGCAGACGCCCTCGTCCAAGGCGCCACTCGCGCGTCTCAACGGCGGCGGCAGTGGGGAGTACCGCGTGGTGGAACGAGTCGTGCGAGAAGAGCCGGGGCGTCCATGATGCTCACGCGCACGAACTACCAGGGAGTGGGCTCTCGTGATGCAAGTCAAGCTGCAGGTTGCACGTGTCTGGTCCGCGGTGACAGACGATGCTGCTGAGGACAATGAAGACAGGCGAGCGCTGCAGATCATTCTCACCGGCGTTCCGCCGGAGATGCTACGGGTGCTAGCTGCGAAGGATACGGCGAAGACGGCGTGGGAAACCATCCGGACCATGCGGATGGGCAGCGAGCGTGCCCGCGAGGCCAAGGCGCAGGTGCGCCGGCGGGAGTTCGAGGATTTCCGTTTCAAGGACGGGGAGTCCATCGAGGACTTCGGGATGCGCCTCTCCGCCCTCGTCGTCGATCTGGAGCTGTACGGCGACCCCGTCACCGAGCACAAGGCGATCCAGAAGTTCCTCCGCATGGTGCCGCGGCGGTACCGCCCGATGGCCATGGCGATCGAGTCCTTAATCGATCTGAAAACCATGTCTATTGAGGAGCTCGTCAGACGTCTCTCGGCCTGTGAGGATCACTATGATCTTGACGATGGCTCACAACCCACCAGTTGCCTACTACTCACCCACGAGGAGTGGTTGGCCCGGGAAAGATTGGGCGGAGGCGGGGGATCGTCCGCCAGCAGCGTCGGCAATGGCGGCAAGAACAAGTCTCCCGCGAAGCCCAAACCACAAGGCGGTGGAAAAGGCGCGACCGGGAACGCCGGGGCAGGAGGCTCCGGTGGGTCAGGAGGCAAGAAGAAGAAAGGGAAGTGCCATCACTGCGGCATCGCAGGGCACTGGAAGAAGGAGTGTCGCACGTGGCTCCGCGAGTAGGAGCAGAAGGGCAAACCGGAGCAGGCAAACTTGGCTGTCGCTGACGTAGAGCATGACCATGGCCTCTACATGGTCGTCGCCGTCGCCGACGATGCTACTCAGCTCGTCGCACCCGAGGAAGTACACCTCAATGAAGAGAAGGTCATGCCCGTCCCCTCGCTGGACGGAGTGTGGTTCTTCGACACCGGGGCGAGCAGTCATATGACTGGCGACCGACGCATGTTCTCGGCGATGGACGAGAGCGTGCGAGGCACGGTGCGATTCGGCGATGGATCTGTGGTGGAAATACGCGGGCGCGGCTCTGTGGTATTCCGGTGTCAGGCCGGAGGCCAGCGCGTGCTCACGGGGGTGTTTTTCATCCCGAGTCTACGCACAAACATCGTCTCCGTGGGGCAGCTGGATGAGGCGGGTTGCATCATCGACATCAAGGATGGGGTCATGGCGATCCACGACCCGTCGCGTCGCGTTCTTGCGTGCATCAGGCGGTCCACGAACAGGTTGTACATCGGCGCCCTCACTGTGGACGCGCCGGCGTGTCTGATGGCAGTCGGAGACGATGAGGCATGGCGGTGGCACACACGCATGGGCCACCTCCACTTTCGGGCAGTGCGTACCATGGCAAGCAAGGAGCTGGTACGGGGCATGCCGGTGATCGACCGCGTAGAAGAGTAATGTGATGGGTGTACCCTGGGGAAGCAGCACCGAGTGCCATTCCCATAGGCCTCGGCGCACAGCGCGGAGCATGGGCTGGAGCTCGTCCACACTGACCTCTGCGGCTCCATCGAGCCCACGACACCCGGAGGCAACAAGTATTTCCTGCTGGTCGTCGATGATTTCAGCCGGTACATGTGGCTGGAACTGTTGAGAACCAAGGACGAGGCATACTATCGCTTCAAGAAGATACAAGCCATGGCGGAGGCGAACGGGCAGTGCAAACTGTTAGCTTTCAGATCAGACCGCGGCGGCGAGTTCAACTCAGCGGAGTTCAGAAGCTACTGCGAGCAGCGTGGCATTCAACACTGCACCATCGCGTTGTACTCCCCACAGCAGAACGAGGTGGTCGAGAGGCGAAACCAGACGGTGGTAGAGATGGCAAGGTGCATGTTGAAAAGCATGGCCATGCCGGCGTTCTTCTCGGCCGAGGCCGTGCGGACGGCATTCTATTTGCTGAACCGCGCACCGACAAGGAGCTTGGACGGCGTCACCCCCTACGAAGCTTGGCATGGCCGCAAGCCCATAGTGCATCACCTGCGCACGTTCGGGTGCACAGTACACGTGAAGAACGTCGGGCTAGGGATCACAAAGCTAAGCGATCGTTCGACGCCAATGGTGTTCGTCGGCTATGAAGAGGGATCCAAAGCCTACTGCATTTACGATCCCGTCAACAAGAAAGTACGGGTAACTCGCGACGCGCTCTTTGAGGAAGGCAGGCCGTGGGCATGGAGCACTCCGGGCGCGGGAACGGACGCCCCAGCACCGGGGACGTTCATCGTGGTCTACACCACGGAACACGGCACCCAGGAGCAGGACAGGGGGCTGGACTCGACACCTCCAACACCTCGGAGCCCAGCCACGCCATCTATGTCGCCGCCAGTGGTGCCGCTTTCAGCTTCAGGCAACAAGTCCACAGGCAGCACAGCTGTGCCAGACACGCCCACGGCTACACCGCCCGCGACGACCACGCCCCTGCCAGCTACACCGAGCACCCCTACCACAGAGATTCGCTGGGCCTCGCCCCAAGTGAAGATGGAGATCGACTGGATACGGACACTGGAAACGTCCGATATCGACGCGTCTCCTGCATCATGGATGAGACTGAGGGGGAGGCCGTGCGCGAGGCAATGGAACAGTGCCTGCTCAGCGCCGAGGAGCCAGCAAGCATTGTGGAAGCCCTAGAAGATGGAGCATGGAAGAGCGCCATGGATGCTGAAATGGATTCAATTACAGAAAACTGCACCTGGGAACTGTCTCCTCTTCCTCGAGGGCACAAAGCCATTGGACTTAAGTGGGTCTACAAGGTAAAGCGTGACCCCGAAGGAAAGATCCTCAAGTACAAGGCCAGATTAGTCGCAAAGGGCTATGCGCAGCGGGAAGGGGTAGACTTTGAAGAGGTATTTGCACCTGTTGCTCGCATGGAGACGGTGCGGCTGTTCCTGGCCCTCGCCGCGCACGCCAGATGGGAACTGCACCATATGGATGTGAAATCGGCGTTTCTCAATGGAGAGCTCGCCGAGGAGGTGTACGTGACACAGCCGCCCGGGTATGCAGTAACTGGGAGAGAACACCAAGTGCTAAAGCTGAAGAAGGCACTGTATGGACTCCGTCAGGCACCTAGAGCATGGTATGCTAAGCTGGATGAGACAATTTCGTCACTCGGTTTCCACAAGAGCAAGCTCGAGCACGCAGTGTATCGTAGGGGCGATGCAGACTCTTATCTACTCGTTGGTGTCTATGTGGATGATCTCATCATCACAGGCACAGACCCTGCACAAATCTCTGAATTTAAGAAGGAGATGCAGAGGCTGTTCAAGATGACAGACCTAGGGTTGTTGAGCTACTATTTGGGAATTGAGGTAACCCAATCCGAGGGGCTAATCACTCTCTGTCAGCGAGGTTACGCAGAGAAGATCTTGGAGCTGGCTGGAATGAGCGATTGCAACACCTGCAATAGACCCATGGAGTGCAGACTTAAACTGAAGAAAGAGGACGAAGCCAAGGTTGCGGATTGCTCCCTCTACCGCAGCGTGATCGGAAGCCTGAGATACTTGGTTCACACAAGACCAGATATCACTCATGCAGTTGGCATCGTCAGCAGATTCATGGAAAAGCCCACCGCCACACATTGGACAGCAGTTAAGCAGATACTCAGGTATGTCAAAGGTACACTGGGATATGGTTGCCGGTATGTGCGTGGTGGCAGTGGCACTCTGCTGGGTTACAGTGACAGTGATCACGCAGGTGATGTGGGAGATCGTAAGAGCACTTCTGGCAATGTTTTCTTCCTGGGTAATAACCCTATCTCTTGGACATCTCAGAAGCACAAGGTGGTAGCCATCAGCTCATGCGAAGCAGAATATGTGGCAGCGACGGCAGCAACCTGTCAAGGCCTCTGGTTGAGCAGGCTTCTGAATGAGATGAAGGGAGTGGAGCCAACGAGATTCAAGCTTCTGATTGACAACAAGTCAGCAATTGCATTGGCAAAGAACCCAGTCCACCATGACCGCAGCAAGCATATAGATGTTAAATTTCATTTCATCAGAGAGTGCATTGAGGTGGGCCAGGTGGAGGTGGATCATGTTAGGACGGACTACCAGCTTGCAGATGTGATGACCAAGGCACCCGGGCGTGTGCGATTCGTGGAGATGCGACAACAGCTTGGGGCCAGAGAGATTCACAAGGGGAGCTGAGCTTAAGGGGGAGAAGTGTTGGCATAAGCTCGACAGCTGGTTAGGATAGTCTGAAGGTTTAGTAGCTCATTTATCTTTTCTGTTGATTGTAATAACACGTGTGCATGGAGACTATAACATGCACACGCACGATCGTAGACTGGGACGTTGCCCACCCCTCCTCGACGCCTTGATTCTCTCCCGGTGGACTCGGTGCTGTGACCCGTGGTCGTGGGATGGCGCGGTCATCTCGGATCAGAGCATGCCGCCGGGAGTTAGTTAGAGACACTGTAAAACCGTGGCAAAAGAGGTGGATCGAATAACAGAAAGAAGGTAGAGTTTTGAGCTGCCGAAAATACATCCACTGTCGAACTACCTCTCGCGCAAATCCTCTCGAGTTCTTCCTCCTCCTATCGTTAGATCAGCAACGACAGTGCCTAGTTCACCAAAAAAACATCCAGATAGACGAACATGAACACACAATCCAGAGGAGAAAGGTCATGTAATCCAATTGAATGGAGATATTAATATATTTTTCTATATACATGGTCAAACATAAGGAAGTTGACTTAAGACAGAGAACTTCAAATATCTTGGAGTGGAGGTAGTATAACTCTGCTCACTCAATCATATGACGGAAAGATAAATACTCAGCAATTTATCGACTATACATAGCATTAACCATTGAAATTGCAGTATCTCTTTCAAGCTCGCGCACCCGCTCATAATGGACAAGATAGATAAATACCTATAGAGTGGGATCAGCCCATCATAAACCCACAGAAAGGCACACCCTGCTGGAGAACTGCAAGATGAGGGTAAATACAAGCAAACAAAAGGGACATCACACGATAACCTTGTGAAAGCATGCGAAGAAAGTAAAGATTCGTTCAGAAACGCATCCAAAAGAATTTCAACTAAAAATAAACGTATGAATTGGCAGGGACTATGGTTGGGGAGGATTAACATGCATGCACACTCGCTCTTAGCATTCTCACTTGATTTAGCTCTGCGAATTGCACTTAACCGACACACTGATGTAGGAATTTCTTTTATCTCAAACTGAGCAATAAACTTTATTAACCATTAAACTGCTATTGTGCTTTATGTTGCTTATTTAGTAAGGCGACATATAGGACCTTTAAGAAATATGCTGTAGCCTAGTGATATGGACTTTGTGATCTGTCTCAACCAACAGGGGTTCAACTCCTGACACTGACAGGAGCGATTAATTATGGTATCTCACGGTCATTTCTATCTTAATTAAAGTTACACCGGGCTCCTCTGTTGGACTAATTTTAAGAAGTGTTCAGAAAACCTAGAACCTTAGGGTGAGAAATTGCTACAGTGACAAGGCTTCAGAACAGATAAGTAAGACTAGTGTATAGTTCTACAGAGAAGTACTGTACAAGACCAAACAATTTAGACCACAAGCAGTATGCAGAAGCTCACCTGATTGTTGCAGTGTTGCTTCTTTTGACTTGTTTGACTGCATTCTTGGGGGTAATGAACCTTCAAATGTTAAAGATCTAATTGGAAGTCCTCAGATGCTATTGGTCGGCTCCCACCACAGTTGACTGAAGAGGTTATGAAGGCCATGGTACCACCTTCAGCGTACCAGCATTGCCAATTAGCAAGTGTTCAGAGTCCCGACTCCTGAGTTCAATTAAGTTGGTCGAGACAGGCTAACAGTGCAACACAGCACAGCTTTTGCAACAAGTACACAATAATGTGGCACAACTTTCAGAGAAATTAAAGGGAGAAAAGAGCCATGATAGTGTAAATACATTTCCCCCAATAACTAACTTGTTTGGGATCAATTACATGCTAGTACTCACCAGCTACACCCTGAGTTGCTCAAGTCAAGCAAAAGGTGCTAGCATGACATCAACCTTACCTTGAGCTATTCCAAGGCTCCAAGCTATGAATACTTTCTGCCAGTGTTGGGTTTCAGTTACTTATGTCTTGCATGTCGTTTACTGCCAAAGTGTCCAGTACTTTGCACACCTTGAAGGCTCAGTGTCTATCTGTTCAGATGCCCCTCTTTGAAAAGATTGTCCCGTTTAATTGTTAATATCCAAAATTGTTATGATACACACGAAATATGACACTTCTTTTCTTTTTTGCATTGAAACAACGGTGCATGATAAACAAAGTAGTTGCTAGAGATTTAATACATCACAACATCTTCAGTTTTCTCAATTAAGGAAAAACTATATAACAAAAGCGGTTTTACAATTATGTACTCCCTCCGTTCCTAAATATAAGTTCTTTTAGAGATTTCACTAGAGGGCTATATACGGTGTAAAATGGATGAATCTATACTCTAAAGTATGTCTATATACATCCGTACGTAGTTCTTTTAGTGAAACATCTTAAAAGACTTATATTTAGGAACGGAGGGAGTATATGCAAAGTGTACATTTGATATTTCGGCTAGACAAAGAAGCCTTCAGAGGCATTTTCTAAATTACTTAGGTCATTCCAGGCAACATATCAACCTCCAACTAGACAGACATTCTGTAAACACCGACCTCTCAAAAATAGCATTTACCTATTTTGTCCTTACCAAATCAAGTGCAGGACACAACACATAAATAATGATCTAGCTTCAAAAAGGGAAAGGTAAGTACGAAAGTAAACAACTCGTAAGCACTTTAAGTTAGATCTTTATCTCTATGTCCGCACATAAAACTGGCAATTCAATTCAAACACATGATCCAGACAGGAATGTACACGCCTTTGATGTCACATTTCCACAACACTCCTTTCACAATATTCTTCCCCTCTCACTTTGATTGAATTCAGGTGCACAACACGTGCACTTCAGTGCCACTTGAGCCTATATTTTTCTTCAATCCCATCTGCCACATCAACCTCCTAGTTTACTCGACAGCATGCCACCTACCAACCTCTGCATATATGTTGGACATGACTACATAGGTTGCACTTAACTAAAGGTTAAGTTCAGCAAAACCCCTTCCTATCCTCTCAGCTACATCAGCCCTATCATATATCTTGCAACCTTTCATCATACTTCCCCACATGCTAACACTGGGCTGAATAGGCATCAATTGCATCATCCTCTCAACCTCTCCTAAGTGACCTGCACGGCTCAAGAGATCAATCATACATCCATAATGTTTTGCCGTTGGTCTGATGCCGTAAAGAGTCAGCATGGAGTCAAAATATTTCCTGCCTTCATCCACCATCCCTGCATGACTGCAGCAGTAAGCACGCCTACAAAGGCAACATGGTCTGGAACAACGCCACCATACTCCATCTACTTGAAGAGCTGCACTGCATCTCTGCCTTGGCCATGCTTTGTTAGACCTTTCAGCCTGAGCATTGATAGTTGTGGATGACACTAGGAGAGTTGGGACAATTTTCGTTGGTTTATTTCTCACACAAATGCCATGCCAACCTGAGGGGTTGGGGATACATATTTATAGGCTGCTAGCCAGCCAAGCATATGCTAAGATGCTAGTCTAAGATGCTGCTAAGATGCTAGTCTAAGATGCTATCCTAACTGCCAGTCCTTGATGGTCAAGGATTCGATCCTAATAGCCACAAGGACCATGTGCTGCAGCCCCACAAAGGACTATGTGCTGCAGCCCCACAAAGACCATAGTACATAGACTTATCCATCATTCTCCCCCTAAGTCTTGTACGTCGTCTTGTGGGAGAGTCGAATCATCCCAATCCTGGAGCAGAGTTCGAGGAACTTGATCCTCCCAAGAGGCTTGGTGAGCAGGTCTGCGAGCTGGTCCGTGGTGTTGATGTAGCTCGCCTCGATGCTCCCTTCTTCCAAACAGATGCGGATGAAGTGATACCTCAGTCGGATGTGCTTGCTCCGTTCGTGGAAAACGGGGTTCTTTGCCAGGGCCAGGGCGGACTTGCTGTCCACCAGGAGCTGCACCGTTCTGGTGTCTCGGACAAGGAGATCACCAAGCAGTCGAGCGAGCCAGAGCGCCTGAGTGCAGGCGGTGGAGGCCGCTATGTACTCGGCCTCACAGCTGGACAGGGCCACCACCTGCTACTTGACCGATTGCCAGCTCACGAGACACTTGTCGAGGAAGAAGAGGATCCCGCTCGTGCTCTTGTTGGTGTTGATGTCGCCGGCGTGGTCGCTGTACCCGACGAAGTGTGCCGCCCCCGGACACCTAGGGTAGTGGAGGCCGTGGTCGAGTGTCCCTGCCACGTAGCGGACGGTCCTCTTCACTGCCTGCTGGTGCTCCGACGTCGGTCGCTCCATGAACCGACTAACATAGCCCACGAAGAATGCCAAGTCCGGCCGCGTGTGGGCGAGGTAGCGAAGGCTCCCCACAAGGCGTCGGTACTGCGTAGCGTCCACTTCCTCCGTCGTGCTGTCGCGGCTCAATTTCAGCCTCTCCTCCATCGGAGTGAGAGCTGGGTGGCAGTCGGTGAGCCCAGCTAGCTCAACGATGCGCTTGGCGTAGGCGGACTGTCGAAGCGCGATCCCGGAGTGATCCTGGTGCACCTCGATCCCTAGATAGAAGGAGAGGAGCCCCAGATCACTCATCTGGAAGGTGGCCTTCATGTCTTCCTTGAACGCCGCCACCTCTGCATCTTTGATGCCGGTAATCACCAAGTCGTCAACATAGACGCCCACCAGCAGGGCATTTCCTCCACTGCCCCGTCGGTAGACGGCCGCCTCATGCGGGCTTTGCTCGAAGCCCATCTTCTTTAGCGTGGAGTCCAGCTTGGCGTTCCACGCCCTAGGTGCATGTCGTAGGCCGTAGAGAGCCTTACGCAGGCGGAGTACCTTGCCCTCCTAGCCGGGGATCGCAAATCCCGGTGGCTGATGCACATAGACTTCCTCCTTCAAGTAGCCGTTGAGGAATGCCGACTTGACATCCATGTGATGGACACGCCAGCTCTCCTGGGCAGCTAGCGCAAGGAGAAGTCGCACGGACTCCATCCGTGCCACGGGAGCGAAGGCGTCGTCGAAGTCGACTCCTTCCTGCTGCAAGAAGCCTCGGGCCACCAAGCGAGCCTTGTGATTGATGATGGCGCCGGCTCCATCCCTCTTCAGCTTGAACACCCACTTAAGGGTGATTGCACGGTAACCACGAGGGAGGTCAGCGAGCTCCCAGGTGCGGTTCTGCTCGACCGCATCCATCTCCAACTGCATCGCGGCGCGCCATGCCGCGTCTCTCTCGGCCTCTGCAAAGGACCGAGGTTCGCCGTCCTCACACGCGAGTTGTAGCTGCGCCTCCAAGTCGCTTGGCACCAGTCCCGGCACCGGCTGGTCGCCAAGTAGATTATCCATCGTACGATACCGCAGCGGTTCGCCGCTATGATACGCGTCGATGCGCTCCTCGTCGTGAGTAAGCGGGGAAGCAAACTTCATCGGGTTGTGCTCTGCGTGAGCTGGTGCTGATGAAGACGAGCCCGGAGTGGTGACTGCCAGGGCTAGAGTATGCGGCATCGCCGGTTGTGGTGCCGTCGGCGTAGCAGGCACCGGAGTCGATGTAGTTTTGGGGGCTGGGGTAGACGTGCTCGGCGAAGAGGAGTTGCTTGCTCCCCCAGCTTCCTTGAAGTGGACGTACTCGACAATGAAGTCGTCATACGTCGGCGTCGAGCCGTCGTCCACCGCCTTGTCCCATTTCCACCCTCGCCCTTCGTTGAACACGACGTCTCGCGCCGTGCGCACACGCTGTGTCTCTGGGTCGATGATGCGGTAGGCCTTTGAGCCCTCCGCATAGCCGATGAAGACTCCCGGAGTACTCCTGTCGTCGAGCTTGCCGATGTGGCCGAGCTCTTTGGCGAACGCAAGGCAGCCAAAGACCCGCAAGTGGGAGACCGCCGGCTTCCGCCCATGCTAGGCCTCGTACGGCGTCCTGCCGTCGAGTGCCTTAGTAGGCGAGCGGTTGAGGATGTAGACGGCCGTTAGCACCGCCTCTCCCCAGAAAACAGCCGGCATCCCTCTCTGCTTGAGGAGAGCCTGAGCCATCCCCACAACCGTCTGGTTGCACCGCTCAACGACGCCGTTTTGCTACGGGTTGTACGGCGCGAAGTAGTGGCGCTGGATGCCCTCATCAGCGTAGTACGACGCGAATTCAGCCGCCGTGAATTCACCGTTGTTGTCAGTGCGCAACACGCGCAGTTTGCGGCCGCTCTCCGCCTCCACAGCAACCTGCGCGCGTCTGATGGCGTCCGCCGCCTCTCCCTTACTGCCGAGGACCATCACCCACCTGTAGCGAGAGAGGTCGTCGACGAGCTGCAGGAAGTAGCGTCGACCTCCTGGTGTGGCTCGCGTCACCGGGCCGCACAGATCTCCGTGCACGAGCTCCAGCCTCTCCTTGGCCCGAAAACTCGCCTGCTGGGGAAAGGGGAGTCGTCTCTGCTTCGTCAGCACACAGATGTCGCAGAACTACTCCACATGGTCGAGGCATGGCAGGCCTCGCACCATCTCCTTGGAACTTAGACGCTTCAGGGCCTCAAAATGAAGGAGCCCAAAGCGCTCATGCCATTGCCACGCCTCGTCGTCCCGACGGACAGCGAGACAGACCGGTTGTGCCACCTGCACATCAAGGACGTAGAGTCAATTTTCACCTCTGGGTACCTTGGCGAGAAGGCGACGCTGGCGATCCCAGATGCGTAGGACCCCATGCTCAATCAGCACGCGTGAGCCGTTCTCATCCAGCTGTCCCAAGCTGATGATGGAGTTCCTTAGCGTGGGGATGTAGTAGACCCCGGTGAGCAGCCGGTGCTCTCCCGTCTTGGTGGTGAAGATGACGGAGCCGACGCCCTTAATTTCCACAGCTGAGGCATCCCCAAACTTGACGGAGCCTCGCGCGTCGGAGTCGAGCTCGGCGAAGAATTCCCTTCGATCGGTCATGTGGTGGGTGGCGCCGGTATCGAGGCACCACCCCGCAGTCTTGTCCTTCCCGGAGCCATCGCCGAGAAGAGCGTGTGCTTTTGGCTCGTCGAGGTGGAGGAGAGCCTTTGCGACTGGTGTCGCTGAAGGTAGCTCGATGCTTGCATGCGCCATGAACAGAGCCGTCTCCTCCTCCGCCTGTGCGACGTGAGCCTGGCCTTGTCGTGGTTGTTGACACTCATTGGCCCAATGGCATGAGTCATCTCCTCCTCCTCCTCCACCCAACACTGGGACCAACATCCCTGACCACAGTCCGGACCTCGTAGAGGCCGCGGTCCTGGTCGTTGCAGCCGCCGTCGCCGTGCGCAGCTCCACCTGGAGCACTGGCGTGCTCAGCTGCCCACTGCGCCGTCCGCTCTTGCGCCACTTTGGCACGGTCTGCGTCGGCGCCGTCGTCCGCAGGCGCGAAGCCGTTGGAGCTGTCGGAGCCGACGCGGAGTGCCTTGGCATCCGCCGTAGCCTCACGTGCTGCCTCCGCTGCTGCTGCTGCTTCTACCTCCGCCCTGGCTGCTTCTACCTCCGCTCTGGCGGCTGCCAGCTCCGCTGCAGCCAGCCTCGACACCCTTGCTGCCGCAGCTGCTGCTACTACAGCTGCTCGCTCACGCTCCTCTGCCACGGCGCGCTCGGCCTCCTGCCGGCGCCGTATGCTCGAGGTAGTCGTGTGCTGAGAGCGACCTGCAGACATGGCTCGCTGCAAGGGTGTTGTTGCGTGAAGAGGAGGTTGTTGCTGACGAGCTGCTGCTCGACAGTCCGGAGGGAGGAAGGTAACTAGGGGCAGTCGGAGCAGCTGCTGCTACCGGCTTAGGCTGCTCAGCTCCCGGTGAGAGAGGTGAGCAGGAAATGCTCAGGGTACAAGATAACGAGGCTCTGATACCAGGATTGGGATGATTCGACTCTCCCACAAGACGGTGTACAAGACTTAGGGGGAGAATGATGGATAAGTCTATGTACTATGGTCTTTGTGGGGCTGCAGCACATAGTCCTTTGTGGGGCTGCAGCACATGGTCCTTGTGGCTGTTAGGATAGAATCCTTGACCATCAAGGACTGGCAGTTAGGATAGCATCTTAGACTAACATCTTAGCAGCATCTTAGACTAGCATCTTAGCATATGCTTGGCTGGCTAGCAGCCGATAAATATGTATCCCCAACCCCTCAGGTTGGCATGGCATTTGTGTGAGAAATAAACCAACGAAAATTGTCCCAACTCTCCTAGTGTCATCCACAAATGCTCAGGCTGAAAGGTCTAACATGCTTCGCCAAACTGATGATCATGCTTGTCCATGCCATCAAATCCTTTCCTTTGACACAATGAAATATCTGGAGCACGCTCTGCGCATTTCCTGTTTATGAATACATATCCATTAGAGATGTGCAAACTGCAACATGTCGACAACAATTAGTCTTCTCCATGTATGCATGAACCCCTCGGCTTAAGTCTGTACCTTCCTTAGGCCTTGTTCGGTTGCAACGGATTTGAAAAGGGATTGGAGTGAATTGGGGAGGATTAAATCCCCTGTAAGTCAAAATCCACCTCAATCCCCTTCAATCCTCTCTAATTCCCTTGTGATGGGGATTAACTGAACAAGCCCTTAGATGTACAAGCGCGCAGTATGCTCAGCCATGTCACCTTATCAGGCTTCATCCCAGCAGAATGAATAGCAGCAAAAGCTTCCAGAACCTTATCCGACCTTCCATGACGATTGCAGACCTCAACCATAGCTTTCCAGGACACCTCGTTCCTTTGAGGAATTGCATCGAACACTTCAATTGCAACACTGAGACCACCACATCTGGCATACATACACTCATACAGAGTACCGCCGTGGCAAGAGCAACATCGAGCAATACGGGCTCGACGCGCCAGCGCCGGAGCGTGTCGTGTACCCACCTCCCGCTATCCATGTCGCCGCACTGCGCGCACGCTGTCATCACCTGCGCGACCGTGACACTATTAATTACCTCCTGCCCGCTCGCCACAGCTTCCCTGAATAGCGCGACCGCATCCCGCGCCTCCCCAGCCGCGGCGTGCCCAGCGATCATCGCCGTCCAGGTGACGACGTTGCGGTTGCGCGCGGCGTCGAACACCGCCCGAGCGGAGGCGGCGTCGGCGGCGGCTGCCGCGTAGGCGTGAACGAGGGTGGAAGTGACATACACATCCGCGCCGTGGCCAGACTTGGCAAGCTGCGCGTGGAGCCGTCGAGGCACCGAAGGGCGCCGCCGGCATGCCGTGGCGCCGCGGCGCGTGCCTGGGCGAGCGCCTTGAGGGCGAAGGGAAAGGTGAAGTGGTCTGGCGCGAAGCCCGCGCGCAGCATAGCCCGGAAGGCCAGCAGGAGGTCGCGGTGGTCTGCAGCGCGGCGGAGGAGGACGTTGTAGAGGTGGAGGGGGTGGTGGCGCGAGTCGCCATGGGCAACCTGCTCCACCAGCTTGCATGAACGAATACTCTACGGATGATTTCTCTCCTTCGCCAGCCGCGTCCGATGCCATCAGATCCCATTTCATCGTGTGGCGCGGAAAGTCCATACCATACCTGGCCAAATGTGCCGGCCCGGCGTAATTGTGCCAGGCACGACACGGCCCGTCTAGGTCCGATTAATATACGGGCCGTGCCGTGCCAGCCCGCGTGCCGGCCTCCTAGGCCAAAGCACGACACGTAAATTAATTGGACCGGCCCGCGACACGCTAGGCCCACGGCACGCTGGCTTATTTTGATTTAAAAAATAAAACAGGGTAGAAAATTCATCTCCTGCTCCCTTTTCCCACGCGCCCCCCTTTCCTTTCCCGCGTGCCCCCCTCCCGCCCACCCGCCCGTGCCCCGCTGACTGCGCCCCCAGATCTATCGGCCCAAGACGTGCCCCCCGCCGGCCCGCCTCGCTCCCTCCTAATCGGGTCGTGCCGTGTTGGCATGCGGGCTCGGGGTGGCGGCCCGGGCACGGTCCACGGCGTGCTCGTGCCTGGCCCGAGCACGATTAGCCCGTGTCGGGCCGGGCCCATCTCGTGCCTGGCCTGCGGGGAGTCGTGCCGGCCCGTCAGGCACGACCCGTTTGGCTAGGTGTGGTCCATACTTGGCCAAACGGGTCGGCCCGTCATGGCATGTCTGGGCCCGATTATTAAACTGGTCGTGCCGTGTCGGCCCGCGTGCCAGGCAACCAGACCCAACCACGGCACGCTTTCTAATCGGGCCGGCCCGTCGGCACGTCAGGCCCGCTGGCCTGCTAGGATTTTAATATTTTAAGCTGCTATTTGGGCCGATTTCAGTTTTTTGGCTATTATTTGGACCGGTTTTGACATTTTAGACTATTTTTGAGCTAATATTAACCTATTGGGCTTTATTTTTATCTCATATATATAAAAAAATAAAAAATAAAACGTTAAACTGGTTGTACCGTGTCGGTCCGCGTGCCGAGCCTCCAGGTCCAGGCACGGCCCGAGGCGTGCCACGTGCCTGGCACGGCCCGTTTAGGTCGTGTCGGGCCCGGCCCATGTTGTGCCTGGCCTGTGGGCAGTCGGGCCGGCCCCGTTTGGCCAGATCTGGGAAAGTCTATGTGTTCCATGTACGACAGTAGCCCATCTATCTTAGTTTTGTGACCTCTAGTAGGTAGCTAGCTTGAACTTTTCAGTTCAACGTTGATCACGGTGTTGTACTACAAGCTCATAACTCAAGCTGGTCATAATGGAGAGTATAGTATCATGCATATAATATTATTGTATAATATAATCTCTATAATGCATAGTATCATAAATTAATACTACCTCTGTCACGGTTTAGAAGACACAGTTAAATTTACGTGCATTTCCACAGTAGACAAGGTTTAAGGCGCATTGCATTTACTCCTAGCTTCTAATTAGTACTCTGTTGTACTATTTTTATATGCATGTGTAGTGTGTATGTTATTTTTTAACTCATTTCACAACCAATCAATAACCACCTAGATTCTAGAGAATTTCCATGCACGTCTTCTAAACCGTGACGGATGGAGTATCATAGATGGCCTTATTTATTGACATGCATGACACATGGTAGCATAGTATTTAACATCTTATAGTATCTACCTATGTTAATCTAACCCTCTCTCTCTCTTCTTTAATTGTCTGCCACATCATCATGTTTGCTAGTCTCAGGTAAATGATACTACCTAAGTTACTCCTACTATGGCCAGCCTCATGAGGCAAGGTTGCTTTGGATGTAGTGTCAAAGATGTCGTTGTCACTGTCTTCAAGGCATGCCATGGCAGCATTACTGAAGCAGCCGAGCCGCTGTCGCCGCATCGTTGTGACTGTTGAAGCACGCCGTTACACCATCATCAAAGCAGTTATGTCCGTCGTCACAGTAGTGACGCATCCACCATGATTGTCCAAGCATGACATCACATCATCACCATAACTATTCGAAGCACGTCGTCGCAAAATCAACATGGCCGACGAAGCATACCGTCACAACAGCATTGCGACCGTCGAAGCACACCACCGGCATTCGAAACATGTCATCACGCCATCGCCGCGGCCGCTGCAACATGCCTCGTAGCATCATCGCGGCCATCGAAGCATGCCGTCATGGCATCGTTGCAACCGTCGAAGCCTGGCATAGGTGTCGAAGCATGTGGTTGTGCTAACGCCGCGGCCGTTGCAACACGCCTCGTAGCATTCCTGCGACTGTCGAAGCAAGCCATCACGACATCGTCACAGCTGTCGAAGCTCGCCACGGGTGTTCGAAGCATGTCGTTACGCTAACGTCGCGGTCGTTGCAACACGCCTCGTACAATCGTTGCGGCGGTCGAAGCAAGTTGTCGCAATATCCTCGAAAAAGGCGAGATGTCGTCGTATCATTGCGCGACCATCGAAGCATGCCATCGCGACATTGTCACAACCAGGGGCAGAGACAGGGGGACGAGCAGGGGCCTGGGCCCCCCTAATGATGGATAAAACCTGAAGCATTTACTATATATTTGGCCGATATAAGCAAGTATATATGTATTTGCCCCCCCCCATCAGTGGCCATATATAAATTCTGGCTCCACCACTGGTCACAACCGTCGAAGCCCGCCATGGGTATTCGAAGCATGTTGTCGTGGTAACGGCAGGACCGCAACAACAGGCCTCGTAGCATTGCCACGATGGTCGAAACAAGCCATCGCAACATCCACGAAAGCAATTTATCTTTATTTAAGGCCTAAGGAGCAAATATATATTACACAAGACTTGAGATGCAAGAAAAGTAAACATAGACTAATAAGGCCACCTAGACTAATACTAATACTTCTCAACACCCCTAACCTTCCTCCTTCTTTCCTGCCGCTCAAATCTTATCCTCACATGGTCTTCCTCTTTCCATCCAATCCTTCCCGTACTCGCTTCTCCCCACCTCCCATCATCCATTCACCTCCACGAAAGCCACATCGTCACCGCCACCCGATCATGAACCGCTCCAATCAGGCGCACGTGTTCTCCTACCCCAAATCTACAACCCGTGAGGAATCTCTCCATTTCTGTAAGTAGTGGAGAGCTCCTCACATGGAGAGATGCTACGAGGGTGATGTGACGAAGATGTTGCGGCGGCGACAACGATACTGTGACGACGTGTTGCGATTGCGTGCTAAGACAGTCTTGCTGCGACAACATCTTTGTTGTGACGACGTTGCTGCAATGGAGGCTTTGGCTGGTCCGGCGTTACTGTGAGATGCCGTCGTGACACGAACAAGTGTTGTGACAGATGCTGTGACGACATCTTTGACAACTCTGGTGATGTTGGGGACGGTGACGCCGTGCTGCGATGGCTCCTCGGGTTACTCCGGCAATGATGCAACTGCTTCGTCGTGCTGTGAACATGTGTTGTGATGCCGTCTCAACTGCGTGGCGGATGCTGCGACAACGGCTCTGATAGCTCTCATGATGCCGCGAACGGCGACGCCATGCTGCGACATAGTGATGCTGCAACGACGCCTTGGGCTCCAAGGGGCGATGTTGCGACAGCAATGTCATGCTACAAGCAGTGCTCCAATGACCAGGAACGTGCTGCGAGGCGGTGCTACAACATCGCTACTGTGCTGCAAGGCCGATGCGTAAACCGTGCAGGACATTCCGACGACGCTCCAACGAAGCTCTGGTTTGGTGCTGCTGGGATGCTGTCGTGTTGTGTGAGGGCTGCATGTGGCAATCATTGTTTGTTTTGAACATAAACAACCAGCGGAAGGCGACAACTGAGTCGTGGACTCGTGGGTGGAGCTCGAACAGATGGTTGTGACTATGCACATCCAATGGCTGATTCGGCGGATGTTTTTTCACTTCATGGCATCCGGGTGATGCCTAGCAGCCGCCTCATTATAAGGCCAACTCTCATTTTGTTCGTATCCGTTTGCTTTGAAAAAATGGACGTTGTTGCCTCTTTTATGGATGTGATGTGTATAAATATAGTATTTTCACCATTACACAATGTGGTGCGCATAAATATTGTTTTGAGAAATAAAATTTTACTAACCTTAACCAAATTTATAAAGAAAAACATATACATCTAGAATATCAAATATATTTTATTAGATACATCACAATATGTACTTTCATATTATATACATATTGGTATTGTAGATACAAATAGTTTTGGTAAAGTTTGCAAACTTTGGTTTTTCAAAAAACTCATATGCACTACGGGGCTATTTGGTTTGAGACTAAATTTGTCAAAGGTTGTCACGTCTATGGTTTGGTAAGTTTGATCAAGCCGCATCTCACACAAGCCACACTAGAGTTCCACGTCACATACACTCAAAAAGTGTGGCAAGATTTCCTTAGGCTTGCCAACTTGTGGCTCTCATTTTAAAGAATTAACCTTAGGCAAGTGTGACAACATTGTATGGCAAAGTATGGAATTGCTAGGTGTAGAACCAAACAACTGCTACATTGTGGAATGGAAGGAGTATAAGCTGAGCGATGAAACTAACCTAGGTGCTAAATGTTGGCCACTTCCATTGTTGTTATGTGTGGGTGCCTTTATTGTGGTCGTCGTCAATGCTCTGACTTGACAGCTGAGGATCCCAATCCATGGGCGTATAACGTGTCCTTTAGAAATGACAAAAGGGGCTCAATGACGTACAAGGATCGGAAATTCTTGACCGTGAGGCGGAGGAGATCAGCAGCGGGCTTGACCGTGAGGCGGAGGAGATCAGCAGCGGGCTTGACCGTGAGGCGGAGGAGATCAGCAACGGGCTTGACCGCAAGGCGAAGGATATCAACGGCGGGGCCTCCGAAGAGATCGTCGGTGGTTGAACCAGAGGCGTAGTGGATAGACCACTTAACCTATCACATAGCCTGCATCAAGCCGCCACTGCCGATGAGCTTGGTGTCGTAGACGGCTTCAATGAGATACAGAAATACACCAGCACACTAACATGAAGCCTTCAGCGTGACAATGTAGTTAGCGTCCTCATGGCCTTTCGCGGTGAGGTGTTCCTCCAGGATCGACAAGTTGGCACGAACGGCGGCTGCCTCGCCATTGTGCGACAGAGAGCCAACGATAGACCTTTTTTTTGTCGTACGCTCCTCGGGCTCCCCAAGATATTCGGTCGGGTTTAGGGGCGACTCTCTGAAGTAAGGAATGGGGATGGGGATCTGGGAGGAAGGGTCACCACACACATTATCTAAAAATTCAGGGCGGCGAGGGTATGGAAATCGTTGGGCAACATGAACTTATCTATCTAAGAGAAAAGGGGCTGACCGATAGAGGTTGGCGATGGAGGGTATCAGCGGCGGTGAGCTAGGGTTCGGGTTCGGGAAGGGGGTTGGTGTGTGTGGACTCTAGAGGGGGGAGGTGTGTTGTTTGAGGAAATGACATGGCTAGTGAAATTTTTAATAATGGTGGGGTGGTGGTGGTGGACAATGGAGAACGACAATTGAAATGCGTGGGCTACTATTTTTTTAGTAAAGTCGATGTTGGAGGAGTGAGGGCGACAGTTCAAATACAACAAAGTCACATACGGTTCAAGCATAATAATTGTGTACGATGTAAGGAAAATCCGTGGAACCATGAGTTTTTGTATCGCTCAAGTCGATTATCTTTTTTTTTAGATTTTTCAAGGCGGGTTGATGCTAATTAAGGTGGAAATATTTTTTGTCATGCATTCTGGTTCATCACGACGGTTCATCCTAATTTTCATAAGCGGGCATGAAATTCATGCTAAATTTCCACATGCCCATAAATATATGACACAAACATATGGCTAATTTTCACCATGAAATGCCTAATTTTGCAGCAAAAAGTTGACATTAGTTCATACGCTCGCAAATTTAAACAATTCACCGATTTGTATCTAGATGAACTATACAAAATATTCACTACGTCATGGATGCGTACAAATGTTGCACCGTCACCTTCATCGTGACCGTCCTCGGCTCAAAAGGAGTTTCCAGAGGAGGTCATCAACTCGATGGTATCCACTAGTTTTCTCGCGGCGACCGGTCGGGCTATGATCCGGACTCTAATTTCCATGATTTGAATGGAACTAACCTGGACTGACGTTGTTTTCTCTAGAACTACCATGGTGTATTTTTGTGCAGAAGCAGAAGGTCTCGTATTGAGCTAAAATCAACGGAGATTTTTTCCATAATATATAGAAAATATTGGCGAAAGAAGTTATTGGAGGAGACCCAACAGGACTTCACGAGCATGTGAGCTCATGGGGCGCTTGAGCCTCGAGCTGACCTAATTCCAACTCCATAAGTAATGTTTTGTGAAAAACATTAAAGACACTTTCATCGTGTTTTGCGAGACGGAGACACCACTACCTCATGTTCTTCCTTGGGAGGGCTGATATAGAGTCCGTTTGGAGCTCCATAGAGGGAGATTCATCGCGATCAACATCACTAACCCTTCTCCATCAACAATCCCATGATGCTCACCGTCGGGAGTGAGTAATTCCTTCATAGGCTTGTTGGATAGTGATGGGGTTGGATGAGATTTGTCAAGTAGTCGAGTCAACTTGTTAGGACATGATCCATAGTATCCACTATGTTCTGAGATTGATGTGCTATGACTTTGCTATTCTTAATGCTTGTTAATTTGGCCCGAGTGCCATGATTTCAGATCTGAAGATATTTTAATTCTATGAATATGATATTATTTTGAATCCTAACTTGCAAGTTATATGCACCTATTATGTGTTGCAATCCGTAGACCCTAAAGTGACAGAAATTGGGATCATCTCCGGTGATGACCATAGTATGAGGAGTTCATATATTCACCATGTGTTAATGCTTTGTTTCGGTTATGTATTAAAAGGAGGCCTTAATATCCCTTGGTTTTCCTTATGGACCCCATTGTCACGGGAGGGTAGGACAAAAACTTTCATGCACGTTATTATTATAAGCACGTATGACTATATACAGAATACATACCTCCATTGTATTGATGAATTGGAGCTAGTTCTGTGTCGCTCTAGGTTGTGGTTGTTACATGATGAATGTCATCCATCATATTGATCCATATCTGATCCAATGCCTACGCTTTTTTCATATTGATCTTCCTAAGTTACTCCTACTACTATTGTTGTTACAAAATGCTAGTGTTATTGCTTTTGTTACTATTGGTACTGTTACCAAACTATCAAAACAATCAAACTCTTGTGCTACTAAACATTTTGCCGTGGAAAGATATTCCAGGTGTGGTTGAATTGACAACTCAACTTATAAGACTCATAAATATTATTTGGCTCCCCTTGTGTCAAATCAATAAATTTGGGTGAAATACTACCCTCGAAGACTGTTGTGGTCCCCTATACTTGTGGGTTATCAAGACATTTTTCTTGCACCATTGTCGGGGATCATAGCTATATTTACCAAGTTCACTTTGGATATCTATTGTTCACCATGAATAAACTAAAATACTCTAGAACGAGGACTGTACCCTCTAACACAAGAGGAGGTAAGGAATTGACATCTAGCTTTGTGATACTTCTCCAACGTATCTATAATTTCTGATTGTTTCATGCTATTATGTTATCATTTTATAACACCTTTTAGGCACTTATCTACCAATTTATATTATTTTTGAGCACTAAGCTATTGACCCAGTGTCAAGTGCCACTTGCTGTTTTCTACATGTTTTTCCACTTTTTAGGTTCCAGTACCAAATGAATGCCAGTTGACGTGAACCTTTTTGCGATTTTTTTTCTGGAGCAAAACAAGACCATGGAGCATCGCAAGAAGGCCGGAGGGCGCACGAGTCCCCCACAAGCCATCAGGGCACAACCTGGAGGGGGGCTGATGGCTTGTGGTTGTCTCGCGGCTCTCCCGACCCTGTTCTCTATCCTATAAATTCTTATTTAACCTAAAACCTATGTGGGAGGTCCCGAAGCACCTTTTACGCCGCCACAAGTCTCTACTCCAACGGGAGGCCATCTAGAGCTCCGTTACAGCACTCTGTCGGAGGGGTATCAATCACGGAGGGCTTGTTCATCAACCTTTCTGTCCTCATGATGATGTGTGAGTAGTTCACCATAGACCTACAGGTCCATAGCAGTACCTAGATGGCTATATCTCTCTCTTTGATCTTCAATACAATGATCATCACATCTTCGCTTTGATCCATATGATGTAACTCTTTTGTACGGTGCGTTTGTTGGGATCTGATGAATTGTGGATTTATGTTCAGATTATTCATGATAAACACTTGAGTCTCCTTTTATATATAATATGATTCTTATGTGCATGATTATGATAGCTTCGTAATTCTCTATGATCTATTGAAATAGTTTGGCTAACTATATTGCTATTTCTTTGGTGAGAGAGGTGCATTGTAGTAGATTCAACCTGTAGAGTTTCTATATCCCAGTGATAGAAGGGAACAAGTTGCGTCTTTGTGTTGCTGCTACTAAGGGTAAAACGATGGGGTTTATTCATATTGGTTGAGTTTACTTTGTCTACATCATGTCATCTTACTCCAAGCATTACTTCATTTGTTATGAACTTAATACGTAGAGAGGCAAGCATAAAAGCGCTCTTGAAGTGAAGTAATAATAATAGGTGGAGGCAGGAGTCGTCCTATTTGTTTATGGACATGATGCCTATATTTACATGATCATTGCCGCGAAAATCGCATAACTATCTAATCTTCTATCAATTGCCCAATAGTATTTGTTTACTCATGAGTACTATGCAACTTTATTCTTGTAGACTCGTGTTGGGCCTCCAAGCGCAGAGTTTTGTAGGACAGTAGCAATTTTCCCTCAAGTGGATGACCTAAGGTTTATCAATCTATGGGAGGCGTAGGATGAAGATGGTCTCTCTCAAACAACCCGGCAACCAAATAATAAAAAGTCTCTTGTGTCCCCAACACACCGAATACAATGGTAATTTGTATATGTGCACTAGTTCAGCGAAGATATGGTGATACAAGTGTATTAATGATAGTAGATATTGATTTTGATAACAATAACAATAAAAACAGCAAGGTAGTGAGTAACAAAAGCGAGCACAAACGGTATTCCAATGCTTGAAAATGAGGCCTAGGATCCGTACTTTCGCTAATGCAATCTCTCAACAATGCTAATATAATTGGACCACATAACAATCCGTCAACGTGCGATGAAGAATCACTCCAAAGTTCCTATCTAGTGGAGAATATAAGAAGAAATTGTTTGTAGGGTACGAAACCACCTCAAAGTTATTCTTTCTGCTCGATCTATCCAAGAGTTCGTACTAAAATAACACAAGTTATCCTTTCTGATTGATCTATATAAGATTTCATACTAAAATAACACCAAAACAAATTCAGATTCATAATACTCAATCCAACACAAAGAACCTCAAATAGTGCCCCAAGATTTCTAGTGGAGAAACAAAGACGAGAACATGCATCAACCCCTATGCATAGATTACCCCAATGTCACCTTGGGAATCCGCGAGTTGAGTGTCAAAACATATATCAATTGAATCAATATGACACCCCATTCTCACCACGTGTATTCATAGCAAGCCATAAATCAAGTACTTGCAAATCCATGAAAGTATTCAATTCGATAAAACAAAATCTTAAAGGGAAAACTCAATTCATCACTATAAGATAGAGAGGGAGAAACACCATATGATCCAACTATATTAACAAAGCCTCTGATACATCAAGATCGTGCCATCTCAAGAACACGAGATATATATTAAACACATAGCTACTGGCAAAAACCCTCAGCCTCGAGGGTGGACTACTACCTCCTCATCATGGTGGCCGCGGGGATGATGAAGTTGGTCACTGGAGATGATTTCCCCTCTATGCTAGTGTCCTGGAACGTCTCTAGATTGGTTTTTCATCAATACAAAGAGTTGCGGCGGCGGAGCATCTCATCTAGGGTTATTTCTGGGGTTTCTCTATTTATAGGAATTTTTGGCACCGGTTTCACATCCAGATGGGCCATGATACTTCCATTTTGCATCATGCTTTCATGTTGATATTTATCGCTTTTTGGGCTGTTATTACACTTCACGGTACAATACTTATGCCTTTTCTCTTTTATTTTGCAAGGTTTACATGAAGAGGGAGAATGCCGGCAGCTGGAATTCTGGCCTAAAAAAGGAGCAAGTTTGAGATACCTATTCTACGCAACTCCAAAATCCGTGAAAATCAACGAGGATTTATTTTGGATTTTATAATAAATACTGGGCCGAAGAAGTACCAGAGGGGCGCCAACAGGAGGCCACAAGCCTGCTAGGCGCGGCCTCCCCCTGGTCGCCCCTTGGGGGCTTGTGGGCTCCCAGCTGGCCCTCTGCCCCCTCTTTTGCTACAAGAAGGGTTTCGTTCCAAAAAAAATCAGGAGGAGGCTTTTCGGAGGATTCGCCACCGCCACGAGGCGGAACTTGAGCAGAACCAATCTAGAGCTCCGGCAGGACGATCCTGCCGAGGAAACTTCCCTCCCGGAGGGGGAAATCGTTGCCATCGTCATCACCAACACTCCTCTCATCAAAGGGGACTCATCACAATCAACATCTTCATCAGCACCATCTCATCTCCAAACCCTAGTTCATGCCTTGTAACCAATCTTTGTCTCACGACTCCGATTCGTACTTGTAAGGTTGCTAGTAGTGCTAATTACTTTTTGTAGTTGATGCTAGTTGGATTACCCGGTGGAAGGTTATATGTTCAGATCCTTGATGCTACTCATTACCTCTCTGGTCATGAATATGATTATGCTTTGTGATTAGTTACTTTTGTTCCTGAGGACATGGGATGAGTCTTGCTATAAGTAGTCATGTGAATTTGGTATTCGTTTGATATTTTGATGTGTTGTATGTTGTCTCTCCTCTAGTGATGTTATGTGAACGTCAACTACATAAAACTTCACCATTATTTGGGCCTATAGGAAGGCATTGGGAAGTAGTGAGTAGATGATGGGTTGCTAGAGTGACAGAAGCTTAAACCCTAGTTTATGTGTTGCTTCGTAAGGGGCTGATTTGGATCCACTAGTTTAATGCTATGGTTAGACTTTGTCTTAATTCTTCTTTCGTAGTTGCGGAAGCTTGCGAGAGGGGTTAATCATAAGTGGGATGCTTGTCCAAGTAAGGGCAGTACCCAAGCGCCGATCCACCCACATATCAAACTATCAAAGTAGCGAACGTGAATCATATGAACATGATGAAAACTAGCTTGACAGAATTTCCCATGTGTCCTCGGGAGCGCTTTACCTCCTATAAGAGTTTGTTGAGGCTTGTCCCTTGCTACAAAAGGGATTGGGCCACTTTGCTGCACCGTTGTTACTTTTGTTACTTGCTACTTGCTATGAATCATCTTGTCACACAACTACTTGTTATGGATAATTTCAGTGCTTGCAGAGAATACCTTGCTGAAAACCACTTGTCAGATCCTTCTGCTCCTCGTTGCGTTCGACATTCTTACTTATCGAAAGGACCACGATAGATACCCTATACTTGTGGGTCATCAAGACTCTTTTCTGGTGCCGTTGCTGGGGAGTGAAGCGCCTTTGGTAAGGAAACATTTATATAGTGTGCTGAAATTTATTGTCACTTGTTGCTATGGAAACTAATCCTTTGAGGGGCTTGTTTGGGGTATCTTCACCTCGAACGGAAGCACGAAGAGTTTCTCCTCAACCTGCTACACCTACTGAAAATATTTGCTATAAATTTCCTTCGGGTATGCTTGATAAACTGCTGGCTAATCCTTTTACAGGAGATGGAACATCACATCCCGACTTGCATCTAATCTATGTAGATGAAGTTTGTGGTTTATTTAAGCTTGCAGGTTTGCTCGAGGATGAGGTCAAGAAGAAGGTCGTTCCCTTTTCTTTGAGGGATAAGGCGTTGACATGGTATAGGCTATGTGATGATACTGGATCATGGAACTACAGCCGGTTGAAATTGGAATTTCATCAAAAGTTTTATCCTATGCATTTAGTACATTGTGATCGGAATTATATTTATAATTTTTGTCCTCGTGACAGAGAAAGCATTTCTCAAGCTTGGGGAGGCTTAAATCAATGTTATATTCATGCCCAAACCATGAGCTCTTGAGAGAAATTATCATTCAGAACTTCTATGCTCGGCTTTCTCATGATGATCGCACCATGCTTGACACTTCTTGTACCGGTTCTTTTATGAAGAGAGATATTGAATTTAGATGGAATTTAGTGGAAAGAATTAAACGCAACTCTGAAGATTGGGAGCTTGATGAAGGTAAGGAGTCAGGTATGAATTTCAAGTTTGATTGCATTAAATCCTTTGTTGAAACGAATACCTTTTGTGATTTTAGCGCTAAGTATGGACTTGACTCTGAGATAGTAGCTTCTTTGTGTGAATCATTTGCTGCTCATATTGATCACCCCAAAGAGAAGTGGTTTAAATATCATCCTCCCTTAGAAGTCAATGTAGTTAAACCCAATCCAGTTGAAGAGAGAGTCATTGCCTATAATGATCCTATTGTTCCCAGTGCTTACATTTAGAAACCACCTTTCCCTGTTAGGATAAAGGATCATTCTAAAGCTTCAACTGTGATACGTAGGGGCTACATTAGAACACCTACACCCCCTGAGAAAATTAGAGTTGAACCTAGCATTTCTATTATCAAAGATCTCCTGTCCAACAATGTTGATGGCCATGATATTCACTTCTGTGAAGATGCTGCTAGAATTGCTAAACCACATGCTAGAGACAAACATAGGCCTGTTGTTGGCACGTCTGTTGTTTCTGTTAAGATAGGAGATCATTGTTATCATGGTTTATGTGATGTGTGTGCTAGTGTTAGTGCAATACCTCAATCCTTATATGATGAAATTAAAGACGAGATTGCACCTGTTGAGATGGAGCCTATTGATGTCATTATTCAGCTTGCCAATAGAGATACTATCTCCCGTGTGGGAATTGTTAGGGATGTTGAAGTCTTGTGTGGTAAAACGAAGTATCCTGCTGATTTGCTTGTTCTTGCTACCACCCAAGATAGCTTTTGTCCCATCATATTTGGCAGACCCTTCCTCAATACCATCAATGCTCATATTGACTGTGAGAAGCAAACTGTCACTGTTGGTTTTGAATGTGTGTCACATGAGTCCAATTTCTCCAAGTTTGGTAGACAACCTCATGAAAAAGAATTGCCTAGTAAGGATGAAACTATTGCCCTAGCTTCTATTGCCGTGCGTCCTATTGATCCCTTAGAGCAATACTTGTTGGAGCATGAAAATGATATGCATATGGATGAAAGGGATGAGATAGATAGAGTTGTCTTAGAACAATATCCTATCCTTAAGAATAATTTGCGTGTTGAACTGCTTGGAGATCGACCCCCACCAAAGGGTGATCCTGTGTTCGAGCTTAAACAGTTGCCTGATACTCTTAAGTATGCTTATCTTGATGAAAAAGAGATATATCCTATTATTATTAGTGCTAGCCTCTCAGAGCATGAAGAAAAGAAGTTACTAAAAACTCCGAGGAAGCACCGTGCTGCTATTGGATACACTCTTGAAGATCTTAAGGGCATTAGTCCCACTCTATGCCAGCACAAGATTAAAACTGATCTTGATTCCAAACCAGTTGCTGATCATCAACGGAGATTAAATCCTAAGATGAAAGAGGTAGTAAGAAAAGAAATACTAAAGCTCCTAGAAGCAGGTATTATTTATCCTGTTGCTCATAGTGATTGGGTAAGTCTGGTGCATTGCGTCCCTAAGAAGGGAGGTATTACCGTTGTCCCTAATGATAAGGATGAATTGATCCCATGGAGGATTATTACTAGCTATAGGATGGTGATCGATTTTAGGAAATTGAATAAAGCCACTAGGAAAGATCATTACCCTTTGCCTTTTATCGACCAAATGCTAGAAAGACTGTCTAAACACACACACTTCTGCTTTCTAGATGGTTATTCTGGTTTCTCCCAAATACCTGTTGCACAATCTGATCAGGAGAAAACCACTTTCACCTGCCCTTTCGGTACCTTTGCTTACAGACGTATGCCTTTTGGCTTATGTAATGCACCTGCTACCTTTCAAAGATGTATGATGGCTATATTCTCTGACTTTTGTGGAAAGATTGTTGAGGTTTTCATGGATGACTTCTCCGTTTATGGGTCTTCTTTTGATGATTGCCTCAGCAACCTTGATCGAGTCTTGCAGAGATGTAAAGATACCAATCTTGTCTTGAATTGGGAGAAGTGCCACTTTATGGTTAATGAAGGCATCGTTTTAGGACATAAAATTTCTGAAAGAGGTATTGCAGTCGATAAGGCTAAGGTTGATGCAATCGAGAAAATGCCATGCCCCACATATATCAAAGGTATAATAAGTTTCCTTGGTCATGCTGGTTTCTATAGAAGGTTCATTAAAGACTTCTCTAAGATTTCTAGGCCTCTTACCAATCTCTTGCAAAAGTATATTCCTTTTGTTTTTGACGATGATTATGAGGAAGCCTTCGAAATACTTAAGAAGGCCTTGATAACTGTACCTATTGTTCAACCACCGGATTGGAACTTACCCTTTGAAATCATGTGTGATGCTAGTGATTATGCTGTTGGTGCTGTTCTAGGACAAAGAGTTGACAAGAAGTTGAATGTTATTCACTATGCTAGCAAAACTCTAGACAGTGCCCAAAGAAACTATGCTACTACGGAAAAGGATTTTTTAGCAGTCGTGTTTGCATGTGAAAAGTTCAGGTCTTACATTGTTGATTCCAAAGTCACTATTCACACTGATCACGCTGCTATTAAGTACCTCATGGAAAAGAAAGACGCTAAACCTAGACTTATCAGATGGGTTCTCTTGCTACAAGAATTTGATTTGCATGTTATCGACAGAAAGGGTGCTGATAACCCAGTAGCAGATAACTTGTCTAGGTTGGAGAATGTTCTTGATGACCCACAACCTATTGATGGTAGCTTTCCCGATGTGCAAATGAATGTCATCAATGCTTCACGTAGTACACCGTGGTATGCTGATTATGCAAACTATATCGTTGCCAAATATATACCACCTAGTTTCACATACCAGCAAAAGAAGAAATTCTTCTTTGATTCGAGACATTACTTTTGGGATGATCCTCACCTTTATAAGGAAGGAGTAGATGGTGTTATTAGACGTTGTGTACCTGAACATGAAGAGGGGCAGATCCTACAGAAGTGTCACTCCGAGGCCTACGGAGGACACCATGCGGGAGATAGAACTGCGCACAAGGTATTGCAATCAGGTTTCTATTGGCCCACTCTCTTCAAGGATGCCTGTAAGTTTGTCTTGTCTTGTGATGAATGTCAAAGAATAGGTAATATCGGTAAACGTCAGGAAATGCCTATGAATTATTCACTTGTCATTGAACCATTTGATGTTTGGGGCTTTGATTATATGGGACCTTTTCCAAAATCCAACGGGTATACTCATATCCTAGTTGCCGTTGATTACGTCACTAAGTGGGTAGAAGCTATCCCAACTAGTAGTGCTGATCACAACACTTCTATCAGGATGCTTAAAGAAGTTATTTTCCCTAGATTTGAAGTCCCTAGATATCTAATGACCGACGGTGGTTCACATTTCATTCATGGTGCTTTCCGTAAAATGCTTGCTAAGTACGATGTCAACCATAGAATTGCGTCTCCCTATCATCCTCACTCCAGTGGTCAAGTAGAGTGTGACAGCCCGATGCCGACGCCCCAGAAGATTCCCCTTTATTTCCGTTTCCGTCGTGTGGTTATTTTTGGTTGTTGCATTCATCTTGCGCATCATGGCATCATGCATGGCATCTTGCATCATCTGTTGCGTGGTGTGATCTGAGTTGTGAGTGCTCTCGGAATCTTTGGTGCAATAGGAACACCCCTTCTCTCCCCTCTTATTTTGTTTTGTGGTTGCGTTCAGATTTCAGTTTTAACCCCAATAAAAAAAGGTTCGTCTTCTTTTAAAAAAAATAATTTTATTAAAGGTGGAGGCAACCCCTCTGGGTTTTCTTTATTTATTCTTTTGTTTTAATTAAAACGGAGTTTCATTTTTTTCCTTTAAAAGAGCTTTATTTTTATTCTTCAAAAAAAAGGTTTCATTTTTATTCGTAAAAATGCCCAATCTATTTTTATAGTTGGGGTATATTTTTCAAGGAGTCCAAAAGCATTTTTTTTATTTTGTTTAAATCTTTTTCTTTTGTGGGTGTTTTCTGTTTTAAATAAAAAACAAGAGAGGGGATGAGGAGGAGCCCAGCCAGCCTTAGTGCCAGCCGGCCTAGGCCCAACTGGCCCCAACCCTAGCGCAACAGTCCCTCGTCCCGATCCCCTCTCCTCCTGCCCGCGCGTCTCCCTCCTCCAGCCCGATCCCTCTTCTCTACCCGTTCCTCCCCTGCGCCATTTCCCCCAGGCCCGATCCTCTCCAGCTCCGCGACGCCCCTGGCGTGCCGTGCTCACGCCGCCCCGCGTCCTCGCCCCCTTGCCCGAATCGGTCGCCGCCTCCAGTTCTCCTGCGCTGCCCCGTCGAGCCCGCATCTCCCGCGCCATGGCCTCGCCCTCGGCCTAGCCCCTCGCCCCTCACGAGCTCGCTAGCCCCGCCGCCTGCGCCCTCCGTCGGCCGGCTCAGCAGCCTGTGCCGAGGTCCTCCGTCGGCGCCGCCCTGCTGTGGTCACCTGCAGCAGCTCCCCTTCCCGCCGCCGCGTCCTCTACGTGTCGTCACCGTCCTGCCAGGACCGCCGCAGCAACCCCCACTGCCGCCCGCGGGTCGTTGTTCCCGGTAGGGACGCCGGAGGTCCCACTCGCCTCGAGCGCGCCAAGCCCTCTAGGGCCTCCTCCTCCTCGCTGCTCGCCCCGCCGGAGCTCGTCCGTCCCCGCCGGAGCTCGTCCGTCCCCGCCGGAGCTCGTCCGTCCCCGCCGGAGCTCGTCCGTCCCCGCCTCCGGTTGCCGTGCCCGCCGTGCTCGCCTCCCATGCCGAGCATCCCGATCACCGCGTGAAGCTGTTGCCTACTTGTGCTGCTGCTGATAGTGCTAGCTTGCCTTGCTGTTGCCTGCCGTTGTTGTTGCTGTTTGCCTGCTTTGTTGCTTGCTAGCTGATGCTTTTGCTGCTAGTTGCTAGGCCGCCGTAGGTTGCTAGCTGCATTGCTAGTTGCCGTAGCTTGCTGCTAGGTTGCTAGCTGTTGTGCCTGAGTGTAATTGCTAGTGCTAGTTGCCGCTTTGCTAGTTGATGTTGCTTGCTTGCTGCCATCGCCGACGATGACTGCTTAATTGCTAGCTGTTGTTTCTTACTGCGTAAGCTGCTAGATGTTGTTGTTGTGTCGCCTCCTGTCGCCGCTTAGACCATCCCCGCCATCGTGGAATCGACAAGTTCGCCGAGTACCACGTCGTCCTCGATGACCCCCGGACATCTACGGAACGTGTTCGTCTACCGACGCCGAAGACCCGTGTACCGCGACGCCAAGAGTACGACTACCATCGACGAGACTCGAGTACCACGACGACCTATGTTCACACCACAACGATTCGAACCCCTCCATTTCGCACGCTTCAAAGGTATACCGTTGGTACGTGTCGTGTACCGAATGCAAATGTTGTATGAGATGTACCGTATGTTTGCGCTATATGTTGCCCGTTGCACGTGTTCCTCTTTTGTTGTGCCCCCGACACATGGGAACCCGGTAACGGGATCACCCCATCTTTATTTGGCTTGACACGCACGCGCTCCCTATTCGTTGGCACCAATTGCTCGTTGAGTTATCGGGATAGGAACATTGCCGTGGCATCGTTTCCGTCTTGCCACCTTGGTTCCCTTTTGCTCGCCGTGGCGACACTTGCTTCTTTTCCTTCTTGCCCGTGTTGTTGTAACTCGCATGCATGACGCATTCATGGCATAATACCTTGTGTTGCATGTTACTTGTAACGTAGCTCTGATCTATGCTCCGCGTGTTAACCGACTAGGAGGACATGTAGGATCATCGCTTCACCCCTTGCCATGTTAAGAACAATTTAATAATGCGTGTAAATTAAACGGGAGTGAACTAATAATTAAACGTGAAGTTTCGTCGATATGCAACCCATTGCATATCGAGCTTCACTTAATGTGTAGCGTTTGCGTGAGGTGAATTGCCATGCCATGCCTTGCATCAGTGAACTGATCATGCATCATAGTAGGTTGTGCATCATGTTGTGCTTCGTGTGGTGAATATCTGTGTTGATGCTTGTTTCCGGTTTGCTCCGTCTCGATAGAGTTCCGCAAGCATGTCAGAATGTGAGGACCCGTTCGACTACGTTGGTTCGTCTGCTTCTCGGAGTTGTTCTTCTTCCAAGCGGGATCTCACGCAAGATGACCATTTCCCCAGATACCATTACTATCATTGCCATGCTAGTTTTACCATTTCTACCATTTACGTCTCGTTGCCTACCACATGTTATATATGAGCCTCTCAACAATGCCATGAAACCTTCAACTGTTCTACCTAGCAAACCACTGATTGGCTACGTTACTGCTTGCTTAACCATGTTGTTAACGTTGCTAGTTGTAGGTGCAGTTGCTTCCATGTGATAATATGTTCCTTGTTATATCACCATATTAATTGCTATTCAATTTAATGCACCTATATACTTGGTAAAAGGTGGAAGGCTCGGCCTTTCTAGCCTGGTGTTTTGTTCCACCTTTGCCCCCTTAGTTTCGGCTACCGGTGTTATGTTCCATAATTGAGCACTCCTAACACGATCGGGGTTGTTATGGGGACCCCCTTGATAATTCGTTTTAGATTAAAGCTGGTCTGGCAAGGCCCAACTTTGGTACTACATTCACCTAATAACTAATGAACTGCATAGGGAGTAATTAACCCGAGGAAATTTAATCAACCCCCGGGCCAGTGCTCCTCATGAGTGTTGGTCCACCCACCTAGCAGTCGGCGGTGCCACCTCGGGGCAACTCGAGGTTTGGCTACCATCCACTATGCATAGACGGTGTGTCCTGAGAACGAGATACACGGCTCCTATCGGGATCGTCGACACACCGGGTGGCCTTGCTGGATTAGTTTTACCTTTGACGAGATATCTTGTGCATCGGGATTCCGGTGATGCTTTGGGTAATCTTAGAGTTGAGGTTTTCCACTAGGGAATCCGACGAGATCGCGAGCTTCGTGATTGAGGATTTCTATGCGGCTTGTGGTAATTTGTGATGGACTAGTTGGAGCACCCCTGCAGGGTTAAATCTTTTCAGAAAGTTGTGCCCGCGGTTATGTGGCAACGTGGAAACTTCGTTTAACACTCGTTCTAGATAACTTGAAGTTAACTTAATTAAAATATGCCAACTGTGTGCGTAACCGTGACTGTCTCTTTCGTGAGTTCCTTCTCCGATCGAGGACACGGTGGGGTTATGTCTGACGTAGGTAGATGTTCAGGATTATTCATTTGATCATCAGTAGTCACGTCCGCTATGCGTAGATCTTCCCCCTCTTATTTCTTGTACTCGTAAGTTTAGCCACCAAATATATGCTTAGCCGCTGCTGCAACCTCACCAGTTAACCATGCCTCACCCGTTAAGCTTTGCTAGTTTTGATACCTTTGGAAATGAGATTGCTGAGTCCCCTGTGGCTCACAGATTACTACAACACCAGTTGCAGGTACAGGTAAAGGTTACTTGACACGAGCGTGTTGATTGTTCACTTGGAGTTGCTTCTTCTTCTTCTTCTTCTTCTTCATCGATCTAGGATGGGTTCCAGGCCGGCAGCCTGGGATAGCAAGGATGGACGTCGTTCTTCTTTTCTCGTTTGTTTTCGTCCATAGTCGGACCCTTCTCTTCTTCATGATGATTATGTATTGTACTGCTGTGACTCTGATGTAGCTTGTGGCAAGTGTAAGCCAATTCTTTATATATATCTCTTCTTTTCAGTACATGTACTTGTAACGATATCCATTCTTGCGACACGACAAGATGCGCTTCTATCCCTGATGAGGCCCTCGTGCCAAATTGAGGATAGGGTCGCATCTTGGGCGTGACAAGTTGGTATCAGAGCCAGGTACCGACCTAGGAGCCCCCTTGATTGATCGAACTTGGCCGAGTCGAGTCTAGTGAAAAACTATTTGAGTCTTAGTTATATATCGGAGAGTAGGATTCTTTTTTCTCCTCTTCTATGCTCTCGTGAGGAATCTTGACGTAATAATTTATTCTACTCCTCTTCTCACTTCAATTTTTTTAGGATCACGCGGATATTCTTGGGATCTATATGATGTCGATGTGACGGAGTTCTGTCTTGGTGCCTCCTATCTGACTTGATTTCTTCCGGGGAGTTGAGCTCCACGGGATTCTCGAGCACATCGTTATCATTCAGGTTTCTTAATATCTCAGAACGAAGGGTGTTCGTAATTGCTTCAATACTAGTAGTGGCGAGATAACCCCGATGTCCCGAGTACTGGTGTAGATTGTTCGGGAGTACTGCCATACTTTGTATCGTTGTGATCACGAGGGTCTGTTGTAGATGAAGGTCTGAGATTCTGGTTGTGTGTTGATGGATGTGATACAGGTGACGGGTTAGTATAGGAGTTGTGTGATATTACTCCTTGTATTCGTGTACCAGATTGCATGACTAGATATTTCGGGAATTCTTAGGTGGTAATTCAAGTAGTTGCTTATAGGACAATCTTCCAAAAAAGGCATGATGTTAGGTTGGGGTTCGACATCTAGTGGATTCGGTTGTTGACGGTCGACTTACAACGGTTCTCGTTGTGTCTTAAAGAGTCCTTGTAGCTTGGTACGACTCGGGGACGCTTCGTATGTCGGGTGCACTGCCTTGCACTTGATGGCTACTATAAGGTTCGAGCCCGTGCGATCTTGTCCACAAAAATATCAAACGGAAATCTTTCTCATGAGTTTGTTCTGGCTTGTTTCATAAGCCTCATCCCTTTGTTTTTGTTGAATATGGTAATTCAAGTTGCTTCGATGTCAAGTGGTGATTTCAGATCTTTTCTAAGTAGTGATCTCATATTCATATGAGAGTGCTAATCCTTTTGCTCAAATCAGATTGTCATGTCAATTCTTGTCAACCAGAGTCGTCATATTAATTCTTTTGCAACCAGCGTGCTTCTCTTCAACTGAATTCAACCCTCTCCAATTTTGCAAGATCAAGCTCTCTTTCTTTCCGGAGTTTGTCTCATCTGTCTCAAGTTGTCTTTGTTTTTCCCTGCACTCCCACCCTTTTCTTGAGTGATTCAATTTTCATCCAAGTGCCTTCATATTCAGTGATGCTTCCTCTATCTCTTGTTCCTTTCGTAGCCGGTTATTCATTGTGAAGATTCTCAGGAGCTTCATGTTCATCTTTGTTCAGCCTTGTTATCTTTTCCGATGAATTCAGTATAGTTGTCCGTGTTCATTATATCCTATTCATCCTTGTAATTCTTTCCCATGTTGAAGATTCTTATCATCCTATCCTGTTATTCATTCATCTCTTTTCTACCCGGAGTGTTGAAGATATCTCTGAGTTTTGTGTTTTCAATTCTTTTAATTATTTCGAGGTGCTCAACCTCATCAAGTTTTTGTTATAACGGTGCAATATCTCTCTTTCTGACAATCTTTTCAATGGTGGTTTCTTTGAGTGGGCCCATAACCCACAGGTTCTTTCCCAGGATCTTACCTGGCTCTTTTAATCTTCTCCGGAGATCTCTAAACCTTTTCAACTATGACGTAAGTATGATTTCCATCAGTCATATTACTTCTTCAAGATCTATTTGAATTAATTCTCATATTGGCTCAACCTTTCATTCTTCATTATTCCGGAGTGTCACAGCTATTCTTGGTGGTGTTCTCCTCATCATTTCAGCTTTCAAGACCGAATGGGTGTTTCTCTTGAATCTTGGTCCATTCTCTTGGAGATTCAACTTTCAGCTTGGTGTCGTCATCTTATTTGTTCCCAATCATGAGTGATTCATTTCTTGCTATCCGGTGCTTTTTTGAGTTGTTTTCATTCTCGATCCTCCGAAGGCCATCATTTTAGAATATTCTTCGTTCTCAACTTTCAGCTTTCATCCTCAATTGTTGTCTCTTCGTTCGTCTCTCAATTATTCTGGTGCCTTGTTCTAGTTTTCTCTTAGGTGGCTCATGATCTCTTCATTCTCATGTATCTCCATTCATTCATGGTTGCCTCATTCATTTCAATTCTCACCGGTGTTTCTTGCAACAATTCTTCTAGTTTGTGCTCATATATCTCCTCAATCTTTTCAGAAGAATAAGTTGTATGCTAGATCCGTTGCTTGTCATTAATTTAATTTGATGAAGGATGAGCATAACATAATTCTTATTATTGTCCTTCCTTCTTCCAAGAGATTTCAATTCTTCTTCTGGAGGGCTCATGATATCAATTCTTTTCTCAAGTGCCTATCTTTCTTTTCTGGAGTTCCAAGTTCTTTTAAGTATCTCTTTGTGAGGCTTCATCTAAATCTTGGCAAGGTCATAATCTTATTCTTTCATCCTTCATATCTTGCATCATCCTTTTGATACGGAGGCTCGTCATGGTGGTTCTTCAAGGATGTGAATTTTCTCAAAGTGTTCTTCAAGATTCCTGTTGGAGTACCTCAAGTATTCCTTCTCTTGCATTTCCAATGCGTTTGTTCTCCTTTATCCTTTGAGGTGGTATTATAGCATTCTTGTTAGTGTAGGAGCCTCGAAGAGATTTCCTTTCAAGAATGAGATAATTAAACCCACCAATTCTTTAATCATGAGATATTTTCTACCCATGATTTCTTCATTGAGCTATCTTGGTTTGGATTTAACCTAAAGCTTTTCCTATGGATTGTTGCTATCATGGTGCTTGTCATTAATCCAAGTTCTCAACGTATCCTCTTGGTGAAAGAAGTGTTCACGTCTTGTTGCTCCCAATCTAACCTTGTCTCTTTTTAGTGGTTGGTTGTCACCTCATATTTGTTGAGATGATTTTCATAAGCCCACTACTATCTTGTTCTTTTCGTTGTTGGTTTTTCCAACTGCTACGTCAATTCTATGTCCGGAGGCTCTTCAATTCTATTGTGATCATAGTTGTCATTCTTTTTGTCATTCTCTTCTTCCGCTTGAGCTAGTTCATATTCTCTTGTTCCGGAGGCATTGTGATGTTGCTCTTTTGGGTCTATTATGTTGTTCTATCAAGATCATGGTGTTCCCTTGTTCTATTTAGTTGTTTGTTATGTATGTTGTCTAATTCTTCCATCTTATCGATTTTTTTGTCCCATTTTCCTACCGAAGTGCTGCCAAAAATTTCCGTGAATTCTTGCTTGTTTCTCTTATCATTCCTCATCTCTTTGCAACTTTCAAGGATTGTTGCTGTCACTCGTTTTTCAAAGAAGCGACCAAGTTTTTACCTCTTGTTCTTTCTCATCCTCTCCCCCCTTTCATTCTTGGATCTCGGGGCGAGATCCTCTTGTAGTGTAGGAGAGTTGTGACAGCCCGATCCCGACGCCCGAGAAGATTCCCCTTTATTTCCGTTTCCGTCGTGTGGTTATTTTTGGTTGTTGCATTCATCTTGCGCATCATGGCATCATGTATGGCATATTGCATCATCTGTTGCGTGGTGTGATCTGAGTTGTGAGTGCTCTCGGAGTCTTTGGTGCAATAGAAACTCCCCTTCTCTCCCCTCTTATTTTTTTGTGTGGTTGCGTTCAGATTTCAGTTTTAACCCCAATAAAAAAGGTTCGTCTTCTTTAAAACAAATCATTTTATTAAAGGTGGAGGCAACCCCTCTGGTTTTTATTTATTTATTCTTTTGTTTTAATTAAAACAGAGTCTCATTTTTTTCCTTTAAAAGAGCTTTATTTTTATTCTTCAAAAAAAGGTTTCATTTTTATTCGTAAAAAAATGACCAATCTATTTTTATAGTTGGGGTATATTTTTCAAGGAGCCCAAAAGCATTTTTTTTATTTTTTTAAATCTTTTTCTTTTGTGGGTGTTTTTTGTTTTAAATAAAGAAAACAAGAGAGGGGATGAGGAGGATCCCAGACAGCCTTAGTGCTAGCCGGCCCAGGCCCAACTAGCCCCAACACTAGCGCAACAGCCCCTCGTCCCGATCCCCTCTCCTCCTCCCCGCGCGTCTCCCTCCTCCAGCCCGATCCCTCTTCTCTCCCCGTTCCTCCCCTGCGCCGTTTCGCCCAGGCCCGATCCCCTCCAGCCCCACAACACCCTTGGCGTCCCGTGCTCGCGCCGCCCCGCGTCCTTGCCTTCCTGCCCGAATCGGTCGCCGACTCCAGTTCCCTTACGCCGCCCCGTCGAGCCCGCAGCTCCCGCGCTATGGCCTTGCCCTCAACCTCGCCCCTCGCCCCTCGCGAGCTCGCCAGCCCCGCCGCCTGCACCCTCGGTCGGCCAGCTCAGCAGCCCATGCCGAGGTCCTCCACCGGCGCCGCCCCGCTGTGATCGCCTGCAGCACCTCCCCTGCCCGCCGCCGCGTCCTCTACGCGTCGTCACCGTCCTGCCAGGACCGCCGCAGCAGCCCCCTGGTGCCTGCGGGTCGTCGTTGCCGGCAGGGACACCGGAGGTCCCCCTCGCCTCGAGCGCGCCAAGCCCTCGAGGGCCTCCTCTTCCTCGCTGATCGCCCCGCCGCAGCTCATCCATCCCCGCCTCCAGTTGCCGTGCCCGCTGTGCTCGCCTCCCATGCCGAGCATCCCGGTCGCTGCCTGAAGTTGTTGCATGCTTGTGCTACTGCTGGCCGCTGCCTGTTGCTGTTGCTATCGGCCGTTGCAAGCTAGCTGCTGCTAGATAGTGCTAGCTTGCCTTGCTGTTATCCGCCGATGTTGTTGCTGTTTGCGTGCTTTGCTGCTTGCTAGCTGATGCTTTTGCTGCTAGTTGCTAGGCCGCTGTAGGTTGCTAGCTGCATTATTAGTTGTCGTAGCTTGCTGCTAGGTTGCTAGCTGCTGTGCCTGAGTGTAATTGCTAGTGGTAGTTGCCGCTTTGCTAGTTGTTGTTGCTTGCTTGCTGCCATCGCCGACGATGACTGCTTAATTGCTAGCTGTTGTTGCTTATCGCGTAAGCTGCTAGATGTTGCTATTGTGTCGCCTGCCGTCGCTGCTTAGACCATCCCCGCCGCTGTGGAATTGACAAGTTTGCCGAGTACCACATCGTCCTCGACGACCCCCGGACATCTACAGAACGTGTTCGTCTACCGACGCCGAAGACCCGTGTACCACGACGCCCAGAGCACGACTACCGTCGACGAGACCCGAGTACCACGATGACTATGACGCCCCGGTAGTTAAGCTACAATAATCACACGCTAATGGTACTATGTCATCAATATTAACTAAGCCAAATTTCCACTTGATAAAAATCAAAGCCAATTTCAAATTTTAAAAATAAAGTCAAATTATTATTTCTTCAAACTGTAAAAGAAAAACCATGTTTGGGTTAAAATTATACACCTAGTAATTATCAAATAAGAACCAACTTTTGCTTGCTATTTTAAATGCCCTAAAATATTGAAAACAGTGGCAAACAACGATTATTCAAGCCATTTAAGTATACACACAATTTTAAATGTTTGCAAATGAGGTTAAACTTTTTGTGCCACCCCAAAGTATTGTGCTGGAATTATGTGCCAGATTTCAAGCCTGGAGAAATTCATTTATTACTCAAACTAAATGCAAATCACACGCAAAATGCAAGGCAGAAAATAGAAAAAGAAAACTGGACAAACTTACCTGTTGGACTGGGCTCTAGTGCTATAGTTTACGGCCCAACACAATACCAGGGCCTTTTCTTCAACCTGTGTACTGGGGGAAGGCAGGCACATGGCGTGGCAGCCATCCACGGTGCCATGGACGAGCTTGGATGCTTGGCGGCCATCCGATACCCCCTGCCCACATACAAGGCATACCACCCCTTTCTCCCTCGAACCCTAGCACCCAATCCTCCCTCGCTCACCCCTCTCCCTCTGGTTTGTTCGCACCTGAGATGCAGTTGCCGTTGCTTCGTCGATCCCGTGGCCACCGCACTCCCCTCATCGTGCCAAGACGTCGAGGAGCACCACCATCGTCGTCTCCTTTGCCCTCGCCTAAGGGCTCGAGCAGGGACAACCCGTAGGCTCGCCATCGACCTCGTCTTTCCGTGTATATTGTCGCCCTCCGCAGTCGTTTGCCACTGGTCCGGTCCATCTCGGGCCTCCCCGACCTCGCCATCGAGCTCTTGGTGAGCCCCCCCGCATCCATTCCCTCCTTTACCCCTTCGATTCGTCGCCGTTTTCCGTTGTCCCCGAGCTCGACCGGAGTTCAGCTCGGCGCGCCACTAGTCGTGCCCGTCCCCGTCGGCGCCTGGTCCCTCTCCCACGCGCCCCTTCTCACCCGACCGTACCCTTACGCGCACCCGCCTTTGCGTGGCTAGGCCTTGGCTCGCCTGGCGCCGCTCGCGCCACCCGCTGCTGCTCTGCGCTGACGTCGTCCGCTGCCGCGCTCCACTACCGCTTGTTGTGTTGCTGCTGCCATCGCGCACGCGCCCGCTGACTGCCAATGCCGCTGGCTGCTGATAGTACTGTTGCTGCTTTGCTGCCGCTGCTGCTTACTGCTAGCAGCAGCTGCTTGCTTTCACTCGGCTAGCAGCAGCTGCTTGCTTTTCGCTTGGCTACTGGATGCTTGCTGCTACTGTACGGTGCTGATGCCGCTGGTAGCCATAGCCATGGCCATGGCGTGTGTCTTGTGTGTGTCCAGCGGGTGTGTGGTGCTGTGTGCAGCGTGTGGGAGTAAGTGTGTGTGTGTGGCCGACTTAGTTAGTTAGGACTAATCCCAGTTTAGGTTCATGACTAATTAACAAGGACTTATTAGTCTAAGTTAAGTGGCCCCATGTGTTTAGGTAGACTAGTAGTTAATAAATCAGTTAGCCTAATGGCCTATGACATGTGGACCCCATGCCTCATTTGACTTGTCAATCTTTGACTGGGTCAACCCAAGCCCATGGCCCAGTGTCATACACACTAGCTAGTACATCCCCATGCGAGAAAGATATTTCTGCATTTTTTTCAAATTAGAATAATTCCAAAATAATGCTAAAACTTTAAAAATTAATATAAAATAATCCGTAACTCGGATGATAATATTTCCGTTCGTCTGTCGCATGCTCCTATCATAACGAACATGGAACTTTTCCATCCTTTTCGCATGTCCGGTAGCAGCGAGAGACCCGGGAGATATCGTGAGATATTTTCCCGCTTTGTCTGTAACATTTAGTACTGCTTTAGGTCAACCCTAGCTCGGTGTATTACCTTGGCATGCTTTGTGGTGTGTTTGCTTGTTCTCTTATTTATTGTGTTTCCCCTTCGTTATCTTCCTTTCCGGTAGGCCTGGAGACCGATGATGATCCGGTGATCGACTACTTCCCGGTCGAGGATCCGTTTTGTCTGCAAAGCAACCAGGCAAGCAAACCCCCCTTGATCATTCCTATATCGCCTATGTCTTTCTTCCTCTGCTTGCATTAGTATTTTGCTACCGTTTTAGTTAGCTCCTATATCTGATGCATAGCCTGTTTTTGATGAACTGCTACTTTCAGTCCTGTACCTTTAATATGCTTAGTATAGGTGGAGCAGTCATCCCCTCTGACCCCGTAGTCCAGTTGGTCCGCTTTGCTTTCAATCTCGATCCTTGATCGACGAGCCAGACCCGACACAGCACATACACCCCTTCGTTGTACGACGCTACACAGATACTATCGGGTACCGAGGGTGACACCTCGCTAAGTACTCCTGATGATATCTATGTCGTATAGCTAGTCGGTCGTGGTTATCGAGGGTGATTCCTCTTTCACCATTCCCGATGACGCCTCTGTCGTGCAACCCCTCAAGTGTGGGACCCCCGAGGGTGATTCCTCTAAGCCCACCTTGACGGGTACATCGTTCGGAATCCAACGAGGGTGATACCTCGGATTCCCCCCGATGTTACAACCACACAGTTACTCGACCATGTTACTGGGATCTTTGGTGATTAGTTGTAAGACGGGTGGATTCCTGTGAGACTGTGTTGTTGGCCTAATTAAAATGTTAATGGATTTGGATATTTGATCTGGGTTGGTCGGAGACCTTTTCGCACTAACCGGCTACGCGGGAAGAATTATGGGTACTCGGCGTCGCGCTATCAGCCGAAGCTTTTCAGATGCCATCAATGTAGCGGCGCGCGCCCGAGTGGTCCCGAGATGCATCGCTCTTGTGATTAAGGGATGCTAGGACTGACGTCGGCCGCCCACGCCACGTGCAGGAGCGCGAAGGGGAACTGGGCCCATGAACCCTTTGTGCTTAGGAGTTAGACCGGCGGGCTGGCCTCTCTGATTTCTCTTAGGTGGGGCTGCGACGTGTCGATATTCCGAGGCAGGGCAGGACCCAGAAAAGTATGTCCGGCCAGAGTGTTATCGAGCGTGACGGGACATGTGGTGCACCCCTGTAGGGATGAAAATTAACTATTCGGATAGCCGTGTCCACGGTTAGAGGACGACTTGGAGTTGTGCCCTGATCTTATACAACTACAATTGTTACTTAACTGGATTTAGTTTGCCTCGGGATTGCTTCCTCGCAGGGAGTCGAGGGAGGATCTTTAGGCGTGACCTCACTTTAATATTGCTGCAACAATATGAAATTAATGTTTTACCCCTGTTCTACTCTCGTCTATTGCTGCAAGACCCTGAAGATGCTAGTCTTCGATAGGACTAGGCCTTCTCTCTCTATTCTCGCATTGCTGTAGTCAGTCCACATATAACCCCCCTCCTTTGATAGTGGTGCATATTTAGCATAGTTCTGATGTAAGACTTGCGACTACTTTGGATGAGTACTCACCGCTGCTTTGCTCCCCCTTTGTCCCCTTGATCCGTTGCTGCGACCAGATGATGGAGCCCAGGAGTGGAGTTTCCTGCCGACGCCTGCCGTCCCGATGGTGTCTTCGTCGTGGAGGCCGCTGATGATCAGGAGTAGTTAGGTGGTTCCCAGGCAGGAGGCCTCGCCTCGTTCGATCGTTGTATCTTTTATGCTAGCCTTCTCTAAGGCACCCCATGTTTTATGTCTGTACTCAGATATTTGTTGCTTCCGCTGACTCGTGTGTTTATCGAGCTTTCGTATTCTGGCCCTCGAGGCCCCTGGCTTGTAATATGAAGCTGATGTTATTTTATTTGTGTCTAGAGTTGTGTTGTGATATCTACCCGTGAGTCCTTGGGTTTGATCGTACGCATGTGCGTGTATGTTTAGCGTACGATTAAACTGGGGCGTCACAAGTTGGTATCAGAGCCTACTGCCTGTAGGTAGCCCCCTTTCCAACTCCTTGGCCGAAGTTGAGTCTAGTGTTTGAAAAACTTTACTAACACTGATGTTGTGGCTTACGGTCCCACATCTCAATTGGGTGGTATTAGTATCTTTTACTCCTTTCCTATACTCTGGGTTCTACTCTCTCTTCTCTTTCGGGTTAAAGATTTTACTAACTCTAAAATTAGGTTCTCGTAAATATTTCCTCTCGGAGAGCCCCCCATGCCAGACGATTGCTTGATTTCTCAGAAGACTCCGAGGATAATCTTTGATGTTCTCTCGAGAACTTGTGATCATCGCTTGTGCGATTTCCCTTCCTCCGTCAATCCCTATGGATGACGACATACAAATGTCATTCGTACTTTCTTTTCCAATTTCGGTTGTTTTTACGAGATGCAACGGATTATCTTATCGAGGATTCATCCGTCATGAGTCCCCATGGTTTTGAAAGTCCTTCGAATTACTATTCAATCTTTCGGAATCCCCAATAGCCTATCGCTCTCGACCTTTCTCATCCTCTTGCATCATGGTTAAATCCATATGTCTAGCTGCATTCACTAAAATCCTTTGTGATTTTCTTGTGATCTTATTGATTCTACCTTTGTGTGAATGCACACAATCATCTGCAGATACTCATGAATTATCTTCCGGCTCAGACGTCCTTCCAGACAGAGCTGGTTCTCGACAAATCAATTTTTGGTTGGTTGTCCACCTAAGTCCATTCAACTTACTTGTATTTGATCGGAGCATATGATTATGATACACCAACCTGGAAATTCTAATTCCTTTGGTAATTAAGTATCAACATTTTTCAAATGTTCTATAATCCGATGCCTTGCGTTTTACCCCCTATGATTGAGTAGCGGTACTCACATCAGATCATTTGTGGATTGCCACACCCATTTGAGTTATTATCCGACGACATCCTTTGCTTTAGAAAATTCTTGTGATTGCTTCCCATGACACATGATGCCATTGGTAAGTGGTGTCTTCTCCCTTTGATAAGTTGTACCATACGATTTGTCAGCCATGCCCTTCAAGCATGTGTTAATTACTCTTGGAGTTTGTGGTATATGTTCCTAAGATGCCCCGATGGGTTGAACCTATGCCTTCCTAAATCAATATGACCCGAAGAGTTTTCTCGAGTCTTACTCTTCTGGTGTTATGCCAGTTATTCTTTCAAAGCTACAACCGATCAAAGGCGAGGAGTAAAATGGCAGGTGATACATTGATGAAGTGGGAGTCGACCTTGAACTTTGTGTTCATGCCCATGGGAACGGCGCTGATCCTATCATAGAAACTTCTCGTATCAATAATCATTCATTCTGTCGTTTAAATCTGGTATCTGTGATCTTGTCCTTTGCAATCATGGTTCCGACCATGTTGTCCTACCTCGATTTCATTCCGTGGCGAGTTAAAGTACTTGTCTTCTTCAGATAAACACACCGGCCCAAACCTTAAAGTTGATCTACCCCCGAGTATTATTCCTTGTATCTCGAGGATATCGCGGAGCTATGAAACTTCTTGTGAGCTCCTTATCAACTATGATATTTTTCCTTAATTCCAGTTGCCTCGTGTTTGAGTTGTTGGACACGCGAGTACATCGATAACTGAATCGAGTATGCATTGCGATTCAAAAACTTTTAGCAATCTTCCTTGTTTACGAGTTTGTACTCGATCATGTCATTCCAAGCTGTTAAGCTACATCATGATCTCATGTTGGAGCTCGACCATGCTATATATACCCTTCATCCCTGGAGCACAATTCCAACTGTGCGTTAAGCTTGCATCGAGCTTTCCACATCATGTTGGTGGTCCTGAAAGGCAATCTCAATTTTAAGCTAGCAGTCTTAACTGTGTTTCCGGCAACCTGTGGCTTCACCATTCCCTTGCTTGATGTTGTCGCTGATCGATTACATCTTCATGAAGTTCTCGACAATTGTGTCGTGATCATCATCAGCATTCCGAGCTCTTGCAGGGTATCAATCGAATGCATGATGAGAAATGCCATTCTTGCCCTTCGATGATTTGTGTTTTCATAAATGACCTTTTTGCCTCCCCGCCAACACAAACATGTTCGTGTTTGGTGTTGTCCCCTGTGTTCCTAGCTATCCAGCTTATGTTATCTGCTACCTTGGAGTATTACTATCTTTTATGTCAAGAATGTCGTGAGGATTGCACACATCTTAAGAATTCTTGATATAGTAATACTTCTCTCCATCACCATTCATTTCTTGGTCCCGTGTTGTTTCTAACCAGTATGCCGACAACTGAACTATGATGTGTGATTCCAATACTTGTGGCAACCCTGTTGCCTTGAGGTTGGCAATTGATTGATTCATTCTTAGTGAGTGGGGTTTTGACTCATCATTTTTGACATTGGTTGTGCTACTCCGTCCGTATTTCCGAGTGCACCCTTCGACCAATGTTTAAGATGTTGTTGTTCCCTCGAGCATACGGCATTATACCAATTGTTTGGACAAAAACTATCTCCTTCATATTGTAATTTTGGAAATTCATCCCTGTCATAATTTTGAGGGATTGTTGCTGAGCCCATCGGCCACACCCTCAAGTTCTCCATGGTTCGTGATGAAGCTCTTGAAAGCATTATCCTTGTGCCTAAATCATGAAGATTGTGCTTGATAACATAAATGTTTTCCCAAAGTTCACGTGCACTCTTTCCGCCGTGAACATGTGAAAGTTTTGTTTCGCTTCCTCTCGTGAAATACCAAATCATTCACGCATGTGCGAAGTGTTATATGTTTTGAAGATTTACTATCCTCACTCCATATAATTTCTCCTAGCATGCGAAGCCACTGACTGATTTGATCAAGGGAAAAGAAGTTCCTTCATAAGAGCTAATCCAGACTTACACATGGAGCCTTGTTATCCTCGATGATGGTTCCCAAATGAGAACTCAGTCGCATTTTGACGTAAGTATTTCACGTGGGCACGAATGTGTTGACATGGTGTTCATGTGTCTTACAATCCAACTCGTGATCCAAGGATTGCTTGTGAAGTTCATACCCTGAGAATCCTGCATCATCATCTTTTCTTCTCAGGTATCTTGAGCCTGAGGTGTCGTGACACCAATCAGATCTGAATCTCAGGAAAATATGACGGTTGGAACATTTTCCAATAATTATAACTTTGGTCTTATGTATCATGGTACGGTGATGTCTTGTCTGGCACACCGGGCCGTAGAACCTATTGTTATAGCATCTTGTTCAAACCAGATTCACATTTCTTCCATGCGGCAATTCTATGACTTTTTTTATAAGTTGTTCTTGATGAATCCTTTTGTATACCCAAAGTCCAACCTTTACCTGATGACCATGTCAATGCTACCCCGAAGCATGGATGTGGTACTTCAAATTCAACAGGAACATTGGAAGCGTAGTGCTAAATTGTTCGTGATCAATTATCCAAACCATGTGGTATGGGTAAATATCATGATTCCTCTTGCCTCTTTATCCAGGCACTAAAGGGCTGTTTGGTTCCCAGCCTAAGGTTGCCATGCCTAACCTTAGTCATGCCACAATACCTTAGGCATGTGTTTGGTTCATTGCCACACTTGTGGCTTGCCATACTTTTCTAGTTATATGGTCCACATGTCATACACTCAATTTTTTTGCCAAATCTTGCCACACTTGTGGTGACCATTTTGTTAGCCACACTTTTTGTGGCAGCCACACTTTGACTAAGGTTAGTTGTGGCAAAGTTAGTCATGAACCAAACAGGCCCTAAATGACCTATCATGTATACCATACTCTATGTTTTCCTCGGGAATGGTATACCCTAATACTTGTGTGTGTGAGCACATGTTGCCTTCCCATTAATCTGTTTGACCTTTCTTGTGGCATAACTTATCTAAGAAGTGTTAATTCCCTACTTAGGTAAAGTTCTCGGTGTACAACTCTGTCAGTAAGACCCTATTACTATTGTGGGTAACATTTCGGTAGCCGCCGGTGGACGAGAGCCTTGCCTATTGGTCCGCCTCGTTTCAACGAGCAGGAAAAATGGTTCTATTCGTCCCCCGCCCTTGGTACCGACATTGTTGCCAACATAACTGACATGCTATCCTTTGACATGTCTTGCTACTAAGACCGTATACTATGTCACCCCTCTGCCTACTCCCGGCCCACATGGTGGACCTATAACCCAAAGTTCCACAGGATTGAAACCTGACTCTCCTGTACATCTTTGACTCCAAAGTATCCTTTATACTTGGCTTTGTTTGGATCCAGGGCCACAGTTCAATGGACCGATCACTATTCGGTCCGGATATTATACAACATGTCGAAGATCTAGTCCGCATTATTCATGACAATCTGTAGGTTGCTCAGTCTCGTCAGAAGAGTCAGTATGACCGTCGTCATCAAGATATGGTCTAGCAACCTGACGAAAAGGCTTATCTTCGTATCACACCAATGAGAGGTGCACACCATTTTGGGATCAAGGGCATGTTAGCTCCTCGCTATATTGGTCCTTTCACTGTTCTCGAAAGGCGTGGAAGAGTGGCTTATCAATTGGAACTGCCGGCGAACCTTTCTCAGGTTCACGATGTCTTCCATGTTTCTCAGCTCCGCCGGTGCTTCAAGGATCCGATTCGAGCAGTGGATCATGATATGATTGAGCTGCAACAAGACCTCTCTTATAAAGAACATCCAGTCCGCATTCTTGATCAGGCTGAACATCAGACTCATCACAAAGTCACCAAGTTCTTTAAGGTGCAGTGCTCAAATCGTTCTGAAGATGAAGCCACTTTGGAACGCGAGGATCATCTTCGCGGTGAATACCCCGAGCTCTTTCGTTCTACCTCTGAATTCTTGGGACGAGAATTTCTTTTAGTGGTGGAGAGTTGTGATGCCCCGGTAGTTAAGCTACAATAATCACACACTAATGGTACTATGTCATCAAGATTAACTAAGCCAAATTTCCACTTGATAAAAATCAAAGCCAATTTCAAATTTTAAAAATAAAGTCAAATTATTATTTCTTCAAACTGTAAAAGAAAAATCATGTTTGGGGTAAAATTATACACCTAGTAATTATCAAATAAGAACCAACTTTTGCTTGGTATTTTAAATGCCCTAAAATATTGAAAACAGTGGCAAAAAACGATTATTCAAGCCATTTAAATATACACACAATTTTAAATGTTTGCAAATGAGGTGAAACTTTTTGTGCCACCCCAAAGTATTGTGCTGGAATTATGTGCCAGATTTCAAGCATGGAGAAATTCATTTATTACTCGAACTAAATGCAAATCACACACAAAATGCAAGGCAGAAAATAGAAAAAGAAAAATGGACAAACTTACCTGTTGGACTGGGCTCTAGTGCTATAGTTTACGGCCCAACACAATACCGGGGCCTTTTCTTCAACCTGTGTACTGGGGGAAGGCAGGCACATGGCGTGGCAGCCATCCACGGTGCCATGGACGAGCCTGGATGCTTGGCGGCCATCCGATACCCCCTGGCCACATACAAGGTATACCACCCCTTTCTCCCTCGAACCCTAGCACCCAATCCTCCCTCGCTCACCCCTCTCCCTCTGGTTTGTTCGCCCCTGAGATGCAGTCGCCCTTGCTTCGTCGATCCCGTGGCCACCGCACTCCCCTCATCGTGCCAAGACGTCGAGGAGCACCAACATCGTCGTCTCCCTTGCCCTCGCCTAAGGGCTCGAGCAGGGACAACTCGTAGGCTCGCCATGGACCTCGTCTCTCCATGTATATCATCGCCCTCCGCAGTCGTTTGCCACTGGTCCGGTCCGTCCCGGGCCTCCCCGACCTCGCCATCGAGCTCTTGGTGAGCCCCCCCGCATCCATTCCCTCCTTTACCCCTTTGATTCGTTGCCGTTTTCCGTTGTCCCCGAGCTCGACCGGAGTTCAGCTCTGCGTGCCACTAGTCGTGCCCGTCCCCGTCGGCGCCTGGTCGCTCTCCCACGTGCCCCTGCTCACCCGACCGTACCCCTACGCACACCCGCCTGTGCGTGGCTAGGCCTTGGCACGCCTGGCGCCGCTCGCGCCACCCGCTGCTGCTCTGCGCTGACGTCGTCTGGTGCCGCGCTCCACTACCGCTTGTTGTGGTGCTGCTGCCGTCGCGCGCGCGCCCGCTGACTGCCAGTGCCGCTGGCTGCTGATAGTACTGTTGCTGCTTTGCCGCCGCCGCTGCTTACTGCTACCAGCAGCTGCTTGCTTTTCGCTCGGCTACTGGATGCTTGCTGCTACTGTACGGTGCTGATGCCACTGGTAGCCATAGCCATGGCCATGGCCGTGTGTCTTGTGTGTGTCCAGCGGGTGTGTGGTGCTGTGTGCAGCGTGTGGGAGTAAGTGTGTGTGTGTGTGGCCGACTTAGTTAGTTAGGACTAATCCCAGTTTAGGTTCATGACTAATTAACAAGGACTTATTAGTCTAAGTTAAGTGGCCCCATGTGTTTAGGTAGACTAGTAGTTAATAAATCAGTTAGCCTAATGGCCTATGACATGTGGACCCCATGCCTCATTTGACTTGTCAATCTTTGACTGGGTCAACCCAAGCCCATGGCCCACTGTCATACACACTAGCTAGTACATCCCCATGTGAGAAAGATATTTCTGCATTTTTTTCAAATTAGAATAATTCCAGAATAATGCTAAAACTTTAAAAATTAATATAAAATAATCCGTAACTCGGATGATAATATTTTATACATGAAAGTTGTTCAGAAAAATGCCATGAATCCGAATACGCTGTCCGTTCGTCTATCGCATGCTCCTATCATAACGAACATGGAACTTTTCCATCCTTTTCGCCTGTCCGGTAGCAGCGAGAGACCCGGGAGATATCGTGAGATATTTTCCCGCTTCGTCTGTAACATTTAGTACTGCTTTAGGTAAACCCTAGCTCGGTGTATTACCTTGGCATGCTTTGTGGTGTGTTTGCTTGTTCTCTTATTTATTGTGTTTCCCCTTCGTTATCTTCCTTTCCGGTAGGCCCGGAGACCGATGATGATCCGGTGATCGACTACTTCCCGGTCGAGGATCCGTTTTGTCTGCAAAGCAACCAGGCAAGCAAACCCACCTTGATCATTCCTATATCGCCTATGTCTTTGTTCCTACTGCTTGCATTAGTATTTTGCTACCGTTTTAGTTAGCTCCTATATCTGATGCATAGACTGTTTTTGATGAACTGCTACTTTCAGTCCTGTACCTTTAATATGCTTAGTATAGGTGGAGCAGTTATCCCCTCTGACCCCGTAGTCCAGTTGCTCCGCTTTGCTTTCAATCTCGATCCCTGATCGACGAGCCAGACCCGACACAGCACATACACCCCCTTCGTTGTACGACGCTACACAGATACTATCGGGTACCGAGGGTGACACCTCGCTAAGTACTCCTGATGATATCTATGTAGTATAGCTAGGCGGTCGTGGTTATCGAGGGTGATTCCTCTTTCACCATTCCCGATGACGCCTCTGTCGTGCAACCCCTCAAGTGTGGGACCCCCGAGGGTGATTCCTCTAAGCCCACCTTGACGGGTACATCGTTCGGAATCCAACGAGGGTGATACCTCGGATTCCCCCCGATGTTACAACCACACAGTTACTCGACCATGTTAGTGGGATCTTTGGTGATTAGTTGTAAGACGGGTGGATTTCTGTGAGACTGTGTTGTTGGCCTAATTAAAATGTTAATGGATTTGGGTATTTGATCTGGGTTGGTTGGAGACCTTTTCGCACTAACCGGCTACGCGGGAAGAATTATGGGTACTCGGCGTCGTGGTATCAGCCGAAGCTTTTCAGATGCCAGCAATGTAGCGGCGCGCGCCCGAGTGGTCCCGAGATGCATCGCTCTTGTGATTAAGGGATGCTAGGACTGATGTCGGCCGCCCACGCCACGTGCAGGAGCGCGAAGGGGAACTGGGCCCATGAACCCTTTGTGCTTAGGAGTTAGACCGGCGGGCTGGCCTCTCTGATTTCTCTTAGGTGGGGCTGCGACGTGTCGATATTCCGAGGCAGGGCATGACCCAGAAAAGTATGTCCGGCCAGAGTGTTATCGAGCGTGACGGGACATGTGGTGCACCCCTGTAGGGATGAAAATTAACTATTCGGATAGCCGTGTCCACGGTTAGAGGACGACTTGGAGTTGTGCCCTGATCTTATACAACTACAATTGTTACTTAACTGGATTTAGTTTGCCTCGGGATTGCTTCCTCGCAGGGAGTCGAGGGAGGATCTTTAGGCGTGACCTCACTTTAATATTGCTGCAACAATATGACTATTAATGTTTTACCCCTGTTCTACTCTCTTCTATTGCTGCAAGACCCTGAAGATGCTAGTCTTCGATAGGACTAGGCCTTCTCTCTCTATTCTCGCATTGCTGCCGTCAGTCCACATATAACCCCCCTCCTTTGATACTGGTGCATATTTAGCATAGTTCTATTGTAAGACTTGCGAGTACTTTGGATGAGTACTCACCACTGCTTTGCTCCCCCTTTGTCCCCTTGATCCGTTGCTGCGACCAGATGATGGAGCCCAGGAGTGGAGTTTCCTGCCGACGCCTGCCGTCTCGATGGTGTCTTCTTCTTGGAGGCCGCTGATGATGAGGAGTAGTTAGGAGGTTCCCAGGCAGGAGGCCTCGCCTTCGTTGTATCTTTTATGCTAGCCTTCTCTAAGGCACCCCATGTTTTATGTCTGTACTCAGATATTTGTTGCTTCCGCTGACTCGTGTGTTTATCGAGCTTTCGTATTCTAGCCCTCGAGGCCCCTGGCTTGTAATATGAAGCTGATGTTATTTTATTTGTGTCTAGAGTTGTGTTGTGATATCTACCCGTGAGTCGTTGGGTTTGATCGTACGCATGTGCGTGTATGTTTAGCGTACGATTAAACCGGGGAGTCACAACGACCTATGTTCACACTGCAACGATCCGAACCCCTCCGTTTCGCATGCTTCAAAGGTATACCGTTGGGACGTGTCGTGTACCGAACGCAAATGTTGTATGAGATGTACCGTATGTTTGCACTATATGTTGTCCGTTGCACGTGTTCCTCTTTTGTTGTGCCCCCGACACATGGGAACCCGGTAATGGGATCACCCCATCTTTATTTGGCTTGACACGCACGCGCTCCCTATTCGTTGGCACGGATTTCTCGTCGAGTTATCGGGATAGGAACGTTGCCGTGGCATCGTTTCTGTCTTGTCGCCTTGGTTCCCTTTCGCTCGTCGTGGCGACACTTGCTTCTTTTCCTTCTTGCCCGTGTTGTTGTAACTCGCATGCATGACGCATTCATGGCATAATATCTTGTGTTGCATGTTACTTGTAACGTAGCTCCGATCTATGCTCCGCGTGTTAACCGACTAGGAGGACATGTAGGATCGTCGCTTCACCCCTTGCCATGTTAAGAACAATTTAATAATGCGTGTAAATTAAACGGGAGTGAACTATTAATTAAACGTGAAGTTTCGTCGATATGCAACCCGTTGCATATCGAGCTTCACTTAATGTGTAGCGTTTGCGTGAGGTGAATTGCCATGCCATGCCTTGCATCAGTGAACTGATCATGCATCATAGTAGGTTGTGCATCATGTTGTGCTTCGTGTGGTGAATATCTGTGTTGATGCTTGTTTCCGGTTTGCTCCGTCTCGATAGAGTTCCGCAAGCATGTCAGAATGTGAGGACCCGTTCGACTACGTTGGTTCGTCTGCTTCTCGGAGTTGTTCTTCTTCCAAGCGGGATCTCACGCAAGATGACCATTTCCCCAGATACCATTACTATCATTGCCATGCTAGTTTTACCATTTCTACCATTTACGTCTCGTTGCCTACCACATGTTATATATGAGCCTCTCAACAATGCCATGAAACCTTCAACTGTTCTACCTAGCAAACCACTGATTGGCTACGTTACTGCTTGCTTAACCATGTTGTTAACGTTGCTAGTTGCAGGTGCAGTTGCTTCCATGTGATAATATGTTCCTTGTTATATCACCATATTAATTGCTATTCAATTTAATGCACCTATATACTTGGTAAAAGGTGGAAGGCTCGGCCTTTCTAGCCTGGTGTTTTGTTCCACCTTTGCCCCCTTAGTTTCGGCTACCGGTGTTATGTTCCATAATTGAGCGCTCCTAACACGATCGGGTTGTTATGGGGACCCCCTTGATAATTCGTTTTAGATTAAAGCTGGTCTGGCAAGGCCCAACTTTGGTACTACATTCACCTAATAAGTAATGAACTGCATAGGGAGTAATTAACCCGAGGAAATTTAATCAACCCCCGGGCCAGTGCTCCTCATGAGTGTTGGTCCACCCACCTAGCAGTCGGCGGTGCCACCTCAGGGCAACTCGAGGTTTGGCTACCATCCACTATGCATAGACGGTGTGTCCTGAGAACGAGATACACGGCTCCTATCGGGATCGTCGACACACCGGGTGGCCTTGCTGGATTAGTTTTACCTTTGACGAGATATCTTGTGCATCGGGATTCCGGTGATGCTTTGGGTAATCTTAGAGTTGAGGTTTTCCACTAGGGAATCCGACGAGATCGCGAGCTTCGTGATTGAGGATTTCTATGCGGCTTGTGGTAATTTGTGATGGACTAGTTGGAGCACCCCTGCAAGGTTAAATCTTTTCAGAAAGCTGTGCCCGCGGTTATGTGGCAACGTGGAAACTTCATTTAACACTCGTTCTAGATAACTTGAAGTTAACTTAATTAAAATATGCCAACTGTGTGCGTAACCGTGACTGTCTCTTTCGTGAGTTCCTTCTCCGATCGAGGACACGGTGGGGTTATGTCTGACGTAGGTAGATGTTCAGGATTATTCATTTGATCATCAGTAGTCACGTCCTTCCCCCTCTTATTTCTTGTACTCGTAAGTTTAGGCACCAAATATATGCTTAGTCGCTGCTGCAACCTCACCACTTAACCATGCCTCACCCATTAAGCTTTGCTAGTCTTGATACCTTTGGAAATGAGATTGCTGAGTCCCCTGTGGCTCACAGATTACTACAACACCAGTTGCAGGTATAGATAAAGGTTACTTGACGCGAGCGCGTTGATTGTTCACTTGGAGTTGCTTCTTCTTCTTCTTCTTCTTCTTCTTCTTCTTCTTCTTCATCGATCTAGGGCCTGGGATAGCAAGGATGGACGTCGTTCTTCTTTTCTCGTTTGTTTTCGTCCGTAGTCGGACCCTGCTCTTCTTCATGATGATTATGTAATGTACTGCTGTGACTCTGATGTAGCTTGTGGCGAGTGTAAGCCAATTCTATATATATATATATATATCTTCTTTTCAGTACATGTACTTGTAACAATATCCATTCTTGCGACACGACGAGATGCGCTTCTATCCCTGACGAGGCCCTCGTGCCAAATTGAGGATAGGGTCGCATCTTGGTCGTGACATAGAGCTAAGCAATAGAGAGATTAAACTAATTCTGCAAAAGACTATCAATAGGTCTAGAAAGAATTGGTCTAAGAAGCTTGACGATGCACTGTGGGCTTATAGAACTGCTTATAAGAATCCCATGGGCATGTCTCCGTACAAAATGGTTTACGGTAAAGCTTGTCATTTACCTCTTGAGCTAGAGCATAAGGCTTATTGGGCAATCAAAGAGCTCAACTTTGATTTCAAACTTGCTGGTGAGAAGTGGTTATTTGATATTAGCTCGCTTGATGAATGGAGAACTCAGGCATATGAGAATGCCAAGTTGTTCAAAGAAAAGGTTAAGAGGTGGCACGATAAAAGGATACAAAAACATGAGTTTAATGTAGGTGATTATGTCTTGCTATATAATTCTCATTTAAGATTGTTTGTAGGCAAGCTTCTCTCTAAATGGGAAGGTCCTTACATTGTTGAGGAAGTATATCGTTCCGATGCCATCAAGATCAACAACACGGAAGGTAATTTTCCGAGAGTGGTAAGTGGGCAACGAATCAAGCACTATATCTCAGGTACTCCCATAAATGTTGAAAGGAATATTATCAATACCATAACTCCGCAGGAGTACCTAAAGGACATTTAGCAGCCTTTTCAGACTCCGAAAACAAAGAGGTATGTGATTCGGTAACTAAACAGACTCCAAAACTTTTCCAATAGGAATTTTCTCCATTTTGGAATTTTTGAAAAAAATAGAAGAATTTAAAGTAGTCCGGAAAGCGCACGAGGAGGCGACAAGCCTGCCAGGCGCGGGCCACTCCCTGGCCGCGCCTGGGGGGCTTGTGACCACCTCGTGTGCCTCCCGGACTCCATTTTCTTGCGGTGTACTCCTTCTGGTCAGACAAAAAATCATTATATATTCTCCCGAAAGGTCTGACCCTCGTATCACGCAATTTTCCTCTATTTTCGTTTCGAGCCTATTTCTGCTGCAGATTAGAGGATTCTGGAGACTCAGTCATCTTTCCATGATAGAGCACCTATGCCTTGGAAGACGGAGGATCAAACCCATGTTGCAACAACTCCACCACCATCACCCCCAAAGGAAGACAACTAAGCACGGGTATGGGCAATCCCCTTGGCTTGTGCCAAGCTTGGGGGAGTTGCCCCGGTATCGTATCACCATCACATCTTTTGCCTTTACCTTTTCTTAGTTCGATCCTTTTTGGTTTTATCTTTCTCTAGTAGAATAAAGGTCTTAGTGTTTTAGGCTTGAGTTTTGCTTTGTAACACCCTCGATGTATTCGAGCTCGTGAGCCATATAATAAACAATGTCTTAGTTAAGGGCCTTGCCTCATGCCATGATCAAAAGAATGATAAAAGAACAAAAGCATGAAAGATCATGTAATGATCTTATGGGGAGTGATGGCTTCACATATAAAAAGAATGTTGATTGAAATTTGTTGAGGCTAGAAAAACGTAGACCTTGGTCATCGTTGCAATTAATAGGAAGTGATAAAGAAGGAGAGGTTCACATATAAATATATAATCTTTAACACCATCTATGATTGTGAACACTCACTAAACAATTACATGCTTAGAAGTAGATGTTGGATAAGGAAGACAACATAATGAATTGTGTTTGATTGGTTCCGAACAATGTTATATGACTAGAGATTCCTTAGCATGTGACGATTGCTTCCACCTCATATTAGCCAAAACTCCCGCACCAAGTAGAGATACTACTTGTGCATCCATAAACCTTCAACCCAGTTTTGCCATGAGAGTCCACCATACCTACCTATGGATTGAATAAGTTCCTTCAAGTAAGTTGTCATCGGTGCAAGGAATAAAAATTGCTCTCTAATATGTATGATCTATTAGTGTGTGGAAAATAAGCTTTGTACGAACCTGTGATGAGGAAGACATAAAAGCGACAGACTGCATAATAAAGTTCTTTATCACAGGAGGCAATATAAAGTGAAGTTCCTCCACACTAAGACGACACACATCCAAACCTCAAAAGCGCATGACAACCTCTGCTTCCCTCTGCGAAGGGCCTATCTTGTACCTTTACTTTTTGCCCTTGAAAGAGTCATGGTGATCTACACCAATTCCTTATTTTGCCTTTATCTTGGCTAACGTCATATGCTAGGGAAAGATCTATATTCATATGTAAACTTGGAAGTAAGTATTCATGAACTATTACTGTTGACATTACCCTTGAGGTAAGTAGTTGGGAGGCAAAACTATAAGCCCCTGTCTTTCTTTGTGTCCAACTGAAACTTTGATCTCATGAGTACCACGTGAGTTGTAGCAATTGTAGAAAACAAAAGGATGATTGAGTATGTGGATTTGCTTTACAAGCTCTTATTTGACTCTTTCTGATGTTGTGATAAATTGTAATTGCTTCAATGACTAAAGGCTATCGGTTGTTAATTCTCGGTAAGGCTCTTGATCCATACTTTACTTTGTGAAGTAATTATCACTTTAGCATAAGAGATGATATGATGATATTGCTGTTCTAATTATGATCATGATGCCTGCATGTTCGTATCTTGTTTTGTCGACACCTCTCTCTCTCTAAACATGTGGGCATATTTATTGATCTCGGCTTTCGCTTGAGGACAAGCGAGGTCTAAGCTTGGGGGAGTTGATACGTCTATTTTGCATCATGCTTTCATGTTGATATTTATCGCTTTTTGGGCTGTTATTACACTTCACGGTACAATACTTATGCCTTTTCTCTCTTATTTTGCAAGGTTTACATGAAGAGGGAGAATGCCGACAGCTGGAATTCTGGCCTGAAAAAGGAGAACGTTTGAGATACCTATTCTGCGCAACTCCAAAAGCCATGAAAATCAACGAGGATTTATTTTGGATTTTATAAAAAATACTGGGCCGAAGAAGTACCAGAGGGGCGTTAGCAGGAGGGCAAAAGCCTGCTAGGCGCGACCTCCACCCTGGCCGCGCCTAGGGGGCTTGTGGGCTCCCAGCTGGCCCTCTGCCCCCCTCTTTTGCTACAAGAAGGGTTTCGTTCCATAAAAAATCAGGAGGAGGCTTTTCGGAGGATTCGCCGCAGCCACGAGGTAAAACTTGAGCAGAACCATTCTAGAGCTCCGGCAGGACGATCCTACCGGGGAAACTTCCCTCCCGGAGGTGAAATCGTCGCCATCGTCATCACCAACACTCCTCTCATCGGAGGGGACTCATCACCATCAACATCTTCATCAGCACCATCTCATCTCCAAACCCTAGTTCATCTCTTGTAACGAATCTCTGTCTCACGACTCCGGTTGGTACTTGTAAGGTTGCTAGTAGTGTTAATTAGTCTTTGTAGTTGATGCTAGTTGGATTACTTAGTGGAAGATTATATGTTCAGATCCTTGATGCTACTCATTACCTCTTTGGTCATGAATATGATTATGCTTTGTGAGTAGTTACTTTTGTTCCTGAGGACATGGGATAACTCTTGCTATAAGTAGTCATGTGAATTTGGTATTCGTTAGATATTTTGATGTGTTGTATGTTGTCTCTCCTCTAGTGGTGTTATGTGAACGTCGACTACATAACACTTCACCATTATTTGGGCCTAGAGGAAGGCATTGGGAAGTAGTAATTAGATGATGGGTTGCTAGAGTGACAGAAGCTTAAACCCTAGTTTATGCGTTGCTTCGTAAGGGGCTGATTTGGATCCACTAGTTTAATGCTATGGTGAGACTTTGTCTTAATTCTTATTTCATAGTTGCGGATGCTTGCGAGAGGGGTTAATCATAAGTGGGATGCTTGTCCAAGTAAGGGCAGTACCCAAGCACCGATCCACCCACATATCAAACTATCAAAGTAGCGAATGCGAATCATATGAACATGATGAAAACTAGCTTGACAGAATTTCCCATGTGTCCTCGGGAGCGCTTTACCTCCTATAAGAGTTTGTCCAGGCTTGTCCCTTGCTGCAAAAGGGATTGGGCCACTTTGCTGCACCGTTGTTACTTTTGTTACTTGCTACGAATAATCTTGTCACGCAACTACTTGTTACCGATAATTTCAGTGCTTGCACACAATACCTTGCCGAAAACCACTTGTCAGATCCTTCTGCTCCTCGTTGGGTTCGACACTCTTACTTATCGAAAGGACTACGATAGATCCCCTATACTTGTGGGTTATTAGGCCACGAGGTGCCCACTACCCACAATCCCACGGGCAAGGCCTTTGGCACGCCCTGGTGGCTAGTGGCCACCAGCTTCACCTTCTAGTGCCTCTTTTGTTCCAAAAAAATCATCAAAATGTTTTGATGCATTTGGAGAACTTTTATTTCTGCACAAAAAACAACACCACGGTAGTTCTGCTGAAAACAACGTTTCTTTGGGTAAGTTCCATGCAAATTATACCAAAACCATATAAAATTGTTGTAAACATTGCATGGATACTTCATAAATTATAGATACGTTGGATACGTATCAGCATCCCCAAGCTTAATTCCGAGTCGTCCTCGAGTAGGTAAATGACAAAAGAAGTAATTTATGAAGTGTGAATGCTAGCATAGTGCATAAGTTTGATCAATGATAATTTCAATCACTTTCCCTAGCATCATAACATCAACTCTTTCTTATAAAACTCATCATGATAAATTAGCAATTGAAAACAGAATTTTTAATGTGGAAATCTAAATATCATATTCATCATATACTATTTTCTTTTGTAGCATGGACATTTGGACTTGAATGATTCAAAGCAATAGTCGATAATTTGACATGAAAACTTTAATACTCAAGCATATCAACAAGCTACAAAGTCTTTCAAAATATCAATGCTAACGAATGTTATCCCTAGCCCATCATGGTGAATCATTGATCCATTCATGCAACACACCCAAATATTAGCTACCTACAATGCTCATGATAACACTGTTCCTAGTTGGTTCTTTATAAGAGAAGATGGAGACTCAAATAAAAATACAAATTGCATAAAAAAGATAGGCCCTTCAGGAAGGGAAGCATAGATTTGTAGCGGTGCCAGAGATCAAAGCGAAAAAATTGAGAGATAAAATATTTTGGGTGGCATGCTTTTCCAGTCAACGAAAACGACTAAGAGTTTCCAATATGTTCCATGCTGAACAAACCATAGGCGGTTCCCAAAGTGAAAATAATGTTTATTCCTTTTTCCACCATTCTTTCACACTCCATGGCTAGCCGCATCCACAGGTACCGTCCATACCAACACTTTCCAAGGAATTTATTATTTGACAACATAAATAAATTTTCTTTGCATTTCGGGACCGTGCATCGCAATCATCGCCATACTATCGTGCAATGACAAGTGAATAAACACTCATCTTGAGAATAACCTATTTAACATGGAAGATACCGACCACCCATTGTTGCTTTATGAGCGATACGGGCACACAAAACAGAAGTTTATTTTGAATATTAGAGTTGGCACATACAAATTTACTTAGAAAGGCACTTAAATACCGCATATAGGTAGGTATGGTGGACTCATTTGGCACAACTTTGGTTTTAGGATTTGGATGCACAAGCAGCATTCCCGCTTAGTAGAATCGAAGGCTAGCAAATAGATTGAGGAGTGCCCAACCAAGGAACAAAAATCATCATAAGCGAACATTAAACATAACTAACACCAAATCATGCAATAAAAGTAGGATCTAATTTCATAGCATAATTATTGAATTCATGTGCAAGCATAGGGAATCACAAACCTTAACATTAATATTCTTACTAAAGCATAATTACTCATCAACACAACTCACATATCACTATCTTCATATCGCAAAACTATTGCAAAGAATCAAGTTTAACATCCAATGATCTTCATGAAAGTTTTTATTATATCTCCCCTGGATATCTATCACTTCGGGACCAATTTCATTTAAAGAAAATTCCCATTGCTAATAACAAACTCTCAAATAAATATAAGTGAAGAATGATAGCACAAGTTTCTTTAAAACAATTAACTCTCAAGATAATATAAGTGCAGCAAGAGAGGATTTCTTCAAAGTTTCTACTAACTTTCAAAATAATATAAGTGAAGCATGAGAGCATATTTCTTCAAAGTATGAGCACCATCATGCTCAAAAAGATATTGGTGAAGTACTAGAGCAATCAATCAAACTACTCTCAAAAGATATAAGTGAAGATCAATGAGTAGTCAAACAATTAAGTAGCTATGTGAGGACACTCTCTCAATAAATATTTTAAGACCTGGTATTTTATTTAAAACAACAAATAAAAAAATACACTCCAAGAATAGCACATATCACGCGGATAAATAAAATTTAGGCTAAACATAGGCTAACCGATAGTTGTTGATAAAGAAAGGTGAGATGTATAGCATCCCCAAGCTTAGATGCTTGAGACTTCTTGAAATATGTACTTGGGGTTTTATGGGCATCCCCAAACTCGTTCAGTGTTCTCATATCCCGGTTTCACCTAAGTCTCAAAAACTTGATCCCCACAATACTTGAGAAGAAATCGTGAGATAGGTTAGTGCACATAAGCATAAATCAACTCTTTATATACTTCCAATACAAGTTGCATAATAATTTTCAAACATTAGGTAACTTATACTATCATTTCCACAATTTATATCCACTAATATAAGCCATGAAAACTCTAGGATAAGTAGATAACAATACTACGACAACAATCTATCCAAACAGAACAGTCTATAGCAATCTATATAAAAAGTGTACTTATGTATCTCCAAAAATTCTGAAAATTTAGGACATGATAAAAAAAAGTCATATGACATTACTTTTAGAAAATTCAGAAACTTTCCACATTTCAGTAAAATCTTATAATTAAAATACTATAGCAAAAGTTTCTGTTTTTGTGTAGCACACATCACACATGTAATTCAAGCATTCTAAAGGCCTTTCTTGGAACATTTTATTAAAAATAAAATCAAATATCATGTGACGAATACAAATATTGCTCAATGTAAGATATACCGAAAATGTTGGAGATGAAAGAGGGGATTCCTTCCGGGGCATCCCCAAGCTTATACGCTTGAGTCTTCCTTGGATATTACTGTTGGGGAATGTTGCATGGGAAACCAAAAAATTCCTGCGCTCACCAAGATCAATCTAGTATATGCACATCCACGAGCAGAGAGATTGAAACCACATACCCTTGTAGATTCTAAGCGGAAGCGTTAAATAACGCAATTGATGTAGTGGTACGTCTTTGCGATCAAATCACGATCCGTCCCACTAACTCCCGATCGAGCGCCGAACAGACGACACCTCCGTGTTCAGCACACGTACATCTTGATGACGTATTTGCCTCCTCTATCCAGCAAGTGAGGACAAAGTGCTAAACAAGTTGCCCAGCAGCGCGAAGGCGTGGCGGTGGTGGTGGAGTAGCTGTCCCAGCAGGGCTTCACCAAGCAATACCGAGAAAACTAGAGGAGGAGAAAAACTAGAGGGAGAGGGAGGGGCTGCGCCGTGGCATGTGTGTTGCAGCTCTCCCTCCCCTCTCATACATATAGGAGGAGAGGAGGGGGCCGGCTCGGCCAGGGTTTCACCGCTTGGGGGTGGGGGCCAAGGGGTGGGGCACGACGTCCCCATAGGGTGTCTTGCCACCCAAGGCAAGGGTGGTCGTCCCCTATGTGGAATCTGCCCCCACCTTCCACCGCATCGGCCATGGTGGGAGGGGCTGGTGCGCCCCCTCTCATAGCCCATGGGGCCCTCCACGGTAGGTGAACCCTCCCGGTGGACCCCCGGAACAGTTCTGGCACTCCCGTCACAAAACCAGCATATTCCAGAACTTTTTCGGACCTCGAATACCTATTTCCTATATATCAATATTTACCTGTGGACCATTCCGGAGCTCCTTGTGACGTCTGATATCTCATCTGGGACTCTGAATAACTTTAGGTTACCACCACACATAACTCACTAATACCTAATCGTCACCAAACCTTAAGTGTGCAGACACTGTGGGTTCAAGAACTTTGCAGACATGACCGAGACATTCTCTGGTCTGTAACCAATAGCGGGACCTCGATTTCCATATTGGCTCGTACATATTCTAAGAAGATCTTTATCGGTCAAACCACGATGTCAAGGATTCAATCAATCCCGTAAACTATTCCCTTTATCTATCAGTATGATACTTGCTCGAGATTCGATTGTCGGTATCCCCATACCTAGTTCAATCTTGTTACGAGCAAGTCTCTTTACTCATTCCGTAATACAAGATCCCGTGACTAATTCTTTAGTCACATTGCTTGCAATATTGTTGTGATATTGCATTAACGAGTGGGCCTTGAGATACCTCTCCATCACACGGAGTAACAAATCCCAGTTTTGATCCATGCCAACTCAACAGACGCCCTCGGAGATACCTGTAGAGCACCTTTATAGTCACCCAGTTACGTTGCGATGTTTGATACACACAAGGTACTCCTCCTGTGTCAGTGAGTTACCTCATCTCATGGTCATAGGAACACATACTTGACATGCAGAAAACAATGGCAATAAACTGACACGGTCATATGCTACGTTCATTGTTTGGGTCTTGTCCATCACATCATTCTCCTAATGACGTGATCTCATTATTAATTGACAACTCATGTCTATGGCCAGGAAACCTTGACCATCTTTGATCAACGAGCTAGTCCGTTAGAGGCTCACTAGGGACACAATGTTGTCTTTGTACCCACACACATATTTGAGTTTCCAATCAATACAATTCTAGCATGGATAATAAATTATTATCATGAACAAGTAAATATAATAATAATCACTTTATCATTGCCTCTAGGGCATTTTTCCAACAGCTCTCACTTGCACTTGAGTCGATAATCTAGCTCAGATCACTATGTCATTTACATTGTAATGAATCTAACACCCATGCAGTTCTGGTGGTGATCATGTTTCGCTCGTGTAAGAGGCTTAGTCAACGGGTGTGCAACATTCAGATTAGTGTGCACTTTGCAAACATTTATGTCCTCCTCCTTGATGTAATCGTGGATGGAATTGAAACGTCTCTTTATGTGTCTTGTCCTCTTGTGAAACCTTGGTTCCTTGGCTAGAGCAATGGCACCAGTGTTGTCACAGAACAAAGTCATTGGATCCAGTGCACTAGGCACAACTCCAAGATCTGTCATGAACTCCTTCATCCGAACACCTTCTTTAGTCACCTTCGAGAAAGCTATGTACTCCGTTTCACATTTAGAATCGGCCACCACACTTTGCTTGGAACTACACCAGCTTATCGCTCCCCATTGAGAATAAATATGTATCCAGTTTGAGACTTAGAGTCATCCGGATCAGTGCCAAAGCTTGCATGGATGTAACCCTTTACGACAAGCTCTTTATCACCTCCATAAATGAGAAAATTTCCTTAGTCCTTTTTAGGTACTTCAGAATATTCTTGACCGTTGTCGAACATTCCATTCATGGATCAATTTTAAACCTTCCCGCCATACTTATGGCAAGGCTAACATTAGGTCTTGTGCACAACATTGCATACATGATAGAGCCTATGGCAGAAGCATAGGGGACGACACTCATCTTTTCTCTATCTTCTTCAGTCACTCGAAATTGAGTCTTACTTAACTTCATACCTTGCAATACAGGCAAGAACCATTTCTTGGAGTGATCCATTTTGAACTTCTTCAAAACTTTGTCAAGGTATGTGCTCTCTGAAAGTACATACTTTGTCAAGGTATGTGCTCTCTGAGTGATCCATTTCTCGATCTATCTCTATAGATCTTGACGCCTAATATGAAAGCAGCTTCTCTTATGTCCCTCATTGAAAAACTCTTATTCAAATATTCTTTTACGCTTCCCAAAAATTCTTCGTTGTTTCCAATTAGCAATATGTCATCCACATATAATGTTAGAAACTCTATCGAGCTCCCACTCACTTTCTTGTAAATACAAGCTTCTCCTTAAACTTGTATAAATCCAAACGGCTTAATCACATCATCAAAGCATTGATTCCAACTCCGAGATGCTTGAACCAGCCCATAAATGGATTTCTGGAGCTTGCAAACCCTGTGAGCATTCTCTGGATCGACAAAACTTTCTGGTTGCATCATATACAACTCTTCCTTAAGCAAACCGTTAAGGAACGTTGTTTTGACATCCATTTGCCAAATTTCATAATTGAAAAATGCAGTTGTTGCCAACATGATTATGACGGACTTAAGCATCGCTACGGGTGAGAAAGTCTCATTGTAGTCAACTCCTTGAACTTGTGAAAAACCTTTTGCCATGAGTCGATCTTTATAGATGGTGACATTACCGTCCGCGTCCGTCTTCTTTTTAAAGATCCATTTATTCTGAATGGCCTTTTTCCTTTCAAGTAATACTTCCAAATTCCATACTTTGTTTTCATACATGGATCCTATCTCGGATTTCATGGCCTATAACCATTTGTTGGAATCCGGGCCCACCATCGCTTCTCCATAGAATATAGGTTCATGGTTGTCCAGCAACATGACTGTTAAGACAGGGTTACCGGACCACTCAGGAGCAGTGCGTGCCCTTTTCGACGCATGAGGTTGGATAGCAACTTGGTCCGGAGCACCATGATCATCATAATTAGCTTCCTCTTCAATTGATGTAGGCTCCATAGAAACATCTTTTTGCGTTGCGCTACTCTCTGGTTGAAGTGAAGGTTCAACAACCTCATCAAGTTCTATCTTCCTCCCACTCAATTCTTTTGAGAGAAACCTATTCTCAAGAATTGTTCCGTTCTTAGCGACAAACTCTTTGCCTTCAGATCTGAGATAGAGGGTATACCCAACTGTCTCTTTTGGGTATCCTATGAAGACACATTTCTCCACTTTGGGTTTGAGATTTTTTGGAAAATGCTTTTTGACATAAGCAATGCATCCCCAAACTTTAAGCAATGACAACTTTGGTGTCTTGCCAAACCATAGTCATACGGCATCGTATCAACGGATTTAGATGGTTCCCTATTTAAAGTGAATGTAGTTGTATCTAATGCATAACCCCGAAATGATAACGGCAAATTGGCAATAGACATCATAGAATGCACCATATCCAATAAGGTGCGATTACGACGTTCAGACACACCATTACACTGTGGTGTTCCACACGGTGTCAACTCTGAAAAAATCCAACATTGTCTTAGGCGAGTGCCAAACTCATAACTCATATATTCTCCTCCTCGGTTAGATTGTAGGAATTTAATCTTCTTGTTACGATGATTCTCAACTTCACTCTGAAATTGCTTGAACTTTTCAAACGTTTCAGACTTGTGTTTCTTTAAGTAAATATACCCATATCTACTTAAGTCATCAGTGAAGGTGAGAAAATAACGATATCCACCGCGCGCATCAATGCTCATCGGACTTCACACATCAGTATGTATGATTTCCAATAAGTCACTTGCCCCCTCCATTATTTTGAAGAACGAGGTCTTAGTCATCTTGCCCATGAGGCATGGTTCACATGTGTCAAATGATTCATAATCAAGTGACTCCAAAAGTCCATCAGCATGGAGCTCCTTCATGCGTTTTACACCAATATGGCCTAAGCGACAGTGCTACAAGGAAGTGGTACTATCATTATTAACTTTACATCTTTTGGCATCAATATTATGAACATGTGTGTTGTCACTATCGAGATTCAATAAGAACAAACCCCTCACATTGGGTGCATGATCATAAAAGATGTTACTCACATAAATAGAACAATCATTATTCTCTAGTTTAAATGAGTAACCGTCTCGCTTTAAACAAGATCCAGATATAATGTTCCTACTCAATGCAGACACTAAATAACAATTATTCCGGTTCATCACTAATCCCAACGGTAATCGAAGAGCGAGCGTGCTGACAGCGATCACATCAAGTCAACCTTGGAACCATTTCCCACGCGCATTTTCACTTCGTCCTTCGCCAACCTCCATCTATTCTGTCGTTCCTGCTTTGAGTTTTAAATGTGAGCAACTGAACCGGTATCAAATATCGAGG